>NC_045620.1:84294210-84596938 GCF_009829155.1 Mustela erminea | reverse complement strand
AGAGCCACACTGCATGAGCAGCCTCCCAGTACAATACCCTAAACACAAGGTCATCGAAGAGCTACTTACAGCCCCTCATTTTGCTGGCATTGACATTTCTACTGGGAGTTTATAAGCAATCAGACTGTATATGTCAATTAATATTTAAAAAAAAAAAACTGTGTTGGCACATATGTCCTCTATTCCTTAGAGAGAAAATCTTTTTGCCCTGGATTTTGGGCAATTTTTGAGCCCTTAAAGAGAGCTAAAAAGTCCCCAGAGCCACCAGTGCCTGACATACTAACATGATTAGTGGCAGCAAGCATTAGTTACATGAATGACTGAGGTGAGGTAACTAGGGCAGTCCATGCCACATTCTAAGCCTGACTGACTATGGTTTCACTTACTTGTGGAGCATAAGGAATAACACGGAGGACACAGTGAGATGGAGAGGAGAAGTGAGCTGGGGGAAATTGGAGGGGGAGACAAACCATGAGAAACTCTGAACTCTGAAAACAAACTGAGGGTTTTGGAGGGGAGCGGAGTGGGGGCTTGGGTGAGCCTGGGGGTGGGTATTATGGAGGGCACATATTGCATGGAGCACTAGGTGTGGTACATAAGCAATGAATTCTGGAACACTGAAAAGAAATAATAAAATAAAATTTAAAAACCTGACTTCTACCAAATTCAGGGGAGGGCGTAAACTTATACTTGGTATGATTTAGGGTACCCAGAATGGCACAATGAAATTTTATCTTTCTCCAAAATTCACAGCTATTTGAAAGTGTCTCATATCCTGGCACACATTTATTGGATTTAAATATAAGATGAGTCATTTCTTTGCCCCCCAAAAATGATCTTTCAGAAAAAAGAGTCAGAAGTTAAGTAACTTATCCAAAACACATAGCAAATATCCGTACCTATTTGAATACAGCTGTATCTGAAACCATGGATCAGGTGAGTTTAGAAGTTTTTCTGAATAATATTTGGGCTCCTACTTCACCTAAATTTATGGTGCTAACTACACAACTGCTTTGTCACTCATTACTATAGAATCTTTTCCTGTCGTTTTACTATTTTATATGTGTTCTGGACCCTACTCCTTAACTAGATTTAACATCCTTTAAAGGTAAGTAGCCTTTCCTGACCCTTTCCCACCCATGCAGACACACACACTCTGCTACCCCAGTACCCAACACAATGCTTTACACAAAGTAGATACTAAATAGGTGTTTATAGAATAAATAAATGCAAATCTTTATTAGGACCAGACCAAGTCCTATTCATCACTGAATAAATAAATTCATCTTTGTGCAGTAATAAGATGGGGGGGAACATTTAAATCTAAAGATTGTAGAGAAACTGGAAGACAAACAGAAAACAAGAAAAAAATGCTGAAATGTAATGAAGGGTTAAAATCTTTATTATGTAAATAGCTCACACAAATCATTAAGAAACATGTTAAATTCCCAGTAGATAAATAAACCAAAGGGCATAGC
The DNA here is from genome assembly GCF_009829155.1 of Mustela erminea. Taxonomy (NCBI): domain Eukaryota; kingdom Metazoa; phylum Chordata; class Mammalia; order Carnivora; family Mustelidae; genus Mustela; species Mustela erminea. Next base: position 84,595,460 of record NC_045620.1, on the reverse strand, counting down.
CAAAATTCAGAAAAGAGGGATTAAAACTAATGTGTCAATGTAGGGAATTGCATACCCCTTCCAGTAATCAAATAATTGCAAATAAAAGCTAAAAGATGCTATTTTTGCATGTCTAATTTGCCAAATTTTAATTATTATTTTAATAGCAATACCCAATGTTCATGAAGATTAGATAAAACATGCTGGTAGCAATAGGAGTTAAGAGCTTTATAAATTAACATGTGGCCTTAGGCTCAGTAATTCTACCCCTATTAGCCAATGCTAAAGAAATGATCCCAAATACAGAGGAGAGAATATAGCTGGTAACCAGAAAAGAGGACAGCTAGTGCCTGGGAATAGTGCAACTGGATTCAAATCCTGGATCTACCATTTCTTAGTTGGGTGACTGGGCAATATGTTAGCCTCTGCAAGATTTAATCTTCTCATCTGTAAAATGGATAAAATGACAGTGTCTAATCATAGAGTGGCTGCAGGCACTGAATGAAAGAATGTTTGGAAAATGCTTAGCAAAGCCAAGCACATAGAAAGGGCTTCATAAATACTAACCAGTATCATCAGAAGTGGACAAAAAAACTTTATGTACAATCATACTCTAAATATATGATGAGAAAGAAAAGAATCTGAATTGCCAGCTGTAGGGGTAGAGTTAAAAGAACAATAGCATAGCCATTCAAGGACATAGCAACCTTTAATTTAGTGATTGTGTTTGGCTTGTAGAACTCTAAAATATATATATTTATGAGAAGTATGCAATAACATGGAAGAATACCTCTACAACCAAAATGACCTGTTTCAGAAACTTCAGATATAAAAAAAAAAAAAAAAAAATCACATCTCTTTCATTATTGAAATTAAAGGGGCACCTGGGTGGCTCAGTGAGTTAAAGCCTCTGTCTTCGGCTCAGATCATGATCCCAGGGTTCTGGGTTCGAGCCCCGCATTGGGCTCCCTGCTCAGTGGGGAGCCTGCTTCTTCCTCTCTCTGCCTGCCTCTCTGCCTACTTGTGATCTCTGTCTGTCAAATAAACAGGGACGCCTGGGTGGCTTAGTTGGTTAAGCGGCTGCCTTCGGCTCAGGTCATGATCCCAGTGTCCCTGGATTGAGTCCCACATCAGGCTCCTTGCTCTGCAGGGATCCTGCTTCTCTCTCTCTCTCTCTCTCTGCCTGCCACTCTGTCTGCCTGTGCTTGTGTGCGCTCGCTCTCTCTCTCTCTGACAAATAAATAAATAAAAATCTTTAAAAAAAAAAAAAACAACAAATTTCTTATATATGCTAAGACATCATTAAAAAGTGTGTGTTCTTATTGTTTACTTAGGGAATACTTTATTAGTCTCCCTTGCAAAATTGAGAGGGCTGATACATGAATATCATAAAAATGGAAATAAAGTCCTCTAATGGGGCAAAGGCCACTCTAAGAGATGTACTCGGTTACTCCATTACGTTCTATCATGAGCAAATTTGGTTGTTCACAAGTATTAGGTTCTTTCTAGTAAACATGGGTAACATCCAATAGTTAGAGATGGACAGAATCTATAGATCCCTTCCCTTGTCATTTGATTAAAATGAAATTAAGTCTCAGACCAAAGTCTGCTGTATACATACTCATTCATTTAGCAAGCAGGCCCCCAAACACTCACACAACCTAGTCTATAAACTTGAAGAAGGTCCAGCTTTCTGTCTTCTTCGAAAATTTTAGGTTCGTCAAAGGCAAACATGACAATAATCTAGCAACATGTCTCAGGTTCTTTATAATTACATTCATGAGACCTTATAATTCATGAGAATGCTCAGATCAATGACTGAGCACAGCACCGCTTCAGAATGAAACCTCTGGCACCATTTTGAAAGGTATAGAGTATGAACTAAATTTCTATGCCCCATTTCTGCAATATTTCTGGCTAATCCATTTATCTTGAACACCACTTCCTTCTCCTGTGAAAACTGACAAAGCCCCCAGTGTTGATTAGGTATAAAGATAGCTGAAGTAGGGTGCCTGAGTGGCTCAGTTGGTTGAGCGTCCAACTCTTGATTTCAGCTCAGGCATGATCTCAGGATTGTGAGATCAAGCCCCGCATCAGGTTCCACACTCAGTGGAGAGTCTTCTTGAGATTCCTTTCCTATCCCTCTCCCGTTGCCCCTCCCCCCCCCACTCTCATGCACTTACTCTCTCTCTGTAAAATAAATAAACCCTTAAAAGAAAAAAAGGATAGCTGAAGTCTACCTCTGTTGTGTGGTCTTCTGATTAGAAGCTTTCAAAACATTAACTACCCACCCCAGACATGTATGCTCCATCTTAGGGTAAAAGACAGTCCCTAGGATACAGGCAAAAATAAATTTACTTACAAACACACACATATCATGTATACCAACATAAGGGTGTGTTTGTGTGTACGCATATACATAGAAGTATACAGATAATTAGGTAGCTCTAGATATAAATATATAAAGTCAGGCTATCTGTGTCAAAGTATTTTGAAGTAAATTATAGGCAACAAAATAGTGCCCTCATATTAAAAACAAAAAGGCTTTAAAATCCAAATAAAAGAAGGAGGTAAGTATGGGATACTTAAAAGTCTTCGTTTCATTTTCAGGGATAAGTTTTAAAATCGTTTCATTTGAAAGAAGCCTGAATACATTAGACACGTAGGGAAATAATCCCACTCTTAGTATAATCACTTACATCTGTCAAATGTGCCCTGATGTATAATATGCTTTCTTTTATTCCAGAGGATCCCAAAGAAACAAAACTTTAGATGAAATTGCAAAGGGAGGAAAAAGAATATTATTATCCAGTATTGAATCCTGCCAAAAAAATACAATATCCTCAAACCACTCATAGGTCAAATGATAACCATCCCATTGGATGGATGCTATAGGGGAGAAACAAACAAGTTCAAGAGAAGGATGAAGAAGGAGCCAATGGCTCCTGGGAAAATCAGGGAACAGAATCCTAGGCATCATATTCAAGCTGGGTTTTGCATAAATTTGCCTGCGTGAGAAGGGGATGTCCAGCTTGACTCCCTAATCTGTCAAATGAGGAAGACAGACTGCCTGTCTCTCAGAGAAGTGAGAATTAAACTGATAAGAACAGATACTACACTTGATATTAGCCAAAAGGCCAAGAAGCGATGAGAAGTGAGAATTAAGAGGGACTTTGTATTTAAATCCTGAACATCGTATTCATATGCAGGAATCCATCTTATAAAATCAAGAAGCAGGCTGCAAAGAGATCTACACTAAGATTCAGAAGCCTTGAATCCCAACCTCAGCTCTGCCCCAGTTGACTGCATGACCCTGGGTTAGTCTCTTCTCTCTGCACCTGAATCCCACTTGGTGAAACCGTTCTGTTACCTCCCATGAGAACCAAGTGGGATCAAAGTCTGGATATTGAAGAGTTGAGCACTTTGCAAATAAATACATGGCACTATTTTCATCACAAATAGAAGATACTTTCCTGAGTCCAAACATCAGAAAAGAAAATTCAGGGGGCAAGGTAGAAAGAGAGGAATTAACCTGTTCTGCAGCAGAAAATAAGGAAGCCTTCTAAGGCTAAGCCTTGGCCTTCAAAACCCTCACCCTCTTTGGCATGATGCTCTTTTATTGGGCCGTGAAAGAACCGAGGCAGATCTAAACGTGTCCCCTGGCAGATCTAAATGTGTTCCTTGGAATCCAACATTGAATGGAGGGTCTCTCACCAGTAAAGTTCTGGCATGAGGGTCACCCATCTCTCTCTCCCAAGTAAAAGAGAAAAAAATCAAGTCTGAGGCTAGGGTGGCCTCTCCATTCTTTGCAGAGAACCAGGGGTCCTGATGAGAGCTCCCCAGTAAGGGTAAGAAGTCAAAGGCGATGCCCCATGCCACTTAGTCCTTAATCTCCACTTTAAGCCCATTTTAAAAGTCTTCAAAGTGGATCTTTGATCAGAAGGAAAATATTGGGGATGCCTGGTGGCTCAGTTGGCTAAGCAGCTGCCTTCGGCTCAGGTCATGATACCAGCATCCTGGGATCGAGTCCCACATGGGGCTCCTTGCTCTGCAGGGGGCCTGCTTCTCCCTCTGCCTCTACCTATCACCCTACTTTCTTGTACTCTCTCTATCTCTCTGACAAATAAATAAAATCTTAAAAAAAAAAAAAGAAAGAAAGAAAGAAAGAAAAAGAAAATGTTTAATTTAAAAGGTTGCCTTTGGGGCACCTGGGTGGTTTAGTGGGTTAAAGCCTCTGCCTTCAGCTCAGGTCATGATCTCAGGGTCCTTGGATGGAGCCCCACATTGGGTTCTCTGCTCAGCAGGGAGCTTGCCTCCCCTTCTCTCTCTGCCTGCCTCTCTGCCTACTTGTGATCTCTGTCTGTCAAATAAATAAATAAAATCTTTAAAAATTACAATAAATAAATAAATAAATAAATAAAAGTCTGCCTTTCAGTTGATCTTAGCCAAAAGGCTGAGAAGCGATTAAAAGGCTACCTTTCAAGAACAGTTGGTGTATCCCCAAGGAGTGGCCATTTTAAAGAATCTTACTAATGGGAAAGTCTCTTAGGTTTAAATGATAGCATCACAGGTGCTGGTTCTGGGCTCTGGAAGGTACCAGGGGCCTGACCGGCCTCAAAGCTTCTATAACTGTTTGCACACAATCTCAGAGGGCCCTGTGATTTTTTTTTTATTTAAATTAATTTTTTATTTTTTATAAACATATATTTTTATCCCCAGGGGTACAGGTCTGATTTTTAATACCTTCTTTTATTTCCTTTTGCTTTTAAAAAATAATTCATCTTTCACACATGTGCCTGTAGTGTATATATATAGATTAAATAAGAATAATAAAAGGAAACCTGCACACCCTCCTTTTGGGTTCAGAAATAGACACTACCAAGATATCTTCAGCTCTTGTGTGCTTCTTCTTAGTGGTCTTGTGTTTTGGTTTTTGTTTGGTTTGTTGTTGTTGTTTTACTGTGGCCAACCCTAACAACACAACATAACTCAAAATAAGACCTAAGGAACATGAGACATCCTGTCTCTTTTGCTTTTTCCACAGCAATTGTCATAATATTTTCTGTGCTAAAAAATCTGGGCAAACAACCAGCCAGTATGAGTATTATTTGTGGGAAAATGAGAGCAAGTAGTTTAAATCAATCCTGCCCGGAAAAGTCCAAAGCACAGAGTCATCAACCCCTCAGCATTTAGCAGACTATCCATCCACTAAGAAGACAGACCCTCAGTGAATATTTATTTAATTGAATTCTGGTTTTACTTCATCTAGTGAATATCGCATAGATTCTGATCAACGTCAGACATAAAACTACTGCACTAAGCAAATGGTCTCCAAAGTAGGTCTCAATCCCCTCCCCCACAAGGTATGTATTTACCTATACCATTGGGGTATAGGAAGAAACATTAGAACTTTTATTTATACTTGGGTTTTTCCCAAACTTTTAAATGTTTTGATTTGGGGTTTATATCTTATAATGGCTGTAACATGTAGCATGTAAGTGTATATGCAGCATGTACTACATAGTATAACATATGGCATAGTATACTGGGCATAGTATGCAGCATAGCAGCACATTAGGGCATGCTGCTACAGCACCATACTCACACCTAATTGGAATAGACAACAGGAAAATAAACTGAAAAACCCAAAGTCAGGTCTCCCCATGAGCCTCCAAGACTCATTCATTCATTCATTCATTTATCCATCCAAAAACATACTTTATTGATCTCCTTATCTGTGCCATGCTCTATTGCCCAAACTGCATCAGACAGACACAACAAAGCAGGTCACACCCTGCCTGTCCTGCTGCCCATGGGACATGGGCTGCTTCATGGCTCAAATAACTAGTGTATAAACTGAATTGCCCAGAGTGAGCACATACACAACCAAATGTGCACCTCCCCCCAATAAGAGGATGAAGATGAAAGAAATGAACCAGGCCCAGGATCCTAATCCTGATCACAAATTTTTTTGTTCATTAAGAATTTATAGCACCCACTTAATATGGCTCTTTTAGTCACACCCTTTTGAAACTACTCTCAGAAGAAAGTCCTACAGTTGATAAGGAATGCAATTTTATTTTATTTTTTAAAGACTTCCTTACTAGAGAAAGAGAGCAGGAATGCAGAGGGGAGGGGCAGAGGAAGAGGGAAACAGAGTGTCAAGCAGACGCCAAGCTGAGCATAGAACCCAACATGGGGTTTAATCTCAAGACCCTGAGATCATGACCTGGGTCAAAACCAAGAGTTGGATGCTTAACCAACTGTGTCACCGAGGCACCCAAGGAATGTGATTTTAAATGCCCTTGCCATGGAGTAGTGTAACCTACTAAGTTTGCACTACATTGTAAATGGCTTGTATCCAATGCTCTCTAGAAAACCAGTTTTGCTGGAAGGAGAGATGGAAAAGAAATTAACACCAGAGAACGAGCCTATGGCACCTACAGGTGAAGCGAGAGGACCTTACAGATGCAAGCACAGACTGCGAAAGGAGACACCAGGCCACACTGCACCAGGACAGACAAGTTTACCTTGCCAGGTTTGCCAAGAGCTAAGTTAGGCCCAATACTTGCCCACGGGCCCCAAAACCTTAGTTACCATAGAGAATGTTAGTGCTGAAAGGAAGCAGAGACAAGTGCCTGGGATAGATAGATAGGAAAGCTCATCCAATGAGCTGTCAGCAAACCTGGTGACAGAGGCAAATATGCAAAATGAGGTTAAAAACTCTCAGCCATGTTGCCCAATTTGAAGCACTAGCTCAATTCTACATTCTGAGTGTTTTGAACCACTCCACTCCAACTATTCCCTCCGGGTTTGGTTTGCTCTTGGTTTTGGGGTTTTGATCCTCTTTATCTTTCCCCCTCAGGGTTTTTGATGTAAGATTCTTGGCACTTCTCAGAGTATTGCCAGAGGTGAGGAGGCAATAGTGATGATTCTTGTCTATAATCCATCCCAGAGATGAACCTTGGAACAATGCACTGTTGTTTTGCTGGATAAAATAAGAAAGAGATTTTACTTACTCTGCAAGACTTGCAGTTTAATGTCCTATGCCAACTTGGGGGAAAGACAGAACAATACCTAAATGTACCTTTCTACTTCCTAAGAATAAGAAATTGAAATAGCCAAGTAGTTATATTGAATCCAGACACAAGAAAAACAGTAGACAGTATTCATCTGCAACTCACAGAAAGGTCATCAGCTCAATCACGTGAGTTTCTGTAAAGATGTGATTTCATTTTAAACAATTCTACTTCAAAATTACTGATATTAAAACTGTTAATCCAAATCATGAGCTCTCTTTTAAATATGTAGAGATATCATTTTAACAAACTGACTTTGAAAATAATTGTATGTATATAATATACAGGCATACCTTAGAGATATTTCGGGTTTGGTTCCAGACCACCCCAATAAGGTGAATATCACAATAAAGCAAGTCAAATGAATTTTTTGGTTTCCCAGTACATATAAAAGTATGTTTACACTATACTGTAATCTATTAAATGTACAATAACACTATGTCTAAAAATAAAACAATGTATATAACTTTAATTTTAAAATACCATATTACTGGGTCAACTGGGTGGTACAGTCAGTTAAACAATCTACTCTTGGTTTCAGCTCAGGTCTAGATCTCAGGATCATGAAACTGAGCTCTGCGCTTAGCACAGCCAGCTTGAGACTCTCTCTTTGTCTCCTCTGCCCCTCCCTCTCTTTCTCAAAAAAAATTTTTTTTTCTAAATAAAATACTATATTGCTAAAAATGCTAACCATCATCTGAGCTTTCAGCAAGTCATAATCTTTTTGCTGGTGGAGGGTCTTGCCTTGATATTGACGGCTGCTGACTGCTCAGGGTGACGGCTGCTGAAAGCTGGTATGGTTGCAGCAATTTCTTAAAATAAGACAACAATAAAGTTTGCTATATCCATGGACTTTTCCTTTTACAAACGATTTCTCTGTAGCAGATGATGCCCTTTGATAGCATCTTCTCTGCAACAGAACTTTCAAAATTAGAGTGCATCCTCTCAAACACTGCCGCTGTTTTATCAACTTAATTTATATAATGTTCTAAACCTTTCATTGTCATTTTTGAGAGGAATCTTTTCTTCTGAGCTGTAGGTCTTAACAGTAAGCTTAAGTTTATTCACTAAACCATGTTGCAAAGATGTGCTTTCATTCAGGCTTTGTTGTCATTTCTAGAGCACAGGCAGAGGATATTGAACATAATTCTTAAGGGCTTTAGGATTTTCAGGATGGCAAATGAGCGTTACTGCAGCTTAAAGTCACCAGCTGCACTAGCCCCTAACAAGGCAGTCAGCCTGTCCTTTGAAGCTTTGAAGCCCAGCATTGACTTCTCCTCTCCAGCTATGAAGGTCCTAGATGGCGTTTTCCTCTGATAAAAGTCTGTTTCATCTACATTGAAAATCTGTTATTTACTGTAGCCACCTGCACTAATGATCTTAGATCTTCTAGAGAACTTGCTGCAGCTTCTACATCAGTGTTTGCTGCTTCATCTTGCACTTTTACTTTACGGAGATTGTTTCTTATACGTCATGAACCACGCTCTGCTAGCTTCACACTTTTCTTCTGCAGCTTCCTCACCTCTCAGGGCCTTCATAGAATCCAAGAGAGTTAGGGTCTTGCTCTGGATTAGGTTTTGACTTAAGGGAATGTTGTGGATGGTTTAATCTTCTATCCAGACTTTCTCCGTATCAGCAATAAGGCTGTTTCACTTTCCTATCATTTGTATGTTCGCTGGAACAGCACTTTTAATTTCCTTCAAGAACTTTTCCTTCGTACCCACAACTTAGCTAACTGGCATAAGAGGCCTGTTTCTGCTTTTGACATGCCTTCCGCATGAAACTTAATCATTTTCAGCTTTTGATTTACAGTGAGAAACATGCAACTCTTCCTTTCACTCAAATACTTAAGAGACCATTACTAATTGTCCTAATTTCAATGCTGTTGTGTCTTTGGGAATAGGGAGGCCCAAGGAGATGGCAAGGTGGCAGGGGCAGAGCGGAAGCAGAATGGCTGGTTTATGAAGCCATGGAAACACACACACTTATTAAGATTGCTATCTTATATGGGTGCTGCCCCAAAACAATTATAATATTTAACATCATATATCATTGAATCAAATATAATGATGATGAAAAAGTTTGAGATATTGAAAGCATTACCAACATGCGACACAGAGACACACAGTTGAGAGAATGGCACCAATGGACTTGCTGGACACAGAGCTGCCACAGACCTTCAATTTGTAAAAATTATCGCACCTGCAAAGTGCAATAAAGCCAAGAACAATACAATGAGGTATGCCTGCATATATAAAATGCCAGTTTGTTAGGACGGCCGTCACAAACTGCCACAGACTGGGTGGCTTAAAAAACAGAAATCTGGGACCCAGGTGGCTCAGTCAGTTAAGTGGCTGCCTTCAGCTCAGGTGATGATCTTGGGGTCCTGGGATGGAGCCCTGCGTCTGGCTCCCTGCTGAATGGGGAATCCGCTTCCCCCTCCCTTTGTTCTTCCCTCTGCCCCACGCCCTGCTCATTCTGTCTGTCTCTCTTCCTCTCTCTCTCTCTCTCAAATGAATAAATAAAATCTTTAAAAACGAACAAATAAACAAACAAACAAATTTGCTTCCTCACAGTTCTGGAGGTTAGAAGTCTGAGATTAAGGTGTCAGCAGGACTGGTTTCTTCCACGGCATCTCTCCTTGACTTGTAGCGGGCCATCTCCTCCTTATGTCTTCACATGGCCTTCCCTCTGTGTGTATCTGTGGGCACATTTTCTCTTCTTAAAAAGAGACCAGTCATATTGGATTAGGGCCTTCCCATATGATCTCATTGACCTCTTTAAACACTCTCACTCCACATACGGTCACATTCTGAGGTACTAGGGTTCAGATCTCAACATATAAATTTTAGAAAGATACAATTCAGCATCTATATATCCGCAATATATGTATGTGTATATATATATATATATACACATACATATATTGCGGATATATATATATATATATATATATAAGATAGGCAGGTACATAATGTACTGTGTCCAAATAACTAAGCATTTTTGCCCTAATTGTCACAAAGTTTCCTATAAAAGCAGAGAATGATGATGTGGCTGTGTTTCTAGTCAAATTCTTGTACATTCTATTTTTTTTTTTTAAAGATTTTATTTATTTATTTGACAGACAGAGATCACAAGCAGGCAGAGAGGCAGGCAGAGAGAGAGAGAGGTGGAAGCAGGCTTCCTGCTGAGCAGAGAGCCCAATGTGGGGCTCGATCCCAGGACTCTGGGATCATGACATGATCCGAAGGCAGAGGCTTTAAACACTGAGCCACCCAGGCGGCCTCTTGTACCTTCTTAATAGAAGTGATGAAGGTCTATAGATTATAACCTAGATTCATATAAAGGATAACACACACACAGCATTAGGATAATTTTCCTCAAAGGAACAGCTACTCTTTAATTCCGAACATTTTAGAACATCTAGAATCACTTTCCCTAAGCAATTATGATTTTAGAAAATGCTGTCAAGACTATCGCAAAGTTTTACTGCCCAGACAGAGCTAAATGCCTGGAGCTTTCGGTAGTGATTTATTATTTACTCTGGAGGTAAGTTGCTAAGCAAGATTTATTCAGTAAGAACAGAGCCATCCGTAACAGTACAATATATGTTTGACTGTGAGGAAGACTTTTTTTTCACCCTTTCTCAAGAGAGTCTGTTCTTTATAATCAGAAAAATATATCTGTATGTAAGTTTTCATCCTTTTGTGAAATTGAGGGGACCAATATGCATTTGACAAAGCGGTTTAGTTGCAAATGTTCTCATGTGAACTTTAGCTCTGAGAAATTGTCAGTATGTTTTCATAACAAAAACAGTAGGGCAATGGTATCAAGGTCTATCCATAGAATCCATTGGGTATCTGCCTTACCTGCACAGGGATTTTTTTTTTCTTCCAGTTGCTCCATTGCACTACAGTGGCCTAATCCACACATTCATATCATCTCAGAGAGACTCAGATTCCTAAGAAAAAGAGAGCAGTAATAATGCATATTTGCCAACTTTAGTTTTCAGAACTGGTAACAAGTACAGAGGCCCATTGTTGGCCTACTTCTGCCCCCTAGTGATCATAACATATTGTTGCTTTTTGCAAAAGGGAGCCTGGAGAGCTGGGAGCAGAGAAAGTGGCTGCCCTTTCTGTCCCCCTACTTTAGCAACCTGTTCCCCAAGATACCCATCAGCCTCCAGCCACCCTTTCACCAGGTACTGAAAAGGAAAATGATAAACGTATTCATATTAAGGCGGCTGGAACTAAAATCTCCCCTTCAGACCAGACTGCATTTTAACAAAAGCACTGAAGTGAGAAGGCAAATGCTGCTTAACCCAAAAGAAAAAACCCTGGATGGAAATTTAAGCTTAAGGAAAGAGGTTTTGTTGTTGTTGTTGTTTTGTTTTGTTTTAAAGATATTATTTATTTCAATCTCAAGTAGGTGGAGAGGCAGGCAGAGAGAGAGAGGAGGAAGCAGGCTCCCCACTGAGCAGAGAGCCCGATGCAGGGCTCGATCCCAGGACCCTGAGATCATGACCTGAGCTGAAGGCAGAGGTTTAACCCACTGAGCCATCCAGGTGCCCCAAAGAAAGAGTTTTTATCTAGGGTTTTTTGGCTTTGCTTTTTTGTTTTTTGGAGGCGTGCCTTTGAAGAGTCACTCAATGCCTCAATCTGTTTGTGGTTTGGTTTTGTTTTCATTTTTTTAAAAGATTGATTTACTTATTTAAAAGAGAGAGCGCCAGTGCACCTGGGGGGAGGGGCAGAGGTACAGACTCTAAGGCAGACTCGACCTGAGCGGAAACCAAGTGTCCGATGCTTAACTGACTGAGCCACCCGGGCACCCCTCAACACCTCAATTTCTTTGACAAATCACTGCCCCTGCTATAATCTGGTGGGAGGAAAAATCACTAGAGGACCCAGGAAAATGATCCATTTCCCAGACTTCTTGCCTCCATCCTCAGCTGCTCCAACCCCTGTGCCCGGCTGGAAGGTGTGGCTCTGGGGCAGCTACCGTGTCCAACTGGGCAGCTCACCCTGCAGACATGAAGTGGGTGGAAACATGATCAAGGAATGTTCTGGTCAGGCTCCAATTATCCTCCCACAGCTGCTAACAGGACTCCCCGATGCAGTTCTTCAGCAGGTCAGGGAGTTTTTCAGGCAGGTAGCCAATCCCCAAGATGGCTTTAAATCAGGGGAGGCAGAGTTGAGCAAGGGGAGTCAGACTATGAGACAGGATCTGGGAAGTTTGGGAGGCCCCAGGCACTGTTTCTGAACTCTGGCTTAGGCAGGTCATTAATCAAGCCCCTCCCAGATGTCCAAAATTGGCCTCTTCCCCATCGGGAATAACGGCAGATGGTGGCCCCTACCTGAGTGCCCATGTCGAATCCAGACAGAACAATGAAGAAAACAGAAAGAATGCAGAGTGAGGGCTGTTTTGTGTTGCTGGTGTAACTTGCTGAGAAGCCATAGGGGCCCCCAGTCTCCAGCCCACCATCACCAACTCCCACAGACTTGGAGTCCATGGAGGCAGAAGCTGGGCAAGTGTGGCTGGTGGCTGGAGTCAAGGGGCTGATTTCAGCGCATAGTTCCAGCTGCGTGTGGTAGTGGGATATGAATAGAATCTGGCCTCATGCAAAACTGAGTTAGAATCCCAGCTCTACAGCTGGCTAGCTGCACAACCTTTGACAACCTACTCCATTTTTTAGTCATCAACTAAAGACCCCTCTGTGACCACGAATTAGATCAGATCCCTATTTGTGAACCTCACAATCCCTTATAATTTTTATTTATAACACATATCACCACTTGTAATTTTATCATTTATATGTAGGATGATTTATCTAATTTCTTTTTCCCCTACTGTATTCAGAAGACAATGACCAAGTCTCCTTCATTCACCATCCTTTTCCAGGAACTAGAATGTAGAACATACTCAACAGAGATTTTAGAAATGAATGAATTACACTCAGCCTTTATCATCTATCAAATGGGATGATAGTACTTCCTTATAGGTTTATTGTGAAGATTGAATGAACCAACGTTTTTGTGAAAATTGTTCCGCGTCTCACACAGACTAGGTGCTCAAGAAGGGGCCATTCCTCTGCCACTTATCCTTTGGGGACCCACCTAGGAGGATGTTTGTTCCTGTCCACCAGAGGTGCCACTGAGCAGTGAAATTAGCCAAAACAGGAAACCAGAGATCTGAATGATCCACATATTCTATCACAAGTGCCTGAATAATCAAAACTAGTTGGCACATTACAATTCATCGCCTCTTCTCTCTAGATGTCCCTTGATGGCAGGAAAAGTTATCTCCAGCTTCACTTTCCTTTCCATCCCAGATAGAGAGTAGCCAGAGGGACTGTAAATCCATTCCTAACATTTTCAGTTGTTTGAGTTATGTTCTACCAGAATTAAGAAGGTGACTTTAAAAACATGAAGGAGAAATAAAGGTTGCACTTTCCAGAGCAGAGTACAGGTGTAAAATGAAACTGAACTTTTAATATGAAACTGCTCTGGAGGAGAAAGGACTAAGAATATTTTTATAGAACACTTGCATTGTGGGTAATTTTTTTAAATCCAGGGTTCAACCTGCATGACACTGAGGCATAAGTCTACCACTTAATGACATTTATAACTCTGTAACAATACGTTTTGTATAAATTACTGCTGAGGCTTAACATTTCTGATTATGATATATAGAATAAAGTGATGTCATAAAGGCGAAGTTTGTAAGTTACGATCTGTCCTGTTGCTTTAAATAAGAGGATTTCTGGAGACAATTGCCTTGATGAATATAAACTCAAATGAACCTTGAGTCTCTTCAATTATTCTTATTTAGAATTCATTTTCCTTTGAACTTTCATTTAACTCAAAGCACAATCGTTCCATTATAAATCAAATGCGAGCTTGTCTTTCCTGCAATAACAAGTATGCTTTAAATAATGAAGCAACACCTATGATCATAAAAGATAATGTTTCAATGCACCAAAATACAAAAGGTAAAGAGATTTATTATCTTAGTTCAGCAACGATGAGTTGAATATTTTTGTAGCAACAGACATCTCTATTCCAGACAACACTTTTTATTTGACTTTTTACTGTACGGCCTTTCCCAGAAGACTGGGTGCGCAATTATCAATGAGAAAAATGGAAGATTCAACACACAACGCTATTGGTGGCTGAGAAACCCAGATCTCTCCTTGCTCAGTTTCCCTAGTAGGCTAATGCACTTAAGCATCTCTCAACCTCCCTGCCCTCTTTTCTACCACGAAAGGGATGGTCTGAATCATCCTACATTCATCCCAGCCTCTAAAGACTAAGACTACATATGCCTTTCCTCTTGCACAGAATTATGGTGAGGAACAACCAAGTTAATGGACGTGAATATACTTTAGAAGGTATAAAAGCGCCATACATAGTACCTGATGGTTTTCACTCTGTCTTTTGTAAATACCTTTACATATCCATTATGTGAACTATGCTATCCAAAATAATACGGAAAACTCCAGAGCATCTCCAGGCTCTTACAGATGAAACAGGGTGATAAAGAGGGTCTTCTGGAGTTTCACAGTAAATTCTTTTGGGTGGGATCGAAATCTCACGTGATAATAGGTCAAGTGGCCCAGCAACCCCAGAAGAGCCTACGTTCCCATTGAAAATCTCACCAGCAAGCTGGACACAGAACTAAGCAGGTAGACTGGGTGGTGGGAAAGCACTCCTCCTGTTATCTCTTTATGCATTCCATCTTCAAAGCATTGTGACCTGTCTTCAATACACCCTCGGGTGTGGGATTTACATTTTTAATATTGGCATTTATGACGTGGTGTTTCTTCCTGGTTAATTGGTATCAGAGCAAAATGTTTGCCTCTCTCCTCAAATAAATCTCTTCAAGAGCTTCAATCACACATTCTTTTGTTCTATCCCTCATTTGAAATGGGCTCTATAAAGCCGCCAGACCACGGTACATAATCTTTTGCCTCTCACATTTTTAAATCTGGGGGTTTATGCTTTAATGGCTTTGATGTGCTTACTATTCAGCCTGTTACTTAAACCACGTTCCTCCCCATCCAACACCCGTCTCTCCCTCAGCCTTACAAGCCTGTACCCTCTGAGGCTGAAAGGATTTATTTATCATCCAGAACGTTTCCATAATTTTGGAAACATATGTTTTGAAATTACATTCCAATATCTCATACTATGTTCTTTGTCTTGCATCTGTTCTGTAAAAACAAACAAAACACACATAATTATATTCCAATGACTGCAAAGTCCACGTTTTCCACAAGAGTTGGTCCTTCCACAAATAGTAAGTCACACAACAAAGGCACTTACATACCCTTTTCGATGTCATCTGAATCACATTCTTGTGTTAATTAGAACTAGCCATTGATCATGGTAAATTTCTACAACTGTGAAAGCCTGACTCCTTTCCAAAGTTATTTCAGTTTTATAGGATAATCTCATTATTGAAAATTACCTACTGTTGAAAAACTGAAGTCTTGAGATATACTCAACCTTGCATGGAAAACAACTCCGTAATCTTTCATACTCCCAGTGTATGATTTTCATTAAATATTCTTTAAAAAATACACTTCTCTCCCTGTAATATCCTAGTGGAAAGACAATCAGTCAGTGCACAACAACAAAGACCCCTCCTCCTACCCACTAAAATAAACAAACAAACCTGAATGAAACACACAGAAATAACGGACCAAAATATATTCCATTTTTATATAATTATCCCACTGCACACCAGCTCCTTCTTGCCTAAATCTTTCATGTCACACATTCTCTCACTTATACACACACACACACCATCTAAACATAAAACCCAATCATTTTACATCTACTGTGTTTTACTAGACTGTCTGATGTCAAAATTAGATAAATTTGCATTGAAACACTCAAAAAAATGCTCAAAACCAAGCCCTTCTTTTCAGCCGACCTCTTAAAAATAAAATGTCACCATTGAAATGTCTCCTCCCCTTAGGTTTCTGCCCTTTTTACCCATGATTCTTATATGCTTAGGTAATAAAATACATTTTGGAACTGAGAAGAAGGATAAGCCTGATGCCTACCGTGGTGTGCTGGTAGATATTTAACAACCAGCTTGCAGTGAAGGAAAAAACCTCTGACTTGTAGCATTCGCTAATTTCTGTGATATAAATGCCTCCACGGTGGCCAGTTTCCAGCCACCCATGTGATGATGCTAAAGGGCTGAGAAGGGAGTAGCTGCACAATGGGCTCTCGCAAGGTGGTGCAAGCTGATTCCACCATTTCATGCCTATACCTCCTCTTGGAGATTTAAAAATGTTCGTAGCACTTTTGACACCGAGCAGTAGTTCTAGAGGTAATTCCTTTAAGATTTCATTTATT
This sequence comes from Mustela erminea, assembly GCF_009829155.1. Lineage (NCBI taxonomy): Eukaryota > Metazoa > Chordata > Mammalia > Carnivora > Mustelidae > Mustela > Mustela erminea. Next base: position 84,579,037 of record NC_045620.1, on the reverse strand, counting down.
TGAGAGAGAAAGAGAGCATGCACAAGCAGAGAGGAGAGGGAGAAGCAGGCTCCCCACTGAGCAAGGAGCCCCAACAATAGGGCTTGATCCCAGGACCCTGGGATCACAACCTGAGCCAAAGGCAGACGCTTAACTGACTGAGCCCCCCAGGTGCCCCTCTGAAGGTAATTCTTATTGTCTGCTCTCAATCAGTCTGTTTCTAAGATGGTTTTCAGACCTCACTGCCAATGTCCTGGGCTAAGAAGCCCTTTATACCCATACAGGATCATACGACATAACTCACATAAAGACTGGGCCCCATGGGACCCACTCTCAACATAAAGATACATTCAAAGAAAACACAAAGATGATTCCAGAAGCTTTGGAAAACAACATCATCATTGGGTTTTCTTAGAAAGTTTGGTGCAGGTGCTTTACCCAGATCTTCCCAATCAACCCTGTTCAGATATCTCATTCTGCCTCTAAAGACCTAGTTACGCTAAAAGATGAAAACATACACATGTTCTTCTCTTCCACCATCTTCCTTTCTCCCCCTCATACACAGGCACAGACGTGTGTGAGCACACACAGGCACATATCCCACTTACCTTAATATAGAGCCCTCCCCATTCAATTCACCACATTCATTACCTATGACTGCCTCAACAGTCACAGTGCCCTGGGAAGCATAGCTCTTCTCTTGGTCATCCTGCTTGCCTCTAATTCCAGTGGATTAATATTCTCTATTTCATTACAGTAACATGAAGGTATTTGTCAATGTGGTTCTTGTGGCATCACGATAATAATAATAATAATACAGAACATTGACTAGTTCCCACACTATAGCAGGCAGTAAGCTGAACACCTTGCACATAGAGACTCATTTAAGTCATGGAGGCAGGACTCAAACCAGGCAAGATGGCACAAGAACCCACTGTTCTTAACCATCATACATTCTACTAGTTCATAGATCCATCTGAAGAAAAGTCACTGTGGTATCTTGACCAAGTCACACTTGCTGTGCCTCAGTTTACTCATCTATAAAATGGGGCTAATAATAGTACCTACCTCACAGGGTTTGGAGGAGAATTCCATGAGTTAACATATGTACTGTACTTAGAAAGGTGCCTGACACATAGTAAGAGCTATTATGTTCGCTAAGTGTCAATACTCAGTGTTAACCAGGACTAATCGGCTCCCCACAACATATAGAATCCCATGACTCTTACATGTCTTCTGTTAAAGGTTGGCAAATTTTTTCTCTAAATTGTCAGATAGTAAATACTTTGGGCTTTGCAAGCTACCTACAGTCTCTGCCACATAATCTTCTTAGGAGTCTTAAGTCTTCCAAATGTAAAAATCATTTGTAGTTTATGGACTAAAAGAGACCACAGGCTGGATGTTGGCCTATGTACATAGTTTGCTGATCCCTGGGCTAGACCGAGAGACAGAGAGCCCTGTTTTAAATACCATATTTTTGTATGAAAACAAACACGTGAACTCTGAACAGAGACCCACGTATAACAATCACACATTCCCTCAGTAAATGTTCGCTTATCACTATGTGCAAGGTGCCTTTCTGGATGCTGAAGCCCCAAAGATGGAGAAGAGCACCCTTGACCTTTGGGATGTTCATAGGTCAATGGCATAGCATAGCATGTGCTGAATTCTTTAATAAAGGAGGAAGGGATCTGGTCTTGTTAGGGCAAGGTAAAAGAAAACGACGCTTGAGCTATACCCTGAAGATGCAAGGAATTCACTTGGCAGACAGAGGCATAAGAGAGCAAGGAGGTATTCAGAAAATTGCAGTTTCTGGGATCAGAGAAGGTCCATGAGGTCTATGAGAGGCCATCCTGTAGGCCTCTGGTTTTCAAACTCTTTAAAACAGAAGTTTGTCTTCAGGCAAAATCTAATCTAGAGTCCTGTGTGCCAAAGGATCCTGGTTAAAGCTGGGTGGTAAGTCCTGAGGACCTCCCCCTTGCTGGCCTCCTTTACTACAGGGGGCTGGCTCAGGGCAACCTCAGAGCCTCCTGACCACACAGTTGGAAATCCACAGCTCCTGGCAACAGGCAGCAGGGCCAGGGGCCAAGGAAGTCCTACTGTAGCAACTCTATGCAAATTCTTTTGAAGGCAATAAAATTCCATGTATCTATTTTTATCCCAAACAGACATCCTGTCCTGCCCCAGCACCTCTGCCTTTGCTAGTCACAGGCTGGCCCCATGCAGTTTAACACTTCATCACATGGCATCTTGTGTGGTTATCCAATTGCTTTTTGAGCATCTAGATGAACTGGCCTAAGGGCAGGAAGTGCAACTTGCTTCTCTTGTCTCCCCCTCAGCAAGCCGCATGAGGCAAGGAGGTACTGCTGAAGGGAAGGTCTCTTGCAACCCTAAGATTCTAAGACTACTCTGCACAGGAGGACAGTGTTTGCAAAGAGAATAAGAGCAGTAACATGAGGAAACATCTTCCAAGGTAGTCATTAAGTTAGTGCAAGTGGAGTATCTCATGGGGAGGTATTTGTGTGACTCTGGACTAAAGTTGGTTTGATCAGATACCTCAGTTTCCAAAACAGCATTGCTTTGGGTCCTTACACAACCCCTCTCCCCTCACATTTTTGTAATTCCCTTTCATCTGCATTCCCCAGCCCAATTTCCCTCCCTGCAATAGATAACCATGTTACTGTGTTTATATGTATGTGTTCTTTGTTGTCTGGTGTGCATATATTTTAATATATAGAAATGGTATGTTCTCATGGTTTAGGTATCATCCCATCCCTTTCTTTTTCACCCAGCATATTTTTAAGATCTATCCATATGGTCAAGCATGCATCTGTCCATTCCTCCTGAAGGATGCATACTGTTGCAAAATCTGTACCCACTATGTTACATCTCTGGCCCTCCAGGATGGACAACTTCTGACTCCCCCTCCCACAAACAGTGCTGCCATGACATCCACATACATGCTCCTTACAAATCTCCTTATATGCCCAGGAGCAGGCAAGTAAGTCCTCTGGGTGAGTGTAAGTACTGCAGGGGGACTGCCCAGCAATGAAGCTGTACCAGTCCCCTCTCACACCAGCCAGGCCAGAGGTTTCTGCAGCTCAACTCCCTACCAACCCTGAGCAAGATTCAGTGTTATGGATAGAAATGTGTCCCCCCAAAATGATACAATGGAAGTCCTAACCTCTAGCAGCTCAGAATGCGACCATGTGTGGAAACAAGATCTTTGCAGCTGCAATTAGTTAAGATGTGATCATTATGATGGGCCTTAATCCAATACAACTGGTGCCCTTACATAAAGAGAAAATCCAGACAAAGGGGCAGACACTCACAGAGGGAAGACAGTGTGAAGACAAAGGGGAGAACACCATGTGCCAAGAAGAAGGCAAGTATTGGAGAAAGGCATCTACAAACCAATGATGGCCAGCAAACTACCAGAAGCCAGGAAAAGGGGATCCAAAAGATACTTCCACACTCTCAAAAGGAACCAACCCTACCAATACCTTGATTTTGACCTTCCAGCTTCCAGGACTGTAAGACAATTAACTCCTGTCAGTTAAGCTACCTAGTTTTTGGTATTTTGCTACAGCAGTCCTAGGACACTAATGCACTCAGCTTTTCAAGTTCGGCCAGTACGGTGGAAACAACATAGTATTTTGTTATTTCTTTTTTTTTTTTTTTTTCTCTAATCACTAGTGACTTTGAACATTGTCTTCATATGTTTTTTAGTCATACAGATTTCCTTGTAAACTGCCCATGCCTATCCTTTTGCCCACTTTTTCATAGAGATTCCTATCTTTTTTTCTTGTTGATTTATAATAGCTCCTTGTAAATTCCCAATATTGGTCCTTCAGAGTTTGATAGTTTACAAACCTTCTCTCCAACTATCATCTGTTTGTTAACTTTATTCTCACTGGATAACTGCTGACTAACTAATTCCTAACAGGGCAGAATTACTTAATTTCTATTGAATCAAATTGACCAATTTTTCAATTATGATTTGTGCCACTGGGGTTTCACTTAATAAATTCTTCCCTCCTCCTATGTTACCGAGACATTCTCCTACATAATGTTCTCCAAACTGCATTGTATCACCTTTAACATGCAGAGTCCATAATCTGCCTATAGTATGAGCCAGAGGGCTGTTTAAAAAACCAGTGAGTGGCACTCCAAAATGTAGTGGCTTTAAACAAAAACAAACCTCTGTTTTGCTCACATACCTGCACTTTAGGTAGGGATCAGCAAGGATGGTTCATCTTTGCTCCATGGAGTGTCAGCTGAGATGGCCTGCCTGAGGCTGCGGGCAGTATGCTCAGCAAGGCTCCCTTAGGGCTGGTGAGTCAGTGATGGCTGTCAGTTGGAAGTTGGGCTAAGGCTGAGGGCTAAGGCTTTCCGCTTGCACCTTGCTTGTTGTTCTGTCTGAGCTTCCTCACATTCTGATGGCTGAGTTCCAAGAAAAGAAAAGGGGGAAAAAAAAAGGCCATGATTGTACTACTTTATATAACCTAGCTTCAGAAACCACTTAAAAAATAAATAAATAAATCCCTTAACATTACCTCCATTACATTAACATTAACATAACATTACCTCCTAAACCTGGCCAGAATGAAGGGGAAGGAACATCATACACCAGGACTCTCAGTGGGGAAGTGTCAAAGTCACATTGTAAAAAAGCACATGTGGGAAGGCAACAAATGTTTCAATCGTCTTTGGGAATAGAATCTGCCATAGGATCCGATTTTATGAGAAGGTCATTTTTATCATTTCTTAAATTCTTTCATACATACGGTCTGCTGCTGAGTTCTGCACTCTGCTACACTGTTCAATTTGTCTGAGGTTTTTTTGCCACAATAAGGTTAGTAACGTGTCCCTGTCTGATAAGGTGAGTTCCCTCCCTTCATTCTCCTTTTTCAAACTTGTGAGTTATTCATGAACCTTTCTTTTTCCATATAACTGTTTAAGTACAACTATCAAACACTTAAAAATAATCTTACGGAATTTTGTTGGGTGTGCCTTGACTGTATAAATTAATTTGGGAATAATAAACACAATTTTATATTGTCATCCCACTTAAATACATAGAAATCACTGTGACTATTTATTCAGGCTTCCTTTTATAGCTTTTAAATTTTTTAATATTTCTTCGATAGAGGAATGTCTTATTTGGCTTTTTGTTAATCCCCAAATGTTTTATCGTTTTGGTTGCTGCCATGAATATTAGTCTTTTTAAAATTTGTTTTCTAATCTATTTTTGTTTCTGTTGAGAAATTCTGTTGATACTCATAAGCTAATCTTAAATCTGGCAACACCTTGCTTAATTCTAATAGTTAAATCTGTTGCTTTTGCTTTCTACACAATCACATTATCTGCAAATAATTGCAGTTTCATTTCTTCCCCTATAATTCACACCTTTTGTTTTTTTTTTTTTCTTTGTTTGTTGCCTTGGGTAGGAAGTCCCGTTATGTGCTAATGCTACTGAGTGATAATGGAGATCCTTTTCTTATTTCTTTTTTTTTTTTTTTTTTAGATTTTATTTATTTATTTGACAGAGAGAGAGATCATAATTAGGCAGAGAGGCAGGCAGAGAGAGAGGAGGAAGGCTCTGCAGGGAGCCTGAAGCGGGGCTCCATACCAGGACCCTGGGATCCCTTTTCTTATTTCTGATCTTAAATAGACTATTTATTTCTCCACTAAGTATAATTTGTGTTTTAAGTTTTCATTTCAAATAGGTATTGAGCTCTATTAAAAGCTTTTCGGGGGGCACCCGGGTAGCTTAGTTGTTGGGCATCCGCCTTCGGCTCAAGTCCTGATCCCAGGGTCCTGGGATCGAGCCCCATGTCAGGCTCCTGGCTCTTTGGGAAGCCTGCTTCTCCTCCTCCCACTCCCCCTGCTTGTGTACCCTCTCTCGCTGTGTCTCTGTCAAATAAATAAAATGTTTAAAAAAAAAAAAAAAAAGCTTTTCTGAATCTACTGAGATAATTATGTGATTTTTTCCATCCTTTAGTCTATAAATTGTATTACAATGTTGAATTATCCTTTTATTTCTAAATAAATCTCCCAAATGATAATATAGTCATATTTTTAACCACAAACATTTAATAAGCTACTATAATATTTTATTTAAAATTTTTATATCTGTGATCATAAGAAAAAGAGGTCAGGAATTTTCTTGTTTCTCTATGTCCTTATCTACTTTTGGGATAAAGATTATATTCAGCTCAAAAATAAGGGAAGCAGCTTGACTGTTTTTCTCTTTTCTATTTTGAGGTTGCTAGAATTGAACTATGAAACTGTCTGGGCCAGATGCCTTTTTAGAGAGGAGCTCTTTGAGAGATATTTCAATTTTTGGTGCTTCTTTGTTTATTAGTTTTCTATGTATTCTTTCACCAACATAGACATTTAATAGTGTTTTCTAAATGTTCTTGTTTCATATAGGGTTTACGAATTTAGTAGGGTAAAGTTATTCATAGTTTACTTCTCTTATTTTTGTAACTCTATATCTATAGCTGTTTCTGTTGAAAAAAAATCTGTATTTTTTAATTAAATCTTTTCTCCTTGTTAGTCTTTACTAAATTACATATTCGTTAATTATTTAATAGTAATAAGATGGTTTCTGCTATTGATATTTCCAAAAATAAAAACAACCTTTTGGCTGCCAAGTGTTCTCCAGACTTGACCCAGCTCCCCCTCCTGGGACTACCACTCAGGTATCTTTGATGCAAAAGAGAAGTCAGGAGCCTGAGCCTGTGTCCCTTTGGGCCACATGTGAGCATGCCTTCTGGGGCTACCAATCCACAGGCTATAGGGCATTCTTCTCCTCCATCTCCTAGCAAGCAGTGGCACTTAGTAAACAATTACTGACTGCCTACTGCATGCCTGCCTCGTACGAAGCCACAGAGATCATAATCTTTGCCTCAAGCGAATATATGGTCAGTGGGGAGACCAGAGCAAACACCCAGGAATGCACATGAAAGGAGAGGAGCTCTGAGCAGGAATCTGGAACACCCCAGCTTCAGCACTGAGCCAGTCTGAAGGTATGGGGGAGAGCAGAGGGAGTGAGAGCAGTGCAGAGGTCCTGGCCAGAAATCTGAAGCTGTACTTCACTCTGCTGTTTCCCTGCAGACTAAAGATCTGCACCAGGAAAAGAAGAGGGAGGAGAGAGGGCAAGTAAAGAGATGGGAAGAACAGGATGAGAGGCAAAGAAAAACAATGAACATTACACTAGTGAAGTCAAGGCTATTAATACAGGATGTGTCTAATGATGACAGCTAATGTGTGTGTCCTTTTTCACACAGCACTTATAGAGGAACTACCTCACCGACTCCCCCATAGCCCAGCTTCACAGCTGTGGAGACTGGTGTCTCCGTAGACTGTGAATTTCCTAGTCTTACATAATGGGCAATTGACAGAAGTAGGACCTCCAAGGCCTGGCCTTCTGAGTCCAATATCACCCTCTTTCCCCTAAACCATGTGGCCTCCAAAGACCCTAAGTTAGACCCTAGGATAGACAAAGGGAAAACAGACTTCCAGATGTTCTTCCCACCTCTGCAAGCCCTCATCTCTCCTGCCACACTCACCTCCTCCCAATCCCTGCCCCAAACACAGGAAACTGCAGATCAGTGGACAGTCCCCTTATTTGCTTCCTAAAGAACATGCTATCTTTTACTTGCCAAGAACCTCAGGAGGGTCTCCATGCTGTCAAACATCCTGTTCTAGGAATCCAAGGGTCAAACTGGTAAGAGAGGAGGCTTATACCATCCCCAACCTCTCCTGAACATCATTACCTGTAGGTGCAGGTCTAAGCACTCTGTTGGATACAAGGGAACTCTCAAGGGTCTCGTGATGATATCTGGGACATGATGCATCTGGCAAAGTAATAATAATAGCAATAATGATAGCAGCTAACACCTCCTGGGTCTTGTTAGTCACTGCCATTATGATAAGAGTTTTTAATGGCTTTGAATCTTGTTTAACCTTCATGACTACCTACTGGAGTAGGTTCTAGTCTTCCATGACAAACGGAGGCTTAGGGAGGTAAATGATCATATCCAGTGTTACACATTCAACAGGGGACAGAACCAGGACACAGATCAGGTATGCCCAACTCCTGAGGCTAAACTCTTAACCACTATATATACTTCCTCTTTGCTTTAACAATACTGAGGGGAAATACAAACTCTAAACGACCGATACAATTAATGCCTGCCAACACCCGGAATGGTGAGGGAAAGCTCCAAAGAGAAGAAAGCCTGATGCTGTTCTGCAAGAAAGTAAAGGACAGACGAAGAGCTTGGATCACATATAGAATTACTGGGAGCAGATGTGGGAACAGGTCTCATGGGGTTTATAAAATGAAGGGGGAGATTGAGGCAGCATCACTGGGGACATGGAAATCACCATCATCAATGGCTGGTCCTTCAGACTAACTAATTTAGTACTAGGTGAATGACAAGGCGGCAAAGGAAAACAGAGAAAAGAAGAGAGATCACAGTCACCAGAGGTACTTGCATGAGTACACAGACCACGAGAGGGGCTCCAGGGTGGCTCAGTTGGTTGAGCATCTGACTCTTGATTTCGGCTCAAGGCGGGATCTCAGGATCTCAGGATCTCAGGATCAAGCCCCAGCGTCAGGGTCCACACTCAGTGCAGAGTCCACTTAGGATTGTCTCTCCCTCTCCCTCTGCCCCTCCCCCTGCTCACTCTCTAAAGAAAATTAATTAAGTAATCAATTAATTTTAAAAATTGGGGAAAAAAATAAAAAGAAAGAAAGGCCATGAGAAATTTGTCCTATCATCTGATTATTCAGTCCTCAGGTATCTAGGACAAAGTTTCCATCCCCAGAGTAGTTTTCTCTAAATATTCCCAGTCACCTCCCTCAGAACTGAGTCATGTGTATGGGACTCAGGTAGGAACAGCTCTCTCCATGTAAATAAAGGAAAAAAGGATTAGAAAAAAATGAATCAGTGGTTGTGGCGGCCACGGGTGTTTACAGACAGTTGGAGATCTCACTATGGCACTGAATCCTCTCTGTCTGATGGGAAAGGACCCATCCCCCCATGTCATGAAGTTTTCAGTCGTCTCCCATTCCAGCCACATCTAGGTACCACAACTAGCATGGTCAGCTGCCTACAGTCTGTTCAATGTGTCTACTGGGAACCACCAAACCTGTTAGCCAGGGGACTTCATGTTGGGCCAGGCAGGTGCTCTGCCTGCCTGCCTCAGGTCTAGCAATGGAAATGTGTTTGCATAACTCTTGTCAAGGCACACCAGCATGTTCACATTGCCAACAGAACCCACACAGCCTATGTCTTCCACACTTTCGCCACAGTATCCAAATCTTCCTCGGGGAACTGCAACCTCTGAGAAATTAGTATTAGAAAGAGAATCTGCCTCCCAAATGCTAAAAATTATTATCGATCAGGGAGAAGGATACACACTTGGACAAATTCTACTAGGATTTTCTAGTGTGCCATTATTTAGGAGTGCCGCTTTAGGGTCACAACTTAAACTGTTTGGGTCTAAGCTTTATATATATATATAAATATATATATATTTATATATATATAGTTCTTTTACCATTTCAACTATATAAGATGGCAACCACAAAATTGAAATTCTGTCGTTCAAAGGGTTTTATATACTCCTCTAACTAAAAACAGCTTCACAATAAAAAGATCCAGTTTTACAAGTGGGCCCAACCCAAAATAGTAACTATGGCCTTAAGGGCTATTATCCCATTGCTGTACGAAGGATTTAGGGCATATAAATGCCCATTAACACAACTAAGCATAATAATCTGATTTATAAAGTATCCCTTGCCAGGGCTCTTGTAGCACCCTACAATTATACTACCCCAATTAAAACATCCTGCAAGCCTAATAGACTCGCCCTGAAAGAAACCGCCCTGTAAAAGCATGACCCACCCCACCAAAAAATCCTGATGGAGGGGGTTCTACAGCAAGGTGGTGGCAGCAAAAGGGGTTTTCAGATGGAAGGAGAGCATTTTAAGTATCTAATTCCCACGCTCAACGCCTGCCAAAGTACACAGGGGTGAATAACAACTCCAAAGCAAAGAAATATTAACAAGGTGGGTTGTCCGGGTGTCCATCTCAGCCTTTCCTAGGAGCTTTGGCGTGGGCTTGTTGAAATGAACACGTCTGGGTACAGGATCCAAATGACATTTTCTAGTGAGAAGCAGGAGGTACCCTTCTGTTCCAGAGACCTATTTGGGGGCATGGAGTTTGGAAACCCTCTCTCACATTTAGCCCACCTCAACCCCAAGTTACTCAGCACAATTTGCAGGGTCTCAGCCGTGTGTGTGTGTGTGTGTGTGTGTGTGTGTGTGTGTGTTGCAAGGGGGTGGGGGCTTCTCATCCATCTTACCTGCTATTAGACAATTGTATCATAGCAAAATGAAAAGACGCCTCTCAAAATTTACCGTCTATTTCTAGATGTCAGTAGACAATTGAAATTTCCTAAGAATTTGCTAGAATAAGTATCTCCAAAGTCAGCTCAGTGCAGACTTTAGTGAAGAGTGAAGACAGCCCCTGAGCATACTAGTGGGGGAAGCATGTAGCAAAGGAGAGAAAAAGATGGGTTCACAGAGAGACAGGGGCCACAAGTGCTGTGTTCCACGGCATGCCTCATCCCATCAACACAGCAAAGTTTCTACTAATGTTAACATTTGAAATGCTGGTGAGGACTCAGCTAGGAAAGGTACTCTTGTAGAGGGTAGGTTGTTTGAGCTTCCTTGAAAAGTGATCGTTCAATAGCTATCAAGAACCTTTAAAATACCTAGATCCTTTGACCTGCTTCTGGTAATGTATTCTAAAGAGATCAGCAAAATGTGATCCAAGAGGAAAGCACAACGATGTCCACTGCAGCATTACTGACTCTAGAAAGAGATGTGAAATGATCCGATAGTTCAGCAAGAAGGGAACAATCACATAAACTCTGGTAAATCTATAGACAAAGTATTAAATTGCCTTTAAAAATGATGTTTATTTCTCCTGAAAAACACAAAATAAGATTTGAGTAAAAGGAAACGAAAACTGTCCTCTTGGATAGAAAGTGCTAGTAGTGTAAAGATGTCAACTTTGTCTATCTTATTCTACAAATTCAATGTCATCCCAATCGAATTTGCAAAAAGAATTTTGTTTCTCATTTTACTGGGAGGGATCTGACAAAATGACTTCGTTCATGGTCATCTGGAAAAAGAGTCTGTGTGAAAATAGCCAAAAAGTTTGTTTTCAAAGGAAGAGTAGTATGGGTACTCTAGACTTCTCTGTTATAAAAAATACACTGTAAAAGCTATAGTAATTAGAACAATATGGCTCAAAAACAGGACTAGACAGACCAATGGAACAAACTAGGAAATTCAGAGAGGGCCAAAGTATACATAAGAATCTAGTATAACATAAAGGAGACATTCCAAATCAGAAGGGAAAAGATAGATTATTCAACAAATGGTATAAAGCAACTAGCTCAATGTTTGGGAAAAAATTTACATTAGACCCATACATTACAACTTTTTACAATAACATGATTTTAATGTGAAAATAAAAAGGCCTTTTAAAAAATTGCTAATAAGGAAGATTGGTGTGCTATCTAAATTATCTTGGAATAATTTAGACTTCTTAACATGAAATAAAATAACTGAAGAAAAACTAATAAATTTCATTGCATAAACATTTTAAGTGAAATAAGTAAAATCACTATAATCAAGGTGAATGTATGCAATTTCTTCTACTACCTATGGCAAACAACTACTTTCCTTACTGTCTGGGACACAGAACATATTGATATGAAACTTACCAGCAACATGTCAGAAAATATGCAAAGTTCACAGACAGAATTTTATAGAATAAGAAACAAATGTGTGGTTAAATGTATGGCCTCAATAATAATGAGTTTCCTGTTTGCTTGCTTGTTTGTTTGTTTTAGACCTCATTATTGATAAGAGAATGAGAAACTTATGTGTAGTTGGTGAGATATAAATGGATAACCAATCATTTTGGGAAGGCAATTATTCTATATCCTTCAACATTTTACATGTGAGCCTTCCCCTTAACCCAGAATGTCCACTTCCAAGAATTAAACCTACATAAATACTCACACTGGTGCACAGAAATATACGTGCACAGAGGTTTGATACAGCATTGTTTATAATAGCAAGAAAATGGAAGCCACATAAATAGCTATCACTAAGAGTGTGGGTAAAGATGAGTTTTCTGTGAGATGGAATACATTGTAGCAGTTTAAAAGAATAAGGTGGATTTGAACACCATAATATAAAAGATGTCTAAGACATAGTAAGTCCAAAAATCATGTTGAAAAAGGGTATGAATAATATGAAACATGTTTTATATGTCTCTGAATGTAAAACTGATGTCTGGAAGGAGACCTAAGAGGTTGCTTGTAAGGGGTTACAGGAAGTGAGGGGATGAGGCAGACGCAGGGTAAAAGGATGTTTACTTCTCATTCCACATCTTTCTATATACCTTTCAAGGGTTTTTTGATAATGAAACACTTGATAACCCTTAGGTATTACTATTTTAGTCACAAAATAACAGATAGTGAAGTTTTAAAAATTAAAATTTAAGCATCTTAACATTTGTCAAGACTCATTTAAAGATTCAGAGAAGTAATTATAATGTAGTATAGAAGGAAAAACCAGATTACATAATTATGTAGAGAGGATACTCTTCACTATGTTAAAATTTATATCTATATATGCACATAGAAAAAAAAGGCTGTCAGGAAACACATGGAATAGTAGTGGCAGTTAACTCTAGTTATGATGTTATGACCTATTTTTACTTGATTCTTCGTGCTTTTTTTTATTTTTCAAATGTTCCAAAATTAATATTATAGGTATAATCAGAAAAAAAAATGTAATGATCGATTCAGAATTTGCTCATTATTATGTATCTTACACTGGACCAGGAATCAAGAGGAGAGGAAATGTGGAACACTATCCTTTCCCTCAAACAATTTAGTTTCCCAGATGAGTCTGCACATAGAGTTAAAAACCATTAGTTTATATGACTCTACAAATATGTAGTCACATGAAGTGTACAGCATAGTGACTATAGTTAATAATACTGTATTGCATATTTGGAAATTGATCAAGGAGTAGATTGTAAAAGTTCTTATCCCAAGAAAAAAGATTTCATAACTATGTATGGTGATGGGTGTTATTTAGTCTTATTGTAGCGATCATTTTGCAATATATCTGAATATCAAATCATTATGTTATGTACCTGAAACTAATGTAATGTTATATGTCAATTATACCTCAGTAAAAATAAAATAAACCATTAGAGGTCAAGATAGAATGACAAAGATCCGGGTGCTAAACCGAATCTTCTCAAGTGTATAAAAAAGACAAAATGAGCAACAGAGCAACAGAGAAGATGCTAGCCTCACACACTAGCACCTCCCTACTAGGCAACAAGGGGCATGGCCCTGGGAAAGAACATGAGAATTCTTTGCCACTGACCAAGTCAGAACTATGCATACATATGCTTGATTCTGGGTATCAGGAAGTCTACTTCCTCAAATGCAGCAATATCTGAAATTTTACCATAAAAGTTTATCCCCTTATTTCATATTGTCTATCCCTCTTGAGAAGGAATGGGCCGGGAAGGCCAACACTTGACACTCAGAGGAACTTTTCCTGTCTCTCTGTGCCAGTGACAGACATCACTAATCAATTTCAGCACTTCTCCCTGCAACATAATCTCCAAATCCTCAGCGCAGCACCCCAAGCAGCTACCACCAACTGGGCAAAGCTGGGATGCAAGTGGAAAACTATTTGCCGTTTCTTACTAAATTGGGAGTAACAGACCTGCATTTGAGTAAGAGTTGAGAATTTTTCAAAGTTCTGTCACATCCATTATCTCATTACAGCAGGAGTTATTTTCTTCTTTACATCAAAATGGAGGACATAAAAGTTGCCATGAACGGTTCATAGACATGCCACAGGGGCCTGGGTGGCTCAGTGGGTTAAGGCCTCTGCCATCAGCTCCGGGTCCTGGGATCGAGTCCTGCATCGGGCTCTCTGCTCGGCAGGGAGACTGCAGAGAGGCACTCTCTCTCTCTGCCTGCCTCTCTGTCTGCTTGTGATCTCTGTCTGTCAAATAAATGAATAAAAATCTTAAATTTAAAAAAAAAAAAAGCATGTCCCAGATTATAATGTGGAACCAAGTCCTCATGCCAAATACACTGCTCTTTTCCGACGCAGAATAAAAGAGTTGACCTGATGCCAGTTTGGGGCAGGGGCAGAGAGTTTGAGGACCCTTGGGAAGCACTGTGAATAGGAAAGGGCATGACCAAAACGAAGCAAGATATCAGAACCCAGAGGCTGTGGACATAAGGGACCCCTTAATTTTGCCAAAAGCCAGCTCCTTACCCTGAAGGAACTGGTAGATACAAGTTCCCAACCATGACTACTATCTGACCAGAATTCTATCAGGAATCCCACAGGGGAAGGAAAGCACAGTGGTCCACCACACAAAGACCCGAGAGAGACAGGGCTGCAGAGATGAGTCCTCGTGCCTCAGGCTGACAGAAAGATCTGGGCTGTTCTGCCTCATCTGTGCCAATACCCTTGCAGCTCCTGTTCTACTCTTCAGGCTCTGAAGGCCCATAGCCAGCCTAATAGTGGGTACTCCCAAGGTCTCCTCCAAGTTCTAAACACCCAGGGGAAAAACCACAATCGAACAACCATTTCTCTTTTGGTGCTTCAGACTAGACTCTCAGATCCCCTGGGCTGCTCCACGATCTGAAGTTCTCATCTGGCTCCATCTGGGGGCATGCTGAGGTTAACTGCCGTAAGCAAGGGCTTCCCCTCACAGTGAGTATGATTGTGCGTGAGTGTGTGTGTGGTATGTGTGTGTGTTTTCAAGAACACCCATTACCTTCCCTCCTATCCGATCCAATCTGATCCAATACGGAACATGCAACAGTCCTAAAAGTGTTTTTAAAACACCAGAATTAGATAGTGTGTTGAATTTGAGGTTAACATACAGATTCTTGACTTTAAAAGGCTAGATTTTCACAACAAACATGCGTTGCTATGGAGATGGCATAAGCCTATGTAAACTTCAGGCATTCATATTCATAGAAACTCCTGAAGCAAGACCAAATGTTGGCCCTAACATTCCCATTCTTGCCAACTTCCAAATAGTGCACAAATTATGCCAAAAATAAATGGGGGTGACTAATACAAGCTTAGAACTTTTTATAAAAAATTTTACCTTGAGGGCAACATTTGTTGATATAGGAGCTGGGTGTGTAAAGCATACTTCCCCCCTCCATAAATCCATCTGTTTTATTTACACTTCCTAAAAGACCTGTGTGCACATTTTTCCCATAAATTGTACAACTGCTAGTAATCACGTATCATTTCAATCTGTGCCCTAGTTCTATTTTAACACTGCGTCTCTTCCTTTTTGTTTGTGTTCCATTAAGCACATACTAGAGGCAAAGCAGTCAAGACTTAACTCCTCTGGTCCCACGCTCCAGGGCTGCAGAACTATCAATGAGCTTTTGCATAGGCGACACCTCCAAGGTCTGCAAGCCTTGGGTAAATCCTATTACAAGCGCAGGGATGTCAAATTGGTTTTTGCTATTGACCTTCTTTCTCGTGACCCCTTCCCCACCCCTCCAGGCCCCAATCCTAAATCCCTCATTTCTCCCGCACGGAGGTCAACCTGTAAGACAACTGTGCTCTGCCCTGAATCCACTCTATCCTGGACTGGAAACTCACTGCTAATTACTGTAGTCACACTTCTTAATTCAACAAGCGCCAGACGGCTGCCTGCCATCTCCCCAGTGGGATGGGTCACCAGCTATCTCACGCAGGTCACTAAGCCGGCATTTATTTCCTGATAGGAGATGGCGTTACAAGGTAGCTGTTCCAACATGAATGGTAATCAACAATAATTAAAAGTGATACACCCATTCTGACTCATATGATAGTGTTAAAGAATTTTTTTTTTTTTAAGGGTGGTGGAAGCAGGAGAGAGAAAAAAACTGCTTAGCCAAGACAGATAAGTTTTTTCATCTCAACTTAGAATTTCTGGGAAATTAATATATGCCTTTGTCTTCTTTTTTTTTTTTTAAGTAGGCTCCACACCCAACATGGGGTTTGAACTCATGACCCCAAGATCAAGAGTCGCATGCTCTACCAACTGAGCCAGCCAGGTGCCCTGACTTTGTCTTTTAATATGAAAAGCTGCAAATTTGAATTTTCCTTAAAGGAAGAAAATATTTACTCTCAAAGGTTGAGTCTTTTCACCTCAGTGTCCAGAGAGAGCAATAAATCGGGGACCAGGCAAAATCTCCCCTCTGCTCATCGAGGCCAACATGACACCTCCATGGCTAAGGCCAACTTTCAATCCCAGAAACAGAAATTCAACTACAACCAACCCTTTGTCTTCCAGAAGTGATTTAACCTGCACTACATAAATTGACTGTTTCCCACCTAGATTCTCAGCCCTAATCTGGAATCTTCCTCTCTAGACCAGCCCCAGCCTGACAGTACTAACCTCCAAGCATTGCTGGGTAATCAGATGCTCCACATCCCACTCTGGTGGACACAAGGGCTGTGTGCCGCCAGATCAAGACTCAGTGAAGCTTGGTTTTAACCATAATTGGGATTATCCCTCATCTATATCCTTTTCACTCCCACCACCAATCATCTCTACCACTCTCATCTTAAATCAGGTTCCGCAAAATCAGACCTTGAGACCATGACTCACTTGCCAGGAACATATCAATGAAGTGTTCCCAGGAGAAGGAGGTAGGGGAAGCAGGAGGAGACCAGCGAAAGACCTGAGCAGGGGAGTGACCCCAAGTCTCAGCCTCAGCCTGATTCATGGAGTATTCTAGAGCACAAACTGTCTCACCCCCAGGCAAGGGTGCTGGGCCTTCTTATTCCCACACAGTCAGTCACTTGCTGCCAACCTCAGAGTAGACGTCAACCCCCAGGCACTCTCGTTCTTCATGCAGGGATTGGTGCGATTCCAGTGGCCCAAGGACATCTTGTGAAGACCACTGGTGTCAGCCTGGAAGCAAGTAAGGCTGGGCTTCGGGCACTCAAAGAGATCTCAGGGGGCACCAGCAGCATTCACTACACCCCAGGGAAGTGAACACTGGTCCTATTTTAACATTAATTTTTTTTTTTTAAAGATTTTATTTGTTTATTTGACAGACAGAGATCACAAGTAGGCAGAGAGGCAGGCAGAGAGAGAGAGAGGGAAGCAGGCTCCCTGCTGAGCAGAGAGCCCGATGCGGGACTCGATCCCAGGACCCTGAGACCATGACCTGAGCCGAAGGCAGCGGCTTAACCCACTGAGCCACCCAGGCGCCCCTAACATTAATTTTTTAAAACAATTCTGAATAGGAAAATCTTAAAGATCCAGGTATGAATTGGGGTAGAGAAAAACAATCACATCATTAATTGTACCTACAGGCAAACACCAAAAACCTACTTGCACGATGTCATACCTGGGCCAGGAAATAAGAATGTGAGACCTGGACTCCTATGTACTAGAATGCTGTGGGGACAAAGTGCCGTTTTATTGGCCTTCCTGCATGACCGCCATCCGAGAATGACTATCCAATTCCCCCAGCATGGCAAACTTTTCAACAGCTATCTCTCATGCCCAAGACATCCCCCTGCCCTTTGACTACCCCACTACATCCCATCTTACCTACCTGGGCCATTTCAGGGAAGACAGAGAAATGGAAGGAAAGAATTGCAAAGAAGCCCCCATGTTCCCCACATGAGCCAGCTCTTACTGATTTATAGTGCCTGAAAAGATCTGTCGGACTGTGAAGAGAGTGCTGATGCCTCCTCCTGGCACAGGATGAGGAAGTGGGGACACATCCGTGCAGGAGAGACTGCCTTGGGACCTTATCTGCTCCTGAGAGCACATCTTCCTTCCCAATGCCTGTACTCTTCATTTCACATAAATTGTATTCCCAAAAGAAAAAAGGAAGTAATGGGTTTTATAATGTTTACAATGGGGGCTCCTGGGTGGCTCAGTGGTTTAGGCCTCTGCCTTCGGCCCGGTTCGTGAACCCTCGGGTCCTGGGATGGAGCCCCACGTGGGGCTCTCTACTCAGCGGGGAGCCTGCTTCCCTTCCTCTCTCTCTGCCTGCCTCTCTGCCTACTTGTGGTCTCTGTTTGTCAAATAAATAAGTAAAAACTTAAAAAAAAAAAAAAAAAGAATGTTTACAACGTTCTGTGTGAAGTTTGGAATTGGAAGGTGTATAAAAGGAATGGGGCATATCGTTTGTCCTAAAGAAATGAACAGTTTCAAGAAGGAACCATTATAGTCAGCGAGCAATGCTTAAGGCATACATAATAAACTGGTAAGAGAAAAATAAATTCATAAGGGTCAACATACATCGAATTTCAGATAATCAAGAGCCTACTCATGTGGTGGGTATAAACAGGTCTCTGGGTATTCATGAAGCAAAGACAAGACTATTCAAAAAGTATGGGAGAAAGCAGGATTTCAGCCAAGCCCTGGACGGTGAGTTGAATTTGGATGGGAAAGACAAGGGAGAAAGGAATTTTCACTCAAATGGGAAGAACAAGAGAAAAGAAGTCACATTCTGGAAACGCTCAGCAAAACCCTTGAAGGTTCTGAAGATAATTTTTCCTATGCCTCACCCAGAAACAGCCATGTTTCCTTGGCCTGCCCACATCCCCAGATAACTGCCAGGAGAGGCCCTTCACAGCTGGGGCTGCTCTCAAAAAACAGTAGTGTTCACCCTGCCTGCTGTCTGATAGGACATAAGATGGGATCTCAGTGACCCCCCCACCCAGGGTTTTCCTGTGCTGCCCAACCACGCCCCAGGAACTCCAGCCAACACATGACCTCTGGCTAATACTCCACCATGTACAAGCCTCCTCCAAGAAAATGATGAAAACAGCCAGCAATGAGGGAAAGGCAGCAGGACCTTCCCCCTTCCACCTGAAAACAGTGGAAACAGCTACCTTCCTCTAAGACAACAAATCACCACCAGCAAGCTCTTGCCTGCTTCATGATTTATTTTCCAGCAAACGGCCCCGTATTTAATGAAATCTGACCAGCAGTCAGAATCCTAATCAGATCCAGGACCAAAGGCCTCAAGCCCTCTCTCCAGACTTTCCCCCACCTCCAACCCAGGAAGGGCTGACGACCTGCAAACAGAAGACAGAAGAGCTGGCCAAGGGAAAGAGTGCTCTAACTTGCACTAAAGCCCCTGTCTCCCCCTAGCTCCCCAAATTCCCCCCAGCTTGCACCCCTCTCTTTTTCCTGCAGAAGCAAGCCCTTCTCCTCTCACTCAGCCAAGCCAAATACGTAGGAACCAATTCAGCTTTCCAGAAGTCGAAGATCAACTCCAAGCTGAGACTTGTTCTAAAATAATTAAGGGGGGTGAGAGGGTAGAGAAAGAGATGTGGGAACAGAGAGAAAAATTAAGGCTATTGGCTCTCTGTCATTTGGCAATGAACATGACAAAACAAAGTTTATAGTTTTTAGAGGCTCTGGAGGGGGAGGGGGAAGCCTCTAAATCCATGCTGATTTTTAAAACAACTTTTCATCCTATTCACTCAGTGCACACTGGTGAGGGAGGGGAAATTTTGTTGCTCTAAGATCAAGAAACCAATAAATGGTACCTCCCTCCAAATCCGCCCCCATCTCCTGTGGGACGGGACCCTTCAAGAAGAGTGCCTCTCTGACACTGTGGATTAATTACAATAACAACCTGCGTTTGTGAGGAGCTTTTAACTTTTCAAAGTGCTCTTCCATCTATCATCCCACTTTATCCTCCTGACAGCCTGGTGATGCAGGTGGAGCGGGGATTATCAGGGACAGCCCTCAGTGTAAGCAAAGCAGATTATGTACTCAACGCATCTGGGGGCCCAGGATGGGACCGCCAGCCTCGGAGAATCCCTCCCGGCGAACTGCACCTGAAAATCCCTCTCACAAAGAGTCCTTCCGTTCCACAACGCAGATAAGGCTTAAGAAGCAAATAGCCTTTGGAAAGATAACCCACTGGCCAGTGTGTAATGCAGGGCAAAACCACAGGTGAGCATCTCCTGAGAGCAGTTTTCAGTAGGGGAAGAAAATGGGAACGGAGGAAGGGAATGGAGGAAAACAGTTTAAGTCACAATTTTGCCTGTGGTCAACCCTAAGAATTGTTAACTCTATTTTAGAGGTGGGACGAAACAAAGAGGTCAAGTCACCTCCTCGTTCATTTATTCCTTGATTCAAACCCTTTCTTGGTGGCTCCTCTTGGAGCATGGGCCAGTCACGCCTGGTGGCATAAAATGAAGACACTGAGGCTGGCCTCAAGGAGCTCATAGTAGGGCGAAGGAGACAACCTGAGTTTGGGCATGAAATACTCCCCTACACCCCACCTTTCTCTCCGTTCACTCAGGCAACAGGCATGGCCTCCTAAATTCACTGTCTACAAACACTGTAATTGATTTCGGAATAGGTGTTTAAGACATACAGCAGAAATTTTTTTTAGAGAGAGAGACTTTAGAAAGCCAACTTCTAGAAGTCTCAGAGTATAGAGTTAGTATCATTCTCACCATGGAGTGGGGAGGGATACATAACAATGATAGTTTTTCTGTCCACCAGAAAGGGGGAGTCATCCCACCAGCTGTTCAGAGCAGGAGACTTTTGGGTGACCTGATCACATGAGTTCCTCAGAACACTGGACCCTGAGGGGTCTGGGAGGCTAGAAGTCCTGATAACCCCTGTAATTCTGACCACCTGTCATTCAACCAGAGGACTCAGGCTTTAGATGTTTCTCTCTTGAAATGCAGAGAAAAATGTGACCACAGTCTCTAAAAACAATGCATTTTGTTTGTTTGTTTTTATGTTTGTTTTTCAAAAATATCTTGGCATAACCAGTATCACATACAATGAGATTAGAATTTCTATTGGTAGATTATTTTTCAGCTCTGTTGCCTTCTTTTATTACAGCTAAAAAATACATACCACAAATTTACCACCTTAACCATTTTTAGGTGTATAGTTCAGTAGTCTTAGCTATATTTACATTGTTATAAAACGAAATCTCTAGAATCTCTTGCATAACTGAAACTCTGTACATTAAGCAATAAGCTCCCTCCTCCCTCCCTATAGTCCCTGGAAACCATACTTCTACCCTCTGTATCTACGAATTTGGCTACTTTCGGTACCTTCATGTAAGTGGAATGATAGTGTTTTGGTCCTTTTAACTGGTTTATTTCTTTTAGCATAGTGTCCTCAAGGTTCACCCACATAGTAACATGTGCCAGGATTTCCTTCCTTGTTAAGGCTGTGTAGGATTCATTATAGGTATAGACCATATTTTCTTTAACTGTTCATCCATAAATGGACACTTGGGTTGCTTCTACCTCTTGGGTATTGTGAATAATGCTGCTATGAATCTGGGTGTACAAATATCTCTTTAAGACCTTTCTTTCAATTCTTTGGGATCTATACCCAGACGCAGAATTGCTGGATCATATGGTAGTTCTAATTTTAATTCTTTGAGGAACTGCCAGAATGTTTGCCATAGTAGTTGTACCATTTTAGTCCCGCCAAGTGCACAAGGGTTCCAGCTTCTCCACATCCCAGCCAACACTTCTTACTTATTTTTTTTTAAATAGCAGCCATCCTAATGGGTGTGAGGAGGTATCTATTGTGGTTTTGATTCTTATTTATCTGGTAATTAGTGATGTTGATCATCTTTTCATATGCTTAGTTGTCCATTGGCACCTCAGTCACCATTTTAAAAGGCACTGATTTTTGAAGCCCTGAGATTTTTGTTCCCTGTTCTGAGGCAGGTCCCAGCTGCCAACTTTCAAATAGGATATCCCAGTGAAAAAGGATCCGTTTCTGTTTTTCTCCTTTAACACACTGAGTAGGCAGATTTTCTCAACCTTAGCACTATCGACATTTTAGACCAGATAATTCGTTGCTGTGGAGAATGTCCTGTGCATTGTAGGATGTGTAACAACATCCCTGGCCTCTGGATGCCAGCAGCATTCCCTACTCCACTGTGATGACCAAAAATAAATCCAGACACTGTCACATGTCTCCTGGTGGGATAAAATTGCCTCTGGTTGTGAACCCCTGGATTCGAGTCTGCAAACTAGCATGTTTCAAGTGGGCTGCATAGTAATAAAAAAAATTTTTTTTAATCAAAAATTTGTGGATCAGCATTAAAAATCTTGGAGATATCACTGGAAAAAAATACAGATCTTCAGCTTTTCTTGAGAAAGCAGAGGATCAAGCCAACTTGGTCTGCACTGCCCCATGGCAATAATCTGCTGGGTTTAGTAGCTACTGTCCCACGTAACTTTGAGTTTATGACCAAAATACAGCCCATAAAACAAAACCTATTTGAATACCAGGTAAAGCTGTCTCCAATTTTTCAAATATTTCTGATTTGCCTGACTTAAAAGTATACATTATATCATAAATCCCAGACTGCCCGACTGAAACTGTTTGAATTCTATCTCTCAGTCTCTCTGTCCCTCCCTGAACACACTCTCTTTCTCTTTCTGTCTCTGTCTCTCTGTCATCTGTGCGTGCTTGCATGTATGCACACACAAAGCAGCACGGGTCAGACAAAAAACACTGGATTAGAAGTCAGGAGAACATGGTTCTAAGCCCCAGTTCATATTCTGAAACAATTCAATTCAAATTCAATTCATTAAAGGCCTACTACAAGCAAGGTTTCCTGTTCAGTTCCAGAACTCATCTGGGTTTTAGCTTGTTTGACCCAGCTTACTGGGTTCTCTAACTGAACAGGTGAACTCCCAGAGCTGTTTGAGCTCCAAACATCCGTGATCCAAACATGGAGACTGTTGGGTCCCCCAAAAGTTGGGTACCCCAATAATGGGTCCGTGATTAAAGGAGCGAGACTGATACAAAGTGAAGGTCAAGCAAAGCGTTATTTTGCGCCAAGCATCAGGAATCAGACCGACCGTCAAACAGACCGGTCAGGGCCACCCCTACAGAGAAGACGACCCCTCCCTGCTTTCCAGACTAACTTTTATTATTTTTTTTAAGAGTTTTTTTGTTTTTTTTTTTTTTAAGATTTTATTTATTTATTTGACAGAGAGAGATCACAAGTAGGCAGAGAGGCAGGCAGAGAGAGAGGAGGAAGCAGGTTCCCTGCTGAGCAGAGAGCCCGATGCGGGACTCGATCCCAGGACCCTGAGATCATGACCTGAGCTGAAGGCAGCGGCTTAACCCACTGAGCCACCCAGGCGCCCAAGAGTTTTATTTTTTTAAGATTTTTATTTATTTATTGGACAGAGAGATCACAAGTAGGCAGAGAGGCAGGCAGAGAGAGAGGAGGAAGCACGCTCCCTGCTGAGCAGAGAGCCCGATGTGGGGCTTGATCCCAGCACCCTGGGATAATGACCTGAGCTGAAGGCAGAGGCTTAACCCACTGAGCCATCCAGGCGCCCCCAGACTAACTTTTATAGAGCAAAGGCCACATGGTTGGGCCGGGCCACACACAGGTGGCCAATGGATTGTAACACACACATGAAACTCCACAGTGATGCTAGGTGACCAACTGAATTACAATTTACCCTAGTAGGCATTTGAACCAGCCTATCACACCTTGGTTAGGATTGGCGCCAAAAGGCTCCCAAAGGGCAGGGGCCCATACTCCTTGGTAGCTAGGAGACAGTATGTGCCCCCACCTGGCCTGACCCACCCTGGCACTTGGACTTTGTTACGTGGGACTGGTTTCCTGGTCTTGCTTTTAAATTAATTCCCCTGGGGGTGTGGGACAAGGTCAATTTAAGCTTTACAGCAAAATGGCAGTTCAACTGGGGTGGGGCTGCTCTGGCTGAATAGGCCCTTACAGAGACCATAGACAGTAAATCCCCTGCAGCTTCACAACAACTGAGGCTGGAAACAGAGAAAGAGGAACAGTGTTGATTAACAGCCAGAAGAGACCATAGAATCCTTTTTTTAAACCATGGTTACATTTTTTTTCACACCTATGCAGCTGCACACAATGGGCTGTACCAGACACTCATGGCTGTGGTACACATGGGGGTCTAGCACCCAGATCCCCCAGCTGTGGGAGTGTACCACCCCCCAGGTCTGATCAGCTGCAGAGCGGTCTCACCTGGCAGCCCACATCGGGTGAGTTATCTGATAGGTATAAAAACCTGGCCATTTCAACTCAATGCAGGATACATCAGGGAAATAACTGCTCCAGAACTCTCCTGGTTTGGCCAAGGCTCTGTCAGGCCTGCACCCCAGTTCAGCTGCTTCTCCTCCCCATTCCTACTTCTTCCCCCTTCCCGTCACAGAAACTGAACCCTCATAACATCTTGCACTCCAAACTTTGTCTCAGTATCTGCTTCTGGAGAGCTCCTGCAGTTGGTTATTTTCGGAGAGTCATGCATACATGTGTGTATGTATGTACATATGTGTAAGATTTTGTTCAGACACCCACCTCTTTCCCAACTTGACCCAGGAATAACTCCTGATTATTCTATAGATCTACATAATCCCATTCACCTCATTACTGACTGACTTAGGAAGGGAGTATGATCTATTCCTGGCCAATGAAATGTGATGAAGTCAGCTGAGAGGTCTCTAGAAGTGTTTCCTTTATTCTAAAAAGCATGGGTGGCTCAGTCGTGAAGTGGCTGCCTTCGGCTCAGGTCATGATCAGGTCCTGGGCAAGCCCCAAATCAGGCTCCCTGCTCAGCAGGGAGTCTGCTTCTCCCTCACCCTCTCTCGCTGTGTCTGTCAAATAAATAAATAAAATCTTAAAAATAAAAATAAAAAGCAACACAAAGGGGGAATATTCTTCTCCTGGAAATGGCTGTATCCATTTTGATGCCAGAACTCTGGCAGCCATCTTGGTACCAGGAGAAGGTATCAAGTTCATTGAGAAGGGCAAAATGGACAAGAATATGAGACCAAGGGGATGTTTTTGAGGTGCTGATTTTTGGAACCAATTCTAAAGCTATCCTATGTCAGCTCTTTTTGTTATGTAAGATGGCAAAATATCTGTATTTTTTAAATCATTTTGTAATTTGCAGTCAAAAGCATCCTGCCCAATGTACAGGCAATCAAGTACAGCCTGGTAGAAATTCTTGTAGGGTCTTTTCTAATGAATACCTTTAACAACTGTAAATACTTTGCCAGTTTTTTGTATGTGAGGTAGTTAAAAGTTTGTCATCAAGGACTATATAAATGTGCTTTTGAAATTCCATTTCACTTGTAATAGCTTAGAAGAATTGGTCAAGCAGAGACAAATTTCATCCCAATTCCTGCTAATTATTGTGGATTGTCAAGTATTTCCAGTCCAAGGTAAGAGCCTCACAGTTAAGTGCAGTCCAGCCAATAGCACTAATCTAGCCTATGTCGAAGTTATGCCCTGAAAGTTTACTAGGACTTTGGTAGTTCTTATCCCCTTCAGAACTCCAGGGTGCCATTTCCAGGCATAAAGTTAAAATTCACAGAACAGCTCTCTAATTATACATTGTAACGGCCTCTTCCACAAAATGGGAGTAGCTCCCCCTCAGAGAGACTCTGTCTGTTGTGTTTTCCAAAGATATAACTTATTCATACAAGCCATTCAATTTCTTGCAGGCTAACAGAAAGCAAGACCCTAAATGGAAAGAAATGCAAATTTCTGCATACAAGGCCACACATGCAGGTCAGAGTGGCGATTCACTTGTGCTCTGGCTGGACCAGCAGAGCTCCAGCTCCCTGGCTGGACATGGACAATCTGTCTTCCGTCTCTACCAGCTTGTGGTTTCCAGGATTTGGGCTCAGAGACTCTTTCCTATGCCAATTCCCTTTGGCAGGAAAGACACCTTCTGGCATCACCATTGCTATTCCCAGTCCTTCGCTCCTGCCAACCTCCTCATGTTTTATCTATTTTTATTTGAATTGGTGATCAAGGGATTAACCCAGCTTATACAAATTCCATCTTCCAAAAGCCATTATGGTGTAGTTGCAATTGTGATATTTCACTCTCCAAATGAATCGAATTGGATTTTAATGACAGTAGACTCCATTAAGCAACACCTGATTGGGTTATTTCCTGGAAATTTCATCTTCATTGTTTTCTCCATCCATGTTACCCAAAAAAACATAACAGGAGAGCTATCAAGGACTGCTGCCAAGCTGTACTGAAACGTCCTTGAAACTGTGGTCACATTTTCTTCTGTTACTAACAAGTCAAACGTCCCTGTTTCAAACAAGTCAAACAAGATACCCTCACCACAGCATCAACTTCCATGGACAAAAGGGGAAAAACTTCAATAGTTTTTTGTACATTACTTAGAATTGTAGGGAACTATAATTCTTCCCAAGAATCTCTCACCCAAGAAACTCTTAGGTGAGGTATATAATTTACATGTAATTTTCTATTTTATAAATAACATTAAAGCACCTTTCTCCCTAGAATGGAAAAGTCAACTTGATTTTGTTTTTGTTTTTGTTTTTTAATGTAACCCAAATTAAGTCTGTCTAAGTCAAGCGAAGAGTGGAACAGTTACTCAGTGAATCAGTCTGAAGAGGTCCAATTTTCCCCCTGCAAGCACCAGACTTAAAGCAGTTCACATCCTCCCTACAAGGGAATGTATTTAGGACAGAGTCCTAACAGTAATAGGACCCTGTCAATAAACTTGACAGAGTCCAACAATACAAATCCCAGAGGGTCAGGTATGTTTGCTTTGTCCCCACTCAAGTTCTGGGGCTGCACGATGCCTGCCACTTAATGGGTGATCAGCACGTGCTTGTTGATGTTGTTGTTGTTAATGGTGCTCAGCACGTGAGTAGGTGAATGGCTGGGAATACCTGAGAAGTGCCCAGGCTCGGGATAAACCACATTATTGGTATATTCAGCCAATCTGCTATCGAGTCTACCCTAGTAATCAGTGCCTATAATCAGAAGAGGGGGAACTGGTGAAGTATACTGCATAAGTGACCATATGTGTACCAAGTAGAATGGGACAGGTAAGAGAAGCGTAAAGAAATAGTGACTTTGTTTTTCACCCCCTCATTCAAATTGAAATACTCAGATAATCACTCCAAAAAATATATTCATAAAATGAAAACCTGAATTGGAGCACCTGGGTGGCTCAGTCGATTAAGTGTCTGCCTTTGGTTCAGGTCATGATCCCAGAGTCCTGGGATCGAGCCCCATGTTAGGTTCCTTGCTTGGCTGAGAGCCTGCTTCTCCCTCTCTGCTGCTCCCCATGCTTGTGCTCTTTTTCTGTCAAATAAATAAATAAAATCTTAAAAAAAAAACAAACCTGAATCAAAGATGAAAATTACCACTTTCAATCAGCCACAATTTCTTTATTCTTTTGAGGTTACCAAACCACAAGCAAACCAGAAGATAACAAAGATTCACACTACCACCATCCCTCCCCAAGAGCAACATTTGGGGCCATATCCTTGTGTTGCAAATTTAAACTAATCTAATGCTAACCTGCACATCAATAAGGAAAAGTATTTAGTGAGCACCTACTGTGTATGATACCCTTTGAAGAATATCGAACACAAAAAGTACAGGATACAGATTTACACTCTTCAAGGAGTTCACACTTTAGCTGGGAAGATAAGACACGTGGAAATAACAGTAAAGCCTCACCATGACTGATTCAACAAGGCAAAACATAAAAACAGACAAGTTAATGAGCAGAAAAGAAGTGCTACACTTTAGAAAACTGCATTATAAATTTTCCTCTTACTAAAGAGAGCAAGTCACATGCAAAATATTTAAAAGCAGCAAATCCTAAATAATAAATTATATATTTTAATGGGCAGCTGCAAATTATTTTACTGCAAAAAATGCCAAATCAAGCTTATTAGCCATGAAAAGATAGATTCCCAAATTTCCTTCAGAGAGGGATTTTTGCCCCAATGCTGTTAAGTATTTAAGAACATACTGTTTGCTTTTTTACATGATGTATCTGTTTGTGTATTACTTTTATAACTTAAGTAAATATTTTTTAAATATTTAGGAACAAAGCCTAATTTAGTTTTCTAATCACCTCCTAAAATCTACTTGGGATCCTTTCTCAACATTCCTCATGTTAATAGGCCATATTAAACTGAATTTGGACAAATGTTCAGAATGGAATATTTGAATAATAAGCTTCTTATGTTTTGATAAGTGCTCATTCACATACGTAAGACAAAGCATTACAAGTTGGAAAATAAATGAATTCTGACACATCAAAAGCATTTTCTTTCCCCTGATATTTTATCTGTTTGTGGCCTGGATTTTGAAATACAGGAGAATGTTATCCTGAATTCCAAACGTAATTATGTGTTTCTAGAAAAGAGCCGTCATTATTTGATAGCACAAATGGCTTTGGTATGATATCCAATGCCACTTCCCCCACTTTGTTCTCGTAAGTCACCCTAATTGAACACTCGGAGGAACCGCAGGCCCTGCCCACAGAGGCAAAATCAGAACTGGCATTAAAGCTATGAAAGAAGGTCCTACTAAAAGATTCCTTCTATGGGATAATTAAATCAAAAGCCAGACTTTAAGGTGAGAGACAAATACTAATCTCCTACTCTTCTCCCAAAAAGAAAATGATATCATCCCAAAACACAAGGGGTTTGTCTTTTACAAGACACAGAACAAAAAAAGCATCAAGGCTCGTGTCCTAATCTTCTTGATTTCACTCCAAATGGAAAATAGGCCTAGGGAACTCTGAATATAGTATCATATCAGATCAATACCAATTCACTCCTTCAACTACAAGATTAATACATGCACCCGGGGCAAAATGTGACATATATATAAATTTCCCTGGGCACTGGTTTTCTTTAAACAAGTATTCTACTTGGCTACTTACTAACATCCTAAATAGAGTTTGTGGAATTTTTATATCTACTCACATCCATTCTGGCCTCCATAGGGGGTGCCAACAGCTGGAAAACAGGTGCCTCAGAAAGTTTCCATCTGCCTGGGCCTGTGACCAGCATACAAATGCTCCCCTCTTTGAGCTAACAGCTCTGGAACGATAAAAAGGGGAATTCATCCATACCTGTTCCCTCCCTCCTGAACAAAAACCTCCCCAACCTGAGGAGTAGCCAGTAGCAGAGGTACCAGCAAAGGCCACTCACAAAGGTGAGGAGTAGCCGGTAGCAGAGGTACCAGCAAAGGCCACTCACAAAGGGAGTTGAAATGGCTCCTCTCTGGGTATGTAACAACACTCACACTGCTCTTTCCATCACAGCTCACGGGAGTCCTGGGTACAGGAGAATGCTAATGCAGGTCTACTCACTTCCTCATTCAAACTGTCACTTCCACAATGGGGTATATATTCAGAGCACCCTCATCGGTACGGATCCTAAAACATCCATGTAATAACAATTACACCCCCTCTGGGAAGATTAGAATCTGCACAAGCAGAGGTAAGCAAACCAGGCCAAAAAGGACCATTTACAAGCAATGAGGGTGGGGAAAATGGAAGATAAAACTCTACACGATACAAGCTATATAACTATGTGTCACAAGGTTCATACTCAGGCCGTTCTTGCATGCTCACCCCAGGAACTGGAGAGATACTCTATTTACGTAAAGATCTCTGGGTCTGGGCCCCCTTTGACTTCGATGATGTAAAGGTTTGTTTTTGGTTT
The DNA here is from genome assembly GCF_009829155.1 of Mustela erminea. NCBI lineage: Eukaryota > Metazoa > Chordata > Mammalia > Carnivora > Mustelidae > Mustela > Mustela erminea. The sequence continues at coordinate 84,549,404 of NC_045620.1, read as the reverse complement.
TTTTTTTTTAAAGATTTTATTTATTTGTCAGAGAGAGAGAGTACACACAAGCAGGCAGAGGCAGGCAGAGAGAGAGAGGAGGAAGCAGGCTCCCCGCCAAGCAAGGAGCCCGATGTGGGACTCGATCCCAGGACCCCAGGATCATGACCTGAGCTGAAGGCAGCAGCTTAACCAACTGAACCACCAGCAGCTTAATCAAATGAGCCACCCAGGCGTCCCTAAAGGTTTATTATTAGAAAGCTAGATGTTGATAATACTACACACACATGTGTGCACATACACACACACACGCTGAAAATGGCTGCCTTAGGAAGTCCTGGAATTTATTCCAAGGGGAAGAGGATCTAGGGTCTATGTCCAGTTTTGAGTCACAGATTCTGTAGAAGAAACACAGCAGAGAATTGGGTGTGGCACAAAACTGACCACCCAGCCCCAAGAGGACTCAAAGCTTTCTGTAAAGGAAGCTGTGGTGAGAGGAGGAGAAGTGGCAACACTGGGAGAGCCAGACCAGCTAGGGTGTATTAAAATAGCCATCCCTGGATTAAAAAACAAGTCCCGACTATACGCTGCCCCTAAAGGACTCACTTCGGCTTTAAGAACACACATAGACTCAAAGTGAAGAGATGGGAAAAGACATTCTCTGTAAGCAGAAACCAAAAGACTGCAGGGGTCACTGTATTTCTATCAGACAAAATGGGTCTTATGCCAAGAACTGTAACAAGAGACAGAAAAAGGTCGTTAAATAATGATAAAGGGACCAATTCATCAAGAAGATTTAACAATCATAAATAAATATGTACCCAACATCAGAACACTTAAATACATTAAGCAAATACTAACAGATCTGAAGGGAAAAATAGACAATAATACAATAATAGTAGAAGACCGTAATACTCACATTTCAACACTGGATAGATCATCTAGACAGAAAATCAATAGGGAGACATTGGACTTGAACTGCACTTTGGACCAAATGGACCTGATAAATATATACAGGACATTCCATCCAATAGCAGTGGAATATACAATCTTCTCAAGCATACACCGAATACTCCCCAGGGTAGATAATATTATAGGTCACAAAACAAGTCTTACTAAGATTAAAATTGAGAGTAAATAAACTAAAATCTTAAGAAGATTGAAATTATACCAAGTATCTTCTCTGACCATGATGGTATGAACTAGAAATTACTAACAGGAAGAAAACTGAAAAATTCACAATATGTGGAAATTAAGCAAACACTCCTGAGCAACCAGTGGGTCAAAAAAGAAATCAAAAGGAAAATCCAAAAAACACGAATGAAACAAAATAAATGAAAACGGAAACACAACATCCCAAAACTTAAGCCATGCAACAAAAGCAATTTTAAACAAGAAGTTTTGGGGCACTTGGGTGTCTCAGTTGGTTAAGCATCTGACTCTTGATTTCGGCTCAGGTCATGATCTCAGGGTCGTGGGATCAAGCCCCGCACTGGGCTGCACACTGAGCATGGAGCCTGCTTAAGATTCTCTCTTTTCCATTCTCCCTGCCCCTCCCTCCACAATCCCCAACTCACTCAAGTGAGCACTCTCTCTTCCCCAAAAATAAAAAATAAAATAAAAGTGAAGTTTATACTGACAGATGCCTACAATAAGGAAAAGAAAGATCTCAAATAAAGAAACTAACTTTATACCTCAAAGAACTCAGAACAGAAGGAAATACCAAGCCCGAAGCTAGCAGAAGGAAGAAAATAACAAAGATCAGAGCAGAAATAAGTGAAACGGGGACCAGAAGAACAACAGAAAAAAATCAACAATACTATGAGCTGGTTTTTTGAAAAGATAAAGTCAACAAACCTTTAGCTAGGTTAAGGGGAAAAGAGACAAGATTAAAAGAAATATAATCAGAATGAAAGAGGAGACATTACAACTAATATCACAGATAGAAAAGATCATAAGGGACTACTATGAGCAATCGTATGCCAATAAACTGTATAAAGAAATGGATAAAGCTCTAAAAACGCACAACCTGAATCATGAAGAAATAGAAAAATCTGAACAGACCAATAATGAGTAAGGAGATTGAGTCAGAATAAAAAAACCTCCAAACAAATAAAAGCCCAGAGCCAGAGGCTTTCCCTAGTGAAATCTAGCAAACATTTAAAGAATAATTAATGCCAATTATTCACTAACTCTTCCAAAAAAAAATCAAAGAGGAAGGGACACTTCCAAACTCATTTTATAAGGCTAGCCTTACCCTGATAATAAAGTCAGATAAGATCACCACAAGGGGGACGCCTGCATGGCTCAGTCTGTTTAATGTCTGCCTTCCACTCAGGTCATGATCCCAGGGTCCTGGGATGGAGCCCCGCATTGGGCTCCCTGCACAGCAGGAAGCCTGCTTCTCCCTCTGACTGCTGCCCTCCCTGCTTGTGCTTTCTCTCTCTCTGACAAGCAAATAAATAAAACTAAAAAAAATAAACATAAATTTTAAAAAATTTTTTTAATTAAAAAAAATAATAACTACAAGGAAACTACAAACCAATATCCCTAATGAATATAGACACAAAAACACTCAACCAAACATTAGCAAACTGAATTCAACAGCACATTAACTGGATCATGCACTAGGACAAAGTGGGATTTCTCTCTGGGATACAAAGATGGTTCAACATACGTAAATCAACAAATGTGATACACTACATTAATAAAAGAAAAGAAAAATCATATGACCATCTCAATGGCGGTGATCCCAGAGAACAGAGAGTTGAAGAAATGGATTCCCTAATTCTATGTCTGAATCAATACAAGCCTGACATGCATGTGTGTGGAACAGACCCAAAACGTATCAAAGGCTTTGAGGCCTGGCCAACCTCCAGATGAATCCCTAAGTGGCACATGTGCAGGGAAGACCCAAATAACATAGCAAAAGTGCTGAAAACCAAACTAACATTGGATTCACAGCCCACAGAATGTGGGCCAGACTGCCCACTCCAAACCCTAAATGTGTGTGTACCTAACAACAGAGCATCAAAATATATGAGGCAAAAACTGATTCAGAATTGTGCAATATAATATTCAAAATATCCAGGCTACAAGCCCAAATTGCTCAACATGATAAAAACTGAGAAAAAAAAAAATCTGACCAACTGTCAAAGAAAAAGGTAATCAATCACTCCCTGGTACCCCTAGATGACTCAGGTGTTGGAATGATCAGAGAATGACTTTAAAACAGCTACTATAACCATGCTCCAAAACCACACTGTAAAGGTAAAATATTGTTGAAATGAATAAAAGGATAGATGTTCTCAGCAGAGAAATAGAAATTTTTATTAAAAAGAACCAAGTGGAAACTTTAGGACTGAAAAATATAATGCATAATGTGAAAGATGTATTGGGTGGGCTTATTAGCAGAATGACATAGGAAAGGGTCAGGAACTTTTAGATAGATCCATAGAAATTATTCAGTCTGAGAACAGAGAGAAAACATGACTGGAAAAAAAAAAGAAAAGAAAAGAACTCTAAGGAACCCTCAGGACAGTATCAAAAGTCTAACATTCACTACCTTGGAGTCCCAGGAGAAAAGGAGAAAAAGACTAATGCAGAAAGAAAATGTATTTGAATACATAATGACTGAAGATTTTCCAAATTTAATGAAACACATAAATTTACAAATTTAAGAAGCTCAATGAACCCCAAACTTCATAAACTTGAAGAAAAAAAAATACTCAACACAACATAATCAAACTGCTGAAAAATAAAACAAAGCAAAACAAAGATCATGTCTTAGAGAATCAGCCAGAAGATAACAGATTACATTTAGTGAACAAATGACTGCAGATCTCTCCACAGAAACAGCAGAGGACAGAAAACAGTAGACAACCATCTTTAAGTACTGAAAGAAAAGAACCATTACCAGACACATGAAAGGCGAGAGAGACATGTTATCAGAGGAATCTTGGAACTACACAAATAAAAACAACAGAAATGAGAAATCTGTGTAAGTATAACAGACAAAATTTTCTTCTGAATGTCATTAAAATATTTATGACTGGGATGCCTGGGTGGCTCAGTAGGTTAAGCTTCTGCCTTTGGCTCAGGTCATGATCTCAGAGTCCCGGGATCAAGTCCTGCACTGGGCTCCTTACTCAGTGGGGACCCTGCTTCTCTCTCTGCCTACCACTCCACCTGCTTGTCTCTCTAACAAATAAATAAATAAAATCTCTAAAAAATAAAATATTTATGACCATTGGCTACAAAAATTATAATATTATCTGGTAGTTTTCAATGTAAGTACATACAATACACCTGACAACTGTAACACTGAGATGGGAGGCTAAAGGAAACAAAAACAAAGAAGGCAAACAGAAAACAAGTAAGAAAATGTCGAACATTAAACCAAACATATAAAATGTAAATGGTTTAAACATGCAATTAAAAAATAAAGTCTGTCAGACTGGATTTTTTTAAAAGAGCCAACGATATGCTATGTACAAAAAACTTATTTAAATGCAATTACAGAGGTGGATTAAAGTTAAAATGATGGAGAAATATATACCATGCAAATGTTAACTTTTCAAAAGCTTTAGTGGCTATATTCATATCAGAAAAAGCAGACTTTAGAACAATGGTCTTGACCAAGGATAAAGACATTACAAGAGAGATAATAAGAGGGTCAATTCTCTAAGAAGACAACAACCCTAAATGTGTGTGTACCTAACAACAGAGCATCAAAATATATGAGGCAAAAACTGATAGAATTAAAAGGAGAAACAGATCAGGGGTACCTGGGTGGTTCAATTGGTTAACTGGCCAACTCTTTTTTTTTTTTTTTTTAAGATTTTATTTATTTATTTGACAGACAGAGATCACACGTAGACAGAAAGGCAGACAGAGAGTGAGGAGGAAGCAGGCTCCCCAAGGAGCAGAGAGCCTGATGTAGGGCTCAATCCCAGGACCCTGGGATCATGACCTGAGCCGAAAGCAGAGGCTTTAACCCACTGAGCCACCCAGGAGCCCCAGATGGCCAACTCTTGATCTTAGCTTAGGTCTTGATCTCAGGGTCATGAGTTTGAGCCCCACTTTGGCCTCCAGACCGGGCGTGGAACCTACTTTAAAAAATAAAAAATAAAAGGGGAAATGGATCACAGAAGGTCCTTAAATAGCAAATAAACACATGAAACTGTCCTCAACATAATCATTCACTAGAGACATGAAGTTAAAACCACAAGAAGATGTTATACATCTGTCAGAATATGTCCCTCCTGCATAATCTGGCAATACCAAGTACTAGCAAGGATATGCAGCCACAGGAACTTTCATACATTTCTGGCAGAAACTAAAAAATGGCACAGCCAGTTGGGAAAACAGTTGGCAGTTACTTATAAAATTAAACATAAACATAGGGGCGCCTGGGTGGCTCAGTGGGTTAAAGCCTCTGCCTTCAGCTCAGGTCATGATCCCAGGGTCCTGGGATCGAGCCCCGATCAGGCTCTCTGCTCAGCAGGGAGCCTGCTCCCCCCCCTCTCTCTCTGCCTGTCTCTCTGCCTACTTGTGATCTCTGTCTGTCAAATAAATAAATAAAATCTTTAAAAAAAAATAAATTAAACATGAACATAAACTTACCATAAGACTCAGCAATACCATTCCTAGGTATCTGTCCTAGAGAAGTGGACACTTATGGTCACACAAAAATCTGTGCATGGATGTTTATGGAAGCTTCATGCATAATATCCAAGAACTATAAACAACCTAAATATACTTTAGTTGGTACAATCAAACAAACCGGCACTCTCATACAGTAGACTACTCAATAATAAAAATCTCAAATGCATCACACTGAGTGAGAGAAACCAGACTTAAAAGGCAACATACCATATGGTTCCATTTGGATTTAGATATCCTGGAACAGGCACAACCAGATCAGTGGTTGCCAGGGGTCAAGGGTGGGAGACAAGTTGACTTCAAAGGGACAGCATGAGGGAATTTTGCAGAGTGATGGGATCATATCTTGATTGTGATGGTGACTCTATATATTTATCAAATGGCTCTATGTATTTATCAAAACTCATTGACCTGAACACCGAAAAGAATCACTTTTATTATATATAAATTTTAGGATACATTTTGTTTAAAAAAAAAAAAAAAAAGTGTGGTCTGAGTCTAAAGCAGGGGTTTTAAAGTCTGGAATCATCCAGAGACCACAGACCAATTAAATCAGAATCTCTAAAGATAGGATATATGCGTCCATAGTTTTGTTTTTGTTTTTTTTAAGATTTTACTCATTTATTTGACAGAGATCACAAGTAGGCAGAGAGGCAGGCACAGAGAGAGGGGGAAGCAGGCTCTCCGCTGAGCAGACAGCCCAATGCGGGACTTGATCCCAGGACCCTGGGATCAGGACCTGAGCTGAAGGCAGAGGCTTCAACCTACTGAGCCACCCAGGTGCCCCTATGCGTCCATAGTTTTAAAAACTTCCCAGGTCATTTAAATATATGGTAAGTAGGGAGAAACACTGTACTCAGAGTGTGGCCCTAGGACCAGAAGCAGCAGCACATCACCCAGGAATATGTTAGAAATGCAAATTCCCAGCCCTACTCACTCAAAAACCCTGGGGGTGGGGCCCTGCAATTTGTGTTTTAACAAGTCTTCCAGGTGGTTCTGATTCTTGCTTCTATCTGAAACCAACATCTACATTTCCTACAATGTCATGAGAATTCCCACCTGTGTGACCCTACCCTGCCTGGCTCCCAGCCTCTTCCTTCCTATTCAGAGCCCTCGATCAGCCATGTGCAGAGCCAGCTCTGCCTCAAGAAATTCAAGAGGCCAGTGTGGTGGACACTCATCAGCACTCCTATTGCTGCTCTGCTCTTAAACCTCAGCTCCTTGCCCATGTCTTGTTCACGCCTCCTGAACCCTCTGTTGGTACTGTAAATTCTCTTTAGAATGAGGGCCTTAGCCTTGCTTCTTTCCAGCGCAATAACTAGGATGCTATTTTTTTTTTTAAAGATTTATTTATTTGACAGACAGATCACAAGCAGGCAGAGAGGCAGGCAGAGAGAGGAGGAAGCAGGCTCCCTGCCGAGCAGAGAGCCCGATGCAGGGCTCGATCCCAGGACCCCGGGATCATGACCTGAGCCGAAGACAGAGGCTTTAACCCACTGAGCCACCCAGGTGCCCCTGGGATGTTATTTTTAAACTCAACCCAGCAGCTAACGGTTCTGAAGCAAGTAATCTGCCTGAAGTTGAGGTGTGGTCTGCTGCTACATTTATCCACCAGTCATGAACCCGCATGCCATCTACTGTTGTTGCCATACATTCTAGAGCCTGTTCTGCATGCTCAGTGAGTTCTCCTCTAATAACAAGATCACTTGGGGTATCTCCTTTGTTTCCATTCTAACACACTTTGGAATTTATAGCAGCCAGACAAAACTTTTCTCAAAGAAGTATGTTCAAGGTCGAACATCCTCAGGTCAAATTGATGGCAAGAGTTATCGTTTTTTAAACCTACATTTCCTTCACCTCTCCAAGATTTTTGTTTTAATAAATCATCAGAACTTCAGATGTTACGATAAATTTTAAAAGATCCAAGTCAACACACCTCGCCTTTGATGAGCTATCTGCCATCAAAGAGTGGGAAGAACAGGCCCTGACTACTCCTGTTGCTGACATAAATTACATTGAGTTCTTAGGTCTGAGATGAAAGAAAGATAAGAGGAGTGGGGTGCAGACTGGAGCAATCAGTTCAGTCTACACTGGGATGGGGGTCAATATTTACACAATGAACACCACTCTTCACAAGTCATTTAACACCATACCAAACATCTCTAGTCGCTCAGTAATCAAAACTGATTTAACACAGTCCAGTGGTTCTATTTGGAAAGGGGGAATGAAAGAAATGTATTTCCTTGGGATGAATAATTACACATGCCTACTCTTTACTTTCCATTCTCCTTGTCACTAGTCTGGTCCGAACCCATAATGCCATCCACCTGAGGAGTGCTGCAGCAGACCAGACCCTCCTTGGTGACTTGGTCATATTCTCTCCCATTCAAAGCCCTCTTCCCTACCTTAGTACAACCCCCCTAAAGAGCAGGTGAGATGAGTCACTCCTCGGCCAATAAGCATCTGATGCTCCCTATTCAAGGGAGTCGCAATATGACTCCAACTCACCCCACCTCATATTACTTACCTCCTCCACCAAGACCCTGCTCCAAGCACCCTGACTCCATCCTCCACAGCATCCAGATCTGCACAGCAGCCTAAAGGTTCTCCCAATACCCTCCATCCCTTCCCCATTTCTCCCAAAAGCATTTTCCCTAATAAATTTCATCAGTGTCTAATCCCACCTTGGTGTCTCCTTCTCAGATAATCTAAGCTAACACAAACAGAGAGTGAAGAACAGGTTTGTAAATCCATCCTAGCCAGTGAAGAGTTAGAAAGCATCTCTCCAAATAAAATTCTCACACAAACATTCCGAGATTCTCAATTTTCTGAGTCTAGCTAATTTTTTTTCCAGTGATCACATAAGTCCCCGCATTTACAAGTGGGAATACTGAGTCTCAAGAGGTTAAGGAAGTTGTCAGAAGCCCATACAGCTATTAAGTGATGAAATCAGAGCCCTTGACTCAAAATCCTAGTCCTCTCTCAACTACATGTTAGTGAAATTGAAAGAAATCATGGTGTAAATGGTGTATCATGCATCTAATGTAAGCTGTTACAAACAGCTAACATTATCATCACCAAATTTCTCCCCGAGGATCTTTTTTTTTTTAAAGATTTTATTTATTTACTGACAATAGAGCGACAGAGTGAGACAGAGAGCAGGAGCAGGGAGGGGAGGGAGAAGCAGATCCCCACTGAGCAGGGAGCCTGATGCGGGGCTCAGTCCCAGGACCCTGGGATCATGACCTGAGCTGAAGGCAGACCCCCAACTGACTGAGCCACCGAGGCACCCCGCTCCCTGAGAATCTTTGCAGTAAAGTGAAAGGTGGTCCAGATCTGTCATACTGAATACAGAAGACCGAATAATGATGCCCAGAGATGCCTATATCTTAATACCCAGACCTGTGATTATATAACCTTACATGGCAAAGGGGACCTTGCCGATGTGATTAAGTTAAGGAGCTGGAGTATCGTGGTGGCCCAATGTAGTCCCAAGGATCTTTGTAAGAGAGACCAAGAGTACTGGAGTCACAGAAGATGTGATGACAGAGCAAAGGTCAGAGTGTCAGATGTGCAGATGCTATTCTTCCAGCTTTGAACATAGAAGGGGGGCCACAAGCCAATGTGTCCAGGCAGCGTCTAGAAGCTCAAAAAGCCTGGGAAACAGATCCTCCCTCCAAAGGCTCCAAAAGAAACCCACAGCGCTGCTGACATCTTGATTCAGGGACTTCTGACCTCCAGAACTGTAAAAGAAGACATTTATGTTGTTTCAACCACTAAGTTTGTGGTCATTTGTTACAGCAACAATAGGAACCTAATACACAGAATGCTCTAGACACCTGTCACTCTAACATTCACCCAACACACACACACCCCATTATAGATGAGACACATCTTCACCTCCCCAAGCTCCCAGTGTTACTCTAGCCTCTACCTGGACTTCAAGCCACATGGCTCTTACAGGTATCCATCCACCCCATCCTCTCCCCCACGGCTGCCCTGGATACCCCCACGGGCCCCCTTCCAGGTCTCAGGCCTATGCCTTTGATTCACTTATCAATATGGCTATGCTTTTCATTAAGTAATTAAGAGAAAAAGCCCAGATTTCCCTAAGCCAAGCCTATGAGTTCCACAGAGAAGTCTTTCATGCAAGATAGAAAGTACATTATATCAAGGCCCAAAGATAGCACAACCCCTTTAAAAAGAAATAAACAAATAAATGTAAACTTTCTCCAAGGAAGCTTACAAGCAAGGTTTGTATAAAAGTAGACCACCCACAGTAGTCTTCTGATCTATTTAGAGATCCCCTCCACCAAAAAAAAAAGAAAAAAAGCATTCCTGGTCTCTTTTGGAACCATACCCCCTGCCTTTGGGAAATTTTCAAAACTTCAAGTACACTAGGGCTTATGTCTGGTGATGTCTCTGGGACTTAACAAGGAAGGCAGAGACCTCCATACAGGATATCCTGAATACAGTAACCCCCTCTGAAACCTGGAGACATAATAGCAACTAAAGGACAGCTGACAGAATCCCAAGGATATTTCATTGGCTCAGTTTGACGGCCTCAGTGACAATGTAGTAACTAATTTACAGGATCACTGGAGTTAATAGCAATAGTTCTGTGAAACCATTAGCCTCAGCAAAATGTCCACTGCCCTCTTTCCACTGCCTGGTTCCCATTGATCTCCGTGTGGTTCGTGCTGATAAGTGTTAGGAAAAGGAGAAAATAACTTCATGATAGCCCTGGCGGTTCCGAGCTTGGGACCTGACCACATAATTCTCTCCTGAGCAGGGGTCATGGAATCGAATGCTTTATGTAGTTGAACAAATGAATTTATAAACCGCCCAAGGGTAGGATGCTTGAATTAGTGCCTTATTGGAAAATTAACATCTGAACTCCCTATCCCAACCTCAGCTGATGATCAAGTTTAAATGAGGGATATAGAAAATTGAAAGAGTATTGTATAGTGTTATGCAGACAGTGCTAACTGGTAGATTTTTAAGGATTTTTTCACACAGCCAAAGGAAAATAAAAATGTTTGCAAAAGCCCTGGAAGAGAAATGATTTGTTGAGCAAGGATGCCAAGCATTTAGAGAAAGCGCATTGCCCTCTACTTAAAGCTTCGGAGAGATCTGATATCCTTTTTTTATTTTTAAAAAAATTTTTTATATCCTTTAAAAAAAAAAAAACAAAAACAAAAACCACAACTGTGGACCTTACAGACACAATATCAAGGATGAAGGATAAAATTGACAGGCCTGACCATACACAAGGTTTTTTAATTTTGTGGGTCAAAGATAGTAAATGAAATTTAAATATATACCCAAATGGGGGAAACACTCGCAGTATGTTTGACAGGCAATGGGTTGATAGCCTTAACATACAAACACCTCTTTACTGAATTAAAAGACATAGAACTAGAAGAGGAAGTCTGGGAAGAATAACCAAGGTCTACTGGGCTTGCATGTTACCTCTTACTCCTGGGAGTAACCTGGCGAATGTGAGTTCCACATCTCCCCTGCTGCCCGCCTGGGAGCCTTCCCCAGGCCAGTGCCGCCTGTGTGTCCTGGGCTACCTGTGCCTTACTCTGGGCTTCCCTTTGCAGCACAATGTGGCTCTCATACTAAGCTACATCTCCAACTTCTCCTTTTATTAGCAGTGAAGAAGCTGTCCTGGTCTTTGCACTCCTGACCGTATTTCTGATGGCTCTCCACCGAGCTGGGGAAGTAAGGTAGAACTTACTGGGTCTCCAACATGTATCAGTCAGAACCTGTGTGAAAAGCAGTAAAACCTTACCTGGGGGACGGAGGCAAAGAAGCATTTACGAAGAGGGTAAGTAGCAGGAATGGGAGGATTGCTTCTAGATTAGACAGAAGACCGAGGAGCCAGGGTTGGGGGAGGTCAGGCAGTAGGATCCTCCACACGGGGGTCCCCAGGAGAGAGCACACCACCTCTGCACTGTCCCTCCCACTGTTTCCTGCATTCTTGCACACTGTGCTCAAAACTGAAAGTCTGAAGACAGAGTAGCCAAAGGATGTCTATCCAGAATCTATTGCCTACTTTCCTCTTCCTAACTGAACCCAAGGATCCAGGGCTCCTCTGCTCGGTGTTTACAGAAAGCGGATCCCACCCCACGCTGACCCGTCCCTTATTCCTGATCACAGTCCCTGAGAAGGCAGACCGCCCTGGCTGGACCAGCCGGGTGAAGACACGGAATGCTGAGGGGGAACCTCTCTGTGTGCTTGTCCCCCCGACACGGGCTGAGAAGCACATGGCCCTGGGTGTTGTTGGCTGCCTTAAGTTGCAGCTGACACCGCAGAAGGCTAAATAGAGAGACCAACAGAGAGTCACTCAGTCAAACCAACCTGAAGCCCAATGGATGCTGGGCAAACCCAAATGCTCAGCGTGTCCTTACTACAAAGAACGAAGAGGGGAACTGCATTCAGGCAGGCTGGGCTTGGGTCTTGGATCTGCCACTTCTTAACTGGCTCGTCTGATAAACTTAGCCTTTCTGAACCTCAGTTTTGGAACCTCTAAAATCGGGATAATAAGAGTCCTTCCTCCTAGGATTACTGGAGGATGAAATGAGATAATCCACGTAAGACACTGTGTCTGGCTCAGAGTAACTGCTGGAGATGTTGCTGGAACAGCCGATGTCCCAGACTCCTCGCATGCCACTTCATATTCCTGGGCCTCATCTGTCTCTTAGCCCACTCAGACCAGTTCCTACAGCACTACCCCCCGGGCCCACACTTGTCTTCTGTTTCTCCGGCGATGCCCCCACTCAGTGTTCACGTATGCATGGCTAAGAAATGCAGGGGAGACAGTCCCCCATAGAGCTAAAGTTCTACTGCTGGAGCGTGAGAGCCAGCGGTTAAGTGCTTCTCCTTTCTTCTCCCAGACAAATGTCTGCATTTCACATGGCAGGGGCTCTTGGGCAGAGCCGATCGAGCACCCCACCCACCCCGTTCCTCACAGCAGGACTCCGAGGGAACGGGCATCCTTCTCTTGCTCTCCCTTCCCTGCGTCAGCCCTCGTACCTCGTGCCTCACTCCTGCCCCTCACTGCCTCTTCTTTCTGGCAAACCCACGCTGACCTCAGCCTATCCCTAAGTGACACATTTCTATGCTTGGTGTTTATTTTTCTCCCTTCTCCTGGTTTCTATTTCCTCACTGTTCTTGCAAGAACACTCCCTACTCTCACAATTTTTTTAAGTCCCTCCCCCCCCCCAAGCTTATAGTTAACTCTTCAAGGTGAATTTTCCTTTGTTCTAAAAGTAATACGAAGCTAGTTAGGGGAAAGTATGGAAGCACCACATTAAACATTGCTAGCAAAGAATATACCCAACACAGAGTCGTCCCAGAATGTGGGGAGCAGAAGGCAGGAGAGAGGGAGGTGGTTATTGTGCCCCAAAGCTCCACGGCCCACTCTGAGATGGTTTCTCAGGAAAGCGCAGAGTTCCCGTGGAGATGGAAGGGGCACAGGGAACCGGGGTGGACAGAGATGGGCATCTAGCCTTCCTTTGTTCTCCAGCCCCGCTCCCTGAGATGGGAATGAGGAGCAGGGCCCCCTTCTGTTTCAGGCCTTCTGTTCAGCGGAGGTGCTAACTGGCTGGCAAGCCCAGGTAAAAGGCAGACTCGGAGGGGAGCAGGAGAAGGCAGGAGAGGTGACAAACTAGGTGTGAAGGCCCCTCACAGAGCTGGAGAGAGCCATTTGCCTGTGGCTGGATGGGCAATTGGAAGAATGCACCGAGCCACACAGATCCGTGTGAAGGAGGAGGAATGTGTCTCCCACGTCTCGTAAGAGCAGGAGGCTCTGAGGAAGAATGTACAAAGGCCCATCTTGACTGCCCACATCACTAAGTAGAACTTGGGCCACTGCTGTTTCAGCGTCTGCCTGCTGCCTAAGGACAAGAGCCCTGGATCCCAAGATATGATCCAGACTCCAGATCCATCCCCCTACTGCCCTTGCGTGTCACTCTGGCTAGGCGCCAGAGAGACACACACCCCTGGTAGCCAGGCCTGCCACACACCATGATGGGCTGACAGTTCAGACAGCTTAGGAGACTCAACAGGGTGTCCCAGGATTGGATAACAAGGTTAGTTTCTGAAGCAAGCAGGTAAACTCCTCATAGATCCACACAAAATGATGAGAAGCCCCGAGCCCACCTCCTAAATCAGCTAAGTCTCTCAAAGTGCAATCAACACGAGCATTTTTTTAAAACTGCCACTACTTAAAGCCTCTGCCTTCGGCTCAGGTCATGATTCCAGGATCCTGGAATCAAGCCCCGCATCAGGCTCTCTGCTCAGTGGGGAGCCTGCTTCCTTCTCTCTCTCTCTCTCTCTCTCTGCCTACTTGTGATCTCTCTCTGTCAAGTAAATAAATAAACTCTTAAAAAAAAAAAAAAACATAATATAGGGGTGCCTGGGTGGCTCAATGGGGCTCTCTGCTCAGCGGGGAGCCTGCTTCCCCCTCTCTCTCTCTGCCTGCCTCTCTGCCTGCTTGTGATCTCTCTGTGTGTGTCAAATAAATAAATGGGGTCTTTAAAAAAAAAAAGTACATAGTACAAAATCTTCCATCTTAACCATTTTAAATGCACAGAACTTGCATGTTAACGGTATGCACAGTTTTGCACAACAAATCTTGGGAACCTTCATCTCGCAAACCTGAAACTCTCCCATCCTTTGAATGACATCTCCATTTTTCCCTACCTCTCCCAGCGCCTGGGAACCGACATTCTACTTTCTAAGAGTCTCACTACTCTAGATACCTATTCGTGGAATCATACAGTATTTGTCTTCCTGTGACTGACCTACTTCATTTAACATAATGTCCTCAAGGTCCATAAGGTCCTCAAGGTTGTAGCAGGAGATAGGGTTTCCTTTTTTTTAAGTCTGAATAATATCCCACTGTTCACATAACATATACTACTTTGCTGGGGAATGGTGAGAAGGGACAGACTTGTGAAAATGCACCTGAGCCAATCCAGCTCCTGGAGGAAGGAAGAGACGGTTGCCTCTGGCAGGCTCAAATATCTGAGTAGTGCCCTGTTTCCTCATTGATTTTTTTTAGGTGTCAAGTATGTGTTGAGAACTACCACGTTCCCACGTACTTGATGCATGAGGGAAAACAGACTGAGTCTCCACCTTCGGGATGCTTCCAGTACAGGGGGAGCAAACACACCAATGAGCCTCAAAATGCCCCAGCCCAATGCCATAGTGAGAGGAGTACAGCCGGCTGCTGTGTTGTGAGGATACTTCAGCAACCCTGTGGCTGGGCTGTCAGATAAAATGCAGGATTCCCAGTGAGGCTTGAATTTTAGAAAAACAATGAATAGTTTTTTTTTTTTTTAGTTTAAGTATATTCTAAATATTATTTAGTATATGCATATCCCATGCTGACTGGGTATCCTTCCTTTGGAGTTGAGACTATATTTGGGATTTATAGTGACAGGATAATCTCTGACTTATGAGTGGACAAAAAGATGATGGCATTTTTATCTGAGGAAGGGATTGATTTTTTTAAACTTTCTTTTTCTTCTTAAGTAGGCTCCATGCCCAATGTGGGCCTTGAACTCACAACCTTGAGCTCAAAGGCAATTCATGAAAGAAACCCAGAGAAACAGCAGCCGGCTTCTCCCAGAGCAGGCCATCCAAGAGAAAGAGCCAGGAGCAAGTTATAACGTGCTTATAACCTATCTTGGAGGTCTCACTCTTTTACTTCCACAAATTCTACATTCATTAAAAGCATGTCACAATGTCCAGCCCACAGCCAAGCAGAGGCTAAATAAGCATCCTATCTTAAACAGAGAAGTGTTATAAGAACTTGTGAACATGTTAAACCACAACAATCCCACATCTTCTTTCCCAGGCAACCTCCCATCGAGCCCTTGCAACACACTCACACATCCTTTGCCCTATAACCTTCAGGTATGGAGGCCAATCCACACACAACCGTGCCCCCCACCCCAGGCTCTGCCAAAAGCAGCCAGACAGCCTTGTCTGGCCCCTTGGCTTCCAGGTAGCAGTCCGCACTCTGCTTGAGTGCACACCCACCCTCTGTGTCACACCCACTTCTCAAAGTTCTTGGTCTTCTCCAGCTTGGGGTTAGAAGGAAGCACCTTCAACTTCCCAAAAAAGGAAATTGGGGGCCCAGACACAGCCACAGCTCTCTCTTCAGCAAGTCTAGTTCTCTTCTTCCTCTCCTCGCTCACTACTTTTTCTTAAGATTTTTTTTATTTGTTTATTTATTTATTGAGAGAGGGAGTGAGCGAACACAGCGGGGGAGGGAAAAAGGGAGAGGGAGAGAGAGAACCTCAAGCAGACTCCCCACTGAGCATGGAGCCCCACGTGAGGCTTGATCTAATGACCCTGAGATCATGGCCTGAGCAGAAACCAAGAGCCAGACGCTTAATTGACTGAGCCACCCAGGTGCCCCTCGGTTACTACTTTTTAAGGACATCCAAAGGTCAAGAGGCAGGTTCCTAGAGATTTTCTTTGAAGACAATGCAGAACTGTCTCCCACTCACTCTGCCGGGAAAAGTCTCAATCTAACATCTTTCATATTTATATATAAGAGGACTTAATTCAGGATAGAGAAAGCACCGCAAACCAGAAAAAGGGATGGTGTATTCACAGATCATGTGAACAAAATTGGCTCTTGGATTTGAGAGACTCTTAAATTAGATACTCACTATGCATCATATGCGAAAGAAGGGGTGCCTGGGTGGCTCAGTGGGTTAAAGCCTCTGCCTTCGGCTCAGGTCATGATCCCAGGGTCCTGGGATCCAGCCCCACATCAGGCTCTCTGCTCAGTGGGGAGCCTGCTTCCTCCTCTCTGCCTGCTTGTGATCTCTCTCTGTCAAATACATTTTAAAAAAAAAAAAATCTACATACATTAAGCCAACAAAAAAAAATTAACAACTGGAAAACTTTTAAGTGGATAGTTAACTAATATTGAATAATAGAGAAACTTCTAGGGTCACCTTCGGCTCAGGCCATGATCCCAGGATCCTGGGATCGAACCCCGCATCAGGCTCTCTGCTCAGCAGGGAGCCTGCTTCCTCCTCTCTCTCTGCCTGCCTCTCTGCCTACTTGTGATCTCTGTCTGTCAAATAAATAAATAAAATCTTAAAAAAAAAAAAATAGAGGAACTTCTAAAACTGAAGGTGGTGGGGGAAGCACAGAGTAAAAGATGATTAGTTTAACAGATCTTTTTAACTAAAACACTTAACAGACATTGAGAACTGACCACTAAATTGAGAATCCTCTCCTAGGATCAGAAGTTGTAGAGACCACAAGAATACAACCTGTATGTTATATGACAGACCAAGAAATGGCTTCCTGTAATATTCTATGAGTCGCCTTGAACTGAACCTACATAGCATGATTTAAACTCTGCAGTGAAATCTATATTTTCCATCAGAATAAAATAATATTTGTAATTAACACAGCCAGGGAGCAGGCTATATTTTTGCTCATTCATTTCACAAATGCTGTTATGAACCCAGAATTTGTCCAGCACTGTTTTAGGCTCATGGGACCCAATGGTGAAACAGACCATGGTCCCTATCCCATGTATTTTACCTTCTTTGGAGGCAAAGGGACAATACATAAGTACTGAAATCAATGTATTTTTTCACATTGTGAAAAACTGCGTTGTATTTTTATGACCCAGAACAGTTTTCACCATTTAGCAGGGAACCCGTTGAAAGCTATGGTTTTCAACATTGGCTGCACTATGGACCAATGTGGGAAGCTTTAAAAAATGTACTGATGCCTAGGTACTACTCCAAAAGATTCTGAAAAAACTGTCTAGAGTGTTGCCTGAGTATCAGGATTTTAAATGCGTCTTTTCAGGTGATTATAATGTGAAGCCAGACTGACAACCACTGAAAAGGGTATTTAAAGAAGTGACCACTAGATGTCGCTGTCCCCAAAGTTTTGAGGAGGGCTAGTCCTGAAGTAATCAATGATTAAATTCCCAAATAGATAAATTTTCTTTAGCCAGGAACTGGACCCCAGGAAAATCTCAGCAACGAATATCCCCCAATTCCTCTTTGAAAGGAAGCAAGTCACACAAAATCCAAGTGTATTTGTTTCTTATGGCTGCCATAACAAAATGCCATAACAGAACGAGTGGCTGAAACAACAGAAATTTATTTTCTGACAGTTCTGAAAGCCAAAGTCCAAATTTAAGGTATCAGCAAGGTTGGTTTCTTCTAAGGTCTCTCTTCTTGGTGGGAAGAGGCTGGCTTCTCCCTGTGCCCCCTCATGGTCATTCCTCTGTCTGCATTGTCTGTGTCCTAATCTCAGCTTATAAGGGTACCAGTTGTATTGATTGAGTACTCACCCTAAAGACCCTGTTTCCACTTAATTAACTTTTTAAAGGTCCTGTCTTCAGCGACAGTGACATTCTGAGGTACTGGGCTTCAGCCTATGAATTTTAAAGGATTACAATTCCATCAACTACACCAAAAAATCAAAACCAAAACTGGGGTGCCTGGCTGGCTCAGTGGATTAAGGCCTCTGCCTTCGGCTTGGGTGGCTTGGGTCATGGTCCCGGGGTCCTGGGGTAGAGCCCCGAGTCGGAGTCAGGTTCTCTGCTCAGCAGGAAGCCTGCTTCCCCCTCTCTCTCTGCCTGCCTCTCTGCCTGCTTGTGATCTCTCTGTCAAATAAATAAATAAAATCTTAAAAAAAAAAACCCATTGATTAATTGCAAAAGAATGTTTTCTTAACCATCAACCACACTACAGACCTCTCACAGGATGACTGGAGAGATAGTTGCCTTTTTTCTTTTTAAAGTCTCCTTTCAAAGGTCACACCTGTTACTCAGTTTTAATCCAAAATTTTCTAAATAGCCCCCACAGGCTTAGGTTTAAAGTATTCACTAGGTTATTTAACCCTATATTCTGAGCCAAGATACTGAGTTTAAAAAAAAAATAAAAAACAAAGACAACAGCCTGAGAAAAGGGGAACAGAGTTATTTTGATTGCTGTGGTAGTGAACTAGCTTCTCATTCCTGTTTTTACAACACAAGTGAAACATGTCCATTGGAGAAAAGTTAGAAAGTACAATACAAAAAATTAAAGTCATCCAAAACTCTACTACCAAAGTAACACTAAGAATATATCCATCAAGACTTCTCATTGTATATGTGTGTGCACCCTCAAAAAAGAAACTATATAGTTGGTGACCTCTTTTTTTACAGAGCAAAATTCCTGAGCACTTTTCCATGTCAGTATTAAAGCAGAAAAGACTTGGGAGAAGGAAATCTATAACAATTTTATGTGTTTATGTATTTATTTAGATAAAAGTTATACATGTACATAACTGAAACTGCAAACCATGATGTAGGGTATAAACAAAAAGGAAAACTCCCTTTCTTCATTCCAGCTCCACTCCTACCCCACCCCCAGTCTCTTCTTAAAGATTATTTATTTATTTATTTGACAGAGAGAGAGAGAGATCACAAGTAGGCAGAGAGGCAGGCAGAGAGAAAGAGGAGGAAGCAGGCTCCCTGCTAAGCAGAGAGCCCGATGCGGGACTCGATCCCAGGACCCTGAGATCATGACCTGAGCCGAAGGCAGCGGCTTAACCCACTGAGCCACCCAGGCGCCCCCAGTCTCTTCTTTTTAAGACAAGGAGTAAATTAGGACTATCCTGGAACTTCGGGCAGTTTGATCCCCGTACCCTGTGAACGTGGCACTGTGTTAGAGCTGTGGGTTAAAATTGTAATTTAGGGTTGCCAAAGTCCTCATCTACTACAGAAAGTTAAAAAAAAAATTTTGTTTTTTTAATCCCTACAGATGCCTGTCAGGGTGTCTGAATCCCATCACCAAAGTCACCCTTTTCCAGCCCTCTGGAGATTCTTTTTCTTTATAGCTGTTATGATGGTTGCCTCAGAGGCATGACTCCTATAACAGTTAACACACTCCCACACACTTTCCTGTCTGGTGAAATCACTCCTGTCCATTGAACTTAACCCAAGAGAAGGTTCTAGAACTGCTCCCTCCAATACAATAACTGATAAATGCATATGGCTGTTTAAATTTAAATTAGTTAAAATGGAAAATGTAGCAAAACCATGGGGTCTGGTGCCCCCTTTTCTGCACCCCCTCGCTGTTACTGAGCAACAACTGACCCCATGCATAGAAGCTGGATCCCAGCTGTCCAGGTACAAGGCTTGAAGGGTGCCGTGGAAGCTGTGGGTCTTACCACAATGCCTACAGTCAACTCAGCCCCCAAGACTCTGTCATTAAAACCAATCTGCCACATCTCGATTTGCAATTTTGTTGAAAAGGAACCATTTAGGACCTCACCAAGAGTCTAGAGGGATGTGTGCACAAGCAAGTCAGACTAGTGAGAAGGGAGCCCAGGAAGCAGAAGCTCCTACCTACAAATACCAAACCCACTTCTCTTCCACATCCTGACCCTCACACAGCCTTAAGGAACCTGAAATAAGCTCAGGACCCTCTCCTTCTCAGTCCCAAACCCTGGCTGGAGTCCCATGCCCAGACCAGAACTGAACACACCCACCTATGGGTAGAATGAAAGAAAGCCTTCCACAGGCGCCAAAACCCTCTGCAAAGGAGGACCCACAGGAATTCCAGCTTTATCAAGAAAGTCACACTGAGCCCGTGGGTGAAGGTTTTACTCAGAGAAAAGGGTGTCACACACCAAAAACAAATGAAAATAGCTTCAGGACACGGAGCAAAAAGAGAAAATTTTCCAAGCTTTTCCTGGCAGGAGTGTGTCTAAATTGCTGTCCAAAAAAATCTCATGACAGTGATCCCCGCGCTGGTTCAGAAGCACCAACAACACGGCAAGCTCACTTGAACTTCAAGCCGCTGCATGCTCTACAGAGCCCATGGAGAAACCAAATACCCTTCAAGCTAAACAAACCAAACACCTCCCCCAGACAGATCCTCACACGCACATGCACTCCACTGACTGTTCTCACAGCAAATGAAATACATGCTGCGGAAAGTTCCTTCGGAGTTTCAGCACAAGCCGAGCAGCATCTGGCCCTTGTGAGTTCAGCAACACAATTAATGTCCATAGGAAGCATGCCTAGGTTTTGCCAAGCGTTAGAGCAGGGTGCCTTTAGAAATTATCTGGTGGCTGTCTCTGCCATCAGGAAGAGAACTGAAGCCCAAGAAGTAAAGAAACACCTGGAGGTCAGAGCTGGTTACTGGCAGAGGCAGAAACAGAACACAAGAGCCAACATTTTTTTTTTTTTTAACGTAGGCTCCATGCCCAGCATGGAGCCCAATGCAGGGCTTGAACTCGCAACCCTGAAATCAAGACTTGAGCTGAGACCAAGAGTCGGAAGCTTAACTGACTGAGCCACCCATGTTCCCCATGGGAGACAACTTCTGACTGAGCCCTTTACCACTACTCCATGCTGCTCCCATCACCCAGAAAGGAGATAACATGATGTTATAGGAGATTTTTAATTGTGATTGAGCCCAGATGTCTTTTAATAGCAGCAATTTTTTCTAAAACTGAATTATCCAAAGCACCCCCACAAGTTTACTGCAAACATTAGGGGCCCAGCTATGGCCAAATGAAGGGCCAAGTTGCTAAATGAGGCAAGATACCCTCCAGAGGAAATTTGGAGCCCCAGTGCCAGTGGGAAAGTCAGAACCAAGTTCTTTTTTTTTTCTTTTTTTTTTAATTTATTTGACAGACAGAGATCACAAGTAGACAGAGCAGCAGGCAGAGAGAGAGGGAGGAGCAGGCTTCCTGCTGAGCAGAGAGCCTGATGGGGGGCTCGATACCAGGACCCTGGGATCATGACCCAAGCCGAAGGCAGAGGCTTTAACCCACTGAGCCACCCAGGCGCCCCCAGAACCAAGTTCTTAAGAGAGAACTAGGAGTGTTACCAGGGAGTTCAGTCTAATTCCAGAGGTACAGAGACAGAATGAGGAAAAGGATGGAAGCCTAAGATTAAAGGTCAGATTGAAATGAGATTGGATGGAGTGGGAAGGGATAGGACTCCAGGGGAGCACCATTCACCTTACAAAGTCTAGTCTAAGGACCAGAGCACCCTGGAATTGTGCAGTGCACAGGCTGCACAACTAGTCATGGTGACATGACCAGGAATGAACAGGCATCATGTAGCAAATAAAAAAATGTTGCTCTGAATGGCAGGAAGTGTCTGTGGCTCACCCACACTGGTCAGTGGCTAAATGGTACAAGATGCTACAACCTAACTTAAAGGTTGCTGAGGTCTGCTGAGGTCCCAGCAGACACAAGGTCTATAGTCCTTATTAATTTGTAGGTTTATACTAATCCATGGGTTTAAAGGTGTAATTATTTGAGGTTGTTACATTCACAAGTATGATTTTAGTATCTTAAATGCAAAACAAATTCAAGAAAGAATGCGTAGGGAAGTATCTTTGAGATATTAAAACATCATTTTAAGTCCTGGAGTCTCTCCTTCCTAGCCAAGCCAGCCCTACTGAATTCGTGTCATTCACTGTGCACCTTGGGAAGGGGGAGCCACCACCACCAAGGTCAGAGAAGTCATAGATACAGTTTCAACATGAGATTTTTGAGATCCATAAAGAGAAAATAGACTTGAAAAACAGGCTTTATTTAAAAAGAAAAAGGTTTTCCAAATTCCAAAGCGTCCTTTTTGATATCAAGAGCAAAACTTAAGATCTTAGTCCAGATTTTACTAAAAACTGCATGTAAAGAGGATGCAAGATCGGATAAAGTATAGTTTTTAGTGGAGAAAAAATAAAGGTGAAAGTGGAAGGCAGGAAATAGTGAGTATAAGACAACGGTCTGGGTCTCCAAGAAGGAGAAAAGCAACCCTCACCATGCAAGGCTTAAAAGCCACTCTAGACGTAATGTGAGGGTGATCCCCCGGTGTTCCAAGTTGGTGCCCCAGGTGCAGAAGAGACCAGCACTCTGGAACAGGAGCAGAGGGAGGCTACATCAGAGAGGGTGTTTGTCCAGTCTATGCTGGTGAGCAGGAGAGCCAGTGTTTCCTGGCAGGGACTTGGAAGTGCTGAGAATCAGTCGACACAGACTCTGGGAAGTTTCGCGTGGAAACAAGAAAAGATCATGTCAGCAGCTGCAAACATAGCTTGATGCCAGAGCTAAACAGACAAGACCTAGCCCTCAGCAGAGGCCTCCTGGGCACCAGACAAGACCAGTCATGCTGCAACCAGTCAGAAAAAAGCCCTGGAGGGCCCATTGATGATGGAAGGGGACAAAGTAATTACAGAAGAGGGTATCTATTTGGCTTACTAGAACCATAATATGCACATTGTAACCTGCTACTGCTTTATAATGGAAACAGAAGAGAAAATGTAACTGTTACAGAACATCTTTCCCAGTGGCCAGCTGTAAATGAAAATGGGCCAGCTGTAAAACTACCTCAGGTGTCCAACTGGAGCTACCCGTCCCCATCTAGTTACTCACTCTACAGAGTGTGGTCGTGTCAGCCACACTCATGCCTCCCTGTGAGTGAGGCAGCTCCCAAGAACAGCTGTCGGCGGTGGGTAGGGTGTGGGGGAAGCCCCAAATTCACTCCGACCTGTTCCTTCGCAAAGGCTTTGTTTTCCTCTGGTCAGGCTTATATAACAAATACCATAGACCGGGGGCTCAAAACTCAAAGTACACACATTTCTCTCTCATGGTTCCGGAGAATAAAAGTCCAAGATCAAGGTGCTGGCATAACGGGGTTCTGGTGAGAACCCTTTCCCAGCTTGGAGAAGGCGGTCTTCCACTGCATTCGCATGTGGCAAAGAGATCGTCTCTGCCGTGTCTCCTCTTGTGAGGATAGCGTGATGGTTAGTTTGATGTGTCAACTTGACGGGGCTCGGGGATGCCCAGATAGCAGTTAAACATTATTTCTGAGTGTGCCTGCGAGGACGTTTCTGGAAGAAAATACCGTTCGATTCAGTAGACTGGGGATTCCCAGATGAAACAAAAAGGCGAAGGGAGAGTGGATTCCCTCTCTCTTCTTGTGCCGGTACGTCCGTCTTCTGCCCTCAGACACTGGAGCGCCTGGTTGCTGGGCCTTCAGACTCCAGGAATTTCATCAGCAGCCCTCCAGTTCTCAGACCTTCAGATCAGACTGAATTATACCACCAGCTTTCCTGGTTGTCCAGCTTGCAGACGGCAAATCATGGGGCTTCTCAGCCTCCCTGGCTCCATGAGCCAATTCCTATAATAAATCTCTAACCTGCAGGAATCTACATTTCTTTCTTTCTTTCTTCTTTCTTTCTTCCTTCCTTCCTTTCTTTGCATCTACCTATCTATTCCGTTTCTCTGCAGAACATTGAATATAGGCACTAACCCCATTTAAGAGTGCTTCACCCTTGTGACCTAATTACCCCCAAAGGCCTCACCTGCAAATACTATCACACTGGGGATTAGGGTTTCAACAGATGAATTTTAGGGAGACACAAACAGTCTATAATAGGCTTTGAGTAAAAGTTACACCACAGCCATGAAGCAAATCTCCAGGAGTCCTGTAAAGTAGTCCAATCTGGCTTCTTGTCCCCACCTCTTGGTGGACTGGTGGCCACGCTGGCCCAGTTATGAAGTGGGAAAAGAGTGGGGACCTCAGTCACCATGGTAACCCAGACAGCACCTTTAATTTTCAGGCTGTGAAAATACAAAGCAGGCTGTAGGCCAGAAATAGGTGGTGGGCATCCTGAGGGGAAGGGTGCCCTTTAAATTTTCCTAGCTAACTTGGATAAATGTGCCCATGCTGCCCATTAAGCAAGGATTCTGAGGAATCCAGAGTGTTCAATGAATGCATGTTGAGGACGCTTTCGAAGGTCTTTGAGCTTTTCAGATAGAAATGTCATTTCATGATGCAACATGGGGGCTTAAGTGGGTAGAAGAAGAATCAATGAAACAGGATGGAACTGGGAGGGAGACAAACCCTAAGTGACTCTTAATCTCACAAAACAAACTGAGGGTTGCTGGGGGGAGGGGGGTTGGGAGAAGGGGGTGGGATTATGGACATTGGGGAGGGTATGTGCTTTGGTGAGTGCTGTGAAGTGTGTAAACCTGGTGATTCACAGACCTGTACCCCTGGGGATAAAAATATACGTTTATAAAAAATAAAAAATTAAATAAATAAATAAATAAAAGAGGAAAAAAAAAAAAAAAGAAATGTCATTTCAACATAAGGTATCTTATTTTCAATTCTTGGGATTAATGGATAGGGACCAGAGATTTCCTACATGTTTTCCTCTCATTTCCAAAGTGTTCATTATTTAGTGGGGAACAGGTACTTTCTCTTATATTGTTCAGGGTTACTTGTCTGAAGAGTTGTGTCTTCACCCCGAAGCAGCTATTTGTGGCCTGCCTCAGGCTCCTGCCCCGGAGAAGGGAAGGCCTAAGTCGGCAGAAGAATCTAAAACAGCAGCCGCCTCAAAGCTGTGGTCCTTTTGAAAATGGTCTTCAAAGTCCCAGGTCCATAATGGGGAAGAAGAGAGGGCAAAGAGAACACTGAAGAGGAGAGTAATTAAGAACAAGGATTTTCCTCAATGGCTTTTCTGTTTCCCTCACTTCTAAAGCTGTATAAATGTACGAATTTGCTTCTAGGCTGAGCGTGGCAAACAGTGTATCACGGCTTGCCGCTCCCCCCACCGCCAGCTAGACCCCTAGGTGGGGAGACTATAAAATTTAGTGTCCTAACCGGACGTGTTTAAGAGAGAGAGAGCACTCTTCATAACTGTAATAAGAGAGGGGTCAATGACCTATGGCGCGCGGCCAAATGTCCGGCCACCTGTTTCGTACACCTGTGAACACAGCCGCTTTCACTCACTGGCCTAGTCTCCGGCCACTTTCACACGACGTCAGTGCTGTGGCTGTGACAGAGACTGCAAGTGGCCTCTCGACCCTCAAAGCCAAAAATATATACTCTCTGACTCCTCACAGAAAAGTCTGGCAACCCCCATGTTGTTGATTTGGGGACTGCGTTTTGAGAACTATGGGTATAAAAGACACATATCCACCTGCAGCAGGATTTCTGGGTTCCTAAAAAAGCCCTGTTCCAGATGAGCTCGACCAAAGTCAGCCCCAGATGCCCTCAACAGAATCTGCCCTTCTCACAAATTCTGGTATCACTCTCCACCTCTGTTTTGTGGGGCAAGTGGCATAATACCTCCGCAAGGCCCAGGAGGTGGGGCAGTGGTTTAGAGTGACAGGACAGAGAAGAAAACTCCTTCCCCACAGCAGAACCTAAAGTTCTGTGACTTATATACAGATCATAAAGCCAACATTCCCTCTCCCCCTCCACCCCCACCCCCATCAAATTAAAGTGTTAGGATTTCTCTCTCCCTCTCCCACCCAGCCTCCCTGTGTCATCCTATTGCAATCCCAAAGCAGAACCTGGTAATCCTTTTAAAGCTGATTCCATCTGTATGCAAGTCAGGGAGCACCCCAGCTTGGCCCTACAGCTCTTCTTTGCAGCTCTTGCCTGGGTCTTGCTGTAACTTAAATTCAGGATGATCAATGGCAAGAACTCACTGGTTTTACTGTCCACAAATCAAGTGAAGAGGTCCAGATGATGACGGTAATGATGGTGACAATGGTGATCACTTGTAGCAAGCATTTAAAATGTGCCAGACACTGTTCCCATTCATCCACACAATTCAGTGAAATTGGTAGTGCTGTGGTTATCATTTAAGAGGCAGAGCAACTGGAGCTAAGAGTGGTTGCCCACAGAACCTTGTTATGGGTTGAATTGTGTCCCCTCAGATTCGTGTGTTGAAGTCCTAATCCCTGGTATCTCAGTATGTGCTATTTGCATATGGGAGTTTAAAGTAGTAATAAGCTAAAATGAGGTCATTAGGGAACCTTTATAAAAATGGTAAATTTGGGGGCACCTGGGTGGCTCACTGGGTTAAAGCCTCTGCCTTCGGCTCAGGTCATGATCTCAGGGTCCTGGGATCAAGCCCCACATCTGGCTCTCTGTTCAGTGAGGAGCCTGCTTCCTCCTCTCTCTCTCTCTCTCTGCCTGCCTCTCTGCCTACTTGTGATCTCTGTCTAATAGATAAATAAAATCTTTTTTTAAAAATGGGAAATTTGGAGACAGACACACATAGAGGCAACATGAAAAGATAGAGGGAGAAGATGGCCATCAACAAGCCACGGAGAGAGGCCTGGAGCAGATGCTTCCCTTGTGGTCCTCCAGAGGGGCTAACCCTACCAACACCTTCATTTCAGAATTCTAGCCAGAACTGTAAGACAATATACGTTTTTTGTCTAAGCCATCCAGTCTATGGGACCAGCAACCCCGACAAACTAATACAACACCCAGTTGGTATTCAACCCAGGCATAACTGACCCCTACCAATGGGCCCTTTGGTCATAAACACGACTGCCACCTGGCCAAGAAGGTAAAGCAGCTGCTCCAGTTAGGTCCTGCCAAGACCTGGCTGGAACCTGCAGCCCGTTCTGGCACCAAAGCGAAAGCCATCAAAGATGGGAACACTGGGGCCTGTCGCTTGCTTCATCCATATTCCTCACCCCCAACCCATCCTATTCATCCCACCTCACATCTTCCCCTTTCTTCATGGTGCTTCTCTCAGCTGGTTCCTTGGGCCACTGACAGCCACTCCATTTCTTCCAGTCTGTTCCTCTATCCAGAATACCCTGGGACCTTTCTTTCCATGTAGATAATCTCCTCTGCTTCTCAGCCTTTCTGCTGAATGTGTTGTCCACCTCGTGCTTCCCCATACTCCCTTGGCCCAAGGCAAAAAGACACAGCAGAGAGGCATCCTGTTCACAGTTGCTGCTTTGAAACATCAGTCTCCCACCCTTGGCCAAGCTTCTCCTCCTCTGACACTCCCAACATCCACCATAGCCAGTATTCCTTTTTCTAGGCCATACCCACCTCCACTGAGAACTTGAGCACCTGCCATCATCTTAAGAGATTTCAACATCTACTGTATGGACCTCATCCCATCTAACACCCCAGGTTCAAATTTCCTCAACTCCCCAGGGCTCCTAACTCCATTCTATCCCCCCATACTCCAGCCTCACGCACTTGAACCATGCACTTCTGACTGAAAAACCATGCCCTTCTCTCCCCCATACCAACTCACCCCTGACACTTCCTCCACCTTATTTCCACATCCAGTTAAGATCCAAATCCCACTGAATTTATCAGTTCAATATTTCTCTTACCTGGCCTCCCCCTCTGCCACATTTCTACCCTCACTGTCTTAGGTCATGCCTGCACCACCTCTGTCCTGGACTAGTGCAATAGCTGACCGCCTGTTTGACTCCAGTCCTGTCATCCTCAAATCTGTCCTCTGCACCAGCTGCCACAGTGGTTTATCTGAAAATGCAGACTCTGGTTTAAGATTCCCAGTGCCTGCATACAACCAAGACCTCCCCGATAAAGTCTGAGCTCCTCTCACGGTTTAATAAGTTTCCACAACCTGGTCCTATCTATGCTCCAGCCTCGAATATGAAGTTCAGGTTCATCAGAAAACCTGACCATGACACAGCATCTGCAGCTGCCTCACACCTCCATGTTCAGGCTTCTTGGTAACATTTGCAGCACCAATGGAGACCTGCATACCATGTGTCTCAATATTAGCATTTCTAATCAAACTAACAAACTGTCCAATACATGTTTTCTCTTTTTCAGTGGAGATATAATTCACTTTTATAAATCCTCCATTTTAAAGGGTACAAGTCAGGGGCGCTTGGGTGGCTCGGTCAGTTAAATGTCTGCCTTCGGCTCAGTCATGATCCCAGGGTCCTGGGATAAAGTCCCATGTTGAGCTCCCTGCCCAGTGGGGAGCCTGCTTCTCCCTCCCCCTGTTCATGTGTGCTCGCCTTCTCTCTCCTTCTCAAATAAAATCTTGAAAATATAACAAGAGGGGCGCCAAGGTGGCTCAGTCGGTCAAGCGTCTGACTTTAGCTCAGGTCCTGATCTCAGAGTCCTGGGATCGAGCCCCGCACTGGGCTCCCTGCTCAGTGGAGAGTTTGCCTCTCCTTTTCCCTCTCTCCTGCCCCTCTCCCAGCTTGTACTTTCTCTCTCATATAAATAAATAAAATATTTTTAAAAATAAATAATAAGAAAGTGTACAAGTCAGTGGTTTTCAGTATGTTCTCAGAATCATACCACCATAACCATGATCTACTTCAGAACACTTTCATCTCTCTAAAAAGAAACATATCCATGAATAGTCCTTGCCCATTCCCTCCTCCCAGAGCACCTTGCAACCACTAACCTTCCCGCCTTTATGGATTCGCCCGTTCTGGACCTGTCATATGAATGGAATCATATAGTATGTGACTTTTTATGACCGGCTGGTTGTACTTAACATAAGGTTTTCAAGGTTCATCACGTGGGAGCATGTGTCAGTGCTTTATTCCTTATGCAGCTGCATAATATTCCATTATATGAACACAACACATTTTATTTATTCATTTGTCATTGGAGGGATATTTCTGCTGCTTCTACCTTTTGGTATTTACAAAGCACACTACTGTGAACGTCCATGTACAAGTGTTTGTGTGGACATGTTTTCAATTCTTGGGCACATTCCTTGGAGGGGACTTGCTAAGTCACAGGTAGCTCTGTGCACAGCTCTGTGCAAGCAGCCCCGTGCACCCTCTCACAACCCGCCTGCAGCGCACGAGGGCTCTGGTTTTTCCATACTCTCACCAGCGCTTGTTATTGTCTGTCTTTTTTATTTCACCTATTCTAATGGCTTCAATTTTTTTTTCCTCTGGCCTTGACAAATATGTTCATAGTAACAGGAAGACTAGGTTTGTATTTGGAATCATTGGACTTCTTGGATTTAGGAAAAGCCAGCCCGTGTCTCCCAGTCCCCAGCTTGCCACTCGCTCTCCCCTGCTGGGTTTGTCCTCTGCCACAGGGCATCTCAAGCTTGTGTGTGGATAGTCCAGCACCAGCATCCAAGCTCCATCCACACACCCCCGGACAGCTGCCTCCTGGGCTGGAGGTTTGGGCATCTGTGATAGGGCCTGACCCTGGAAAGAGGTTCATGGAGGAGACCCACGCAGGCTCTAGAAGCAGGCTCGGGGCCACTGGAACACGGAATTCTGGGCTCCCAGAACCCAGAGCAGTCTGGGAGATGTGAGCTTTGCATGAGCAAAGCTCATGTGGGAGGAGAGGGGCTGGAAGAGGGCCAAACATGCAGTGCCCAGTTCGAGAGCAGCTTCTGCCCATGTCTGATGATGGCACACTCCGTGTTCTTGTTGTCACTCACTTCTAGAATGCTCGGCCTCCCTGGAAGATCCTTAGTCACTTTTTTTTTTTTTTTTTTTTTTTAAGATTTCATTTATCTGAGAGAAAGAGGTCATAAGTGCAAGGTGAGGAGGAGCAGAGGCAGAGGGAGAAGCAGACTACTTGCTGAGCAGGGAGCCTGATGTGGGGCTTGATCTGAGGACCCCAAGATCATGAGCTGAGATGAAGGCAGATGCTTAACCAACTGAGCCAGGCAGGCAGCCCATCCTTTAGTCATTCTTGAGACACATATATCATATGGGAAGCAAGCCTTCCCGGACACCCCTCACAGCATGCCACCCCACAGCAGCACCAGGCCCTGGGGTTGTAAAAAGCAGTAAGACGCAGTTTTTCCAAGAGGCAGGGAGCTGATGGTAGTGACAGCCAAATAAATTGGCAAAGTACAGAGTGAGGAGCACAATGATCAGCATATGGCTGGGGTGCTGGGGGCATGGGAGAATCACCTCATCCGGCCTTGGGGGACTTGAGGAGGGTCTCCTAGCATAAATGACCCATAAGCTAAGACCAGGAAGGCAGGCCATATTTAACCAAGCAAGAGGGAATGCCCCTAGCAGGAACTTCTCCAGTGTTCTAACAGTCAGATACACTCAAACGTTGCTATCTTTCTGCCATCAGCACTGAGAAGCACGCAGTGCAACTGTAGAAGCTGAACACACCAGACGCTTAATGCATTTCATGTATGACAGGTCATATTAGACATGCTAATCATTGCCCTTAATGCCCCCACCCCTTTCTGGGAGAGTAAACCTTAACCATCGCCCCTGTTGCCTGCACCTCTGTTTCTAGTTGGAAGAAGGGAAGGCATGAAATGTTCACGTGCTGACTGGTGAGTGACCAGGGGCCAGCCTGGGAGGCCTGGAGGGCTGGGTGACAGCAGTTAGAAGAAACTGCTGACATGAATGGAACCAGAGTCACAATATCTTATGCTGACCCCCAGGCAGACTCAGGAACTCCTGAGGCCTGGGCGGACTGCTGAGGTGAGCCTATGCACCTGGATGTGACCCTCGGCCAGGAGCAGACACCTTTGCCACAGCCCCCACTTTGGATCAGGATCAGAATGGAAGAGAAGAGATTCCCAAACCAGTCTGATCCTTGTAAGCTGCTCTGGTGGGAGCTTTGTTGCTGACAAACAATTAAATCCTCAGCTTAAATTTGATATTTTAATGATCTGCACATTCTCTTTATTTGATTTATTGTCCAACCCCCAATGTTTTCAAATCCTTTTTGCAGTACACAGCAAAATACAACTCTGTCTCATACCTTATTCTCTAGGTCACATTCCTTGGGCTGTTTCAATATAATAGTATTTGCCTATACAGAGCAACTTTTCTTCCTGCATGTTGTCTCCCTGCTGTCCACCAGAGGGAGCTAGCGGGTCCTGTTTGGACTTGCTTTCTTGGCTCCTAGCCTCCCTGCATCCCAGCAGGCTGAAGGTGAAAGGTTGAAATGTTTCAGACCTGGTGCCTGTAAACCATATTGACAGTTGCTGAATATTCTGATGTATAGCACTCGGTAGAGCACTGGGATTTGGGGGAAACTTATCTAAAGGGAATAAGAAACGAACCTCTTTTCTTTAAAAATGTGAGATCTGGGGAAAATGGGAAAAAAGCTTTCTATTGATTGCAGTGAATAATACCACTGCCTGTATATATGTTTATTGAACACTTTTATTCTGAAGGGTATGATTTAAAAAAATAAAATAACTCCATGTGGTAATTATAAATTGATAGGTATTTTAATGGGACACTTAAATCTTATTTCTAAAGTTATTTTTTAAATATTAGAGCATGTAAATGATTAGGTGACTCATTCTGTGTTCAAGAGCTGTTTCTTTGGGGGAGGAGGGGAGAATCAGATTACTTTATTTGAAGGAATGGTAAGGAGATGTCTCTTGATGCCACACGAGGAAGCTTTCTGAATACCAAGTTAAGGAGACTGGAAGTTCAGACAAGGAGTTGTATAGAGCAGTAGGAAGCTTTACTTGATGGCAGTGTCGTGGATGGTCTGGAATGGGCGTCAGAGATGGACCAGGCGGGCAGCTCTGGTCATCTGGGAATTGAAGAGTGATAAGGGCCAGACTTGGGTGACAAAGGAGGGTAAGAAAGGACACATATGTGAGACTTAGGACAGAGCGATTGACAAGACTTATGACAGAACGACTGACAAGACTGGAGAGGCAGAAACAGGAAGGGACGGGAAGCAAGCCAGAATACAGACTCAAGATGGGCTGTGGCAAACAGGCAATGACAGTTCACTCTGAATTCAGCACCTCAACTAATCTCTGTATTTTCATCACATTCACATTCACTTAACCAACAACAGAACACACATGTGTGAAATATTATGTATTTTCTCTGTAGATAAGGCTTGTTGCACAGGTCACACACCCCTTGCAATAATTGCAGGACCTTCACCCCACCCTGGGCTCCTTGGCACAGAACCTGACGAATATAAATGTGACGGTAAGGAGCCATGTTATGCTGTCAGTCTGTCAGCAGCAGCACTGCTCTAGCTCTTGTGTCCCAGTGCAGTGGAAATGGGGACCTCTCCCTAGGTGGGCTGGGGCAGGGCTGGGGCAGGTCCAGGCAGCCTTGGAATCCTAAGCTTTGGCTTTTTCATCTTCCTCAAGCCTGAATTCCTCCTGGTGAAACAACCCTTCGAGAGCCCCTGAGCTCTTGTGGCTCAACATGCAATCGAGGGAGGTTAGGATGACAGAATTGTGAGTGACCCAGATGATTCTCCTCCTTCTCCAGAGCTCCCTTGCCAGGACACTCTCACTGAGCAGGACTTCCTGGGGCCGGATGTGGGGGCTTTTCTGAAGAAATCTGCAGTCAGCTGTGAATAATCACTGTTGAGCAAGAGAAAGAGCTCTGGACTCTCAGTCACATCTGAGACAATCTCAGTCACTAACAGAAATCTGCCCGCTGGAGTGAGAAGCCCCACGGTGAAAAACCAGGAGGCCTTTGGAACAGCATCACAGGCCGGCTGAACTAATGAGGACGGAATCAGCACCGGCCCCATGGGGGAGGGGTGCTCACCCACCCCACTCCCCATGCAGAGGCCTTTGTTAAGAACAAGGCCACCATCAGGCACCTTCCCTGATGCTGTGACAGGAGATGCACCGTCTCCCTGGGAGCTTCCAGTCTAGGAGAGGAGGGACATGAGCCCCAGTAGTCCTCTTGTCTCTCCCTAACTGGCCTTAGTCATCTGTTAGCCTTCCACTTAGCCAAGCACTGTGTCTGGCACACAGGTGATGCTCCCAAAATCTTTGCGATTCTCATGCCTAAAATGCAAGAGGCAGTCATAAGAGGAAGAGAAGATGCAACTCCTATGCTTCGGAATCCATTTACTACAGGTTTCCCAAGAGTGACACTGATCTTCTGGGCCAGCTACCCTTTACTGTGGCTCTCCTGCATACCGAGGGCTCTTTGGCCGCATCCTTGGCCTCAGTAGCACTCTCTCTCAGGTACGATAATTATAAGTTTCTCCAGCCATAGTGACATATTCCCAAGGGCAATGTCACCCACCTTGGGAATAACTGGTTATTCCTTAAAATTATGGCCGTTAAGTCATCCCATGACCCAGTCCTTCTTCTAGGGATTTCTGTACCCTGTTTCGATGAAAATTTCACGCTTCTTAAAATCTGGTACCTCAGAACCTTATTCTCCTTTCAATATGTGGAACAAGTGATATGGTGACTGAATTCAAATTAAATTGGATTTCCGATTAATGGAAACAGATGCCAGTGGTTCCCTCATCCATACTCACTTCCACGGTTCTTCTGTCACAGAAACTACCCTTTCCAACAGCTACTACAACTAGTCACTGAGCAGTCGAACTGCAGCTCAAGGCAATGAGCTTGCTCCCACCTACCAGAGAGACACAGCTCAGCAGAGTGGTACATGCCACCTTGGGAAGACCGCCTACTCCACCCAAGACCCCAAAGCCATGACTTGAGATGGTGAGGGCTTTAGGTTACATCCAAATCTAGCCCAGAAACCACTTTCCAAATTTCTGTGTGTCCTGTGCCCACCTTCCGCTGTAAGGACCATCCTAGAGATCCTAGAGATGTGGGTACATGACCTAAAGCCCCAAACTCTGATTTTCAAACATCTTTCATTGAGATCCACTGGCTGCCTGTGGGAGGATCACTGCAACATAAGCCCATTCTTCTTCTACATGGATGGAGAGAATGAATGGAGAGAAAGCACCATGGCCCAATAACCCCGGTCAGCTGTAGAAGCCACACACAAGCTCCCCATCAGGTGTCCTCTGTTGTTCTCCACTCGCCTGAGTAGACTGTGACACAGAGACATCTCTCAGACCCTGTCCCAGTTCCCGGCGGTGAGTCAGCTCAGCCCAGTGGTCTAATTTAATGCTTATTCACAAATTATAATTTTAGTACAATAGGGCACAGCTTTAAATAAGATTATGAGAAACCCACCCACCTATGACACGCCAGTAGGCTGCTCATCTCCCAACTTTGGGTGGACATTCTGTTAGTCATAGAGAAGCATCTGGGCCCAGCTCACTTGTCTCCCTGCTTTTTGTATCTCTAGACATTTTACCAAACAGACACTGAGTCAGAATAAGTGGGTTTAGCAATTAAAATCTGTGTGGAGGCTGCCTTGAGAAGCATTTGGTGGATTTAGAAATAAATATTCCTCCACAGCAAATCAAACACTCATTGTAAAAACCTGAATGTAATATGCATGAAGACCAGTTCGAGCTGAAATCTCACAGCATAATCTTTTCCTCCTTCAACAAGGAACACAAAGGACCTCCACTTGCTTGTGGGGAAAGCTGAGGAATTTAGAGTAGAACTGTCTCTAAGTACAAGCAGCAGTGAGGTTCTGTCAAAGGAAGCGTCTCTGTGCTTCTGAACAAGCACATTTCCATCAGGAACCTTGCTGAGCCACGGAGTGCCCCCAGGCAATGTCCCACCCACTAAGCCTTGGGCATTAAAATGAAACACATAGTCCAACGATCTGAACACACCCAATTTCCAGTCCATATTCTCCTCCAGTCTCTGAGGAGGACTTGGGGCTGGGATGTTGCTGAATTCTGAAAGCCCCTGAGAGGCCAGCAACGGAGACTCTGCAGGCCCTTCTCCCGGACCATGATGGGAGGAAAAGCCGCCTTCCGTAGCACGGCCACCCACAAGCCCAACATCATGCCTGGAAGATGTTCCTCTAGGACCTTTGTCTGTGTTCTCTCCACGTCTTTTGTGAGAGCCCCTGCACCTCCTGTAGCTACCTGCGAGCTCTGACGGGGGAGCTGGTGAGAGCCCTGACCCAGTAAGACTAAGGCTCATCTTCCATTTACACAAGGATCACTGGATATCTCTTTGATAAGTTTCCAGGATTACAGACTGCACCTCCCACCAGCCAGCAGCTGGTGCCAACATCTGCCACCCAGAATCCAGGAGGACACACACACACACACACACCCAGAATCCAGGAGGACACACACACACACACACACACGATGCTTCATTCCAGAGCCTAACATAGCCTCCTCCAGGCAGCGTGTGCAGCTCCCATCTGAGTGTGAGGACTGACAGTGTCTGATAGAAGAGGGCTATAACAGGGGCTCCTGCCATGCAAAGCCCATCACTGCACCTGTAACCTTAAGTGAGGCTCTCTCATTTCCCCACCGAGATGTCCCAGGCTGTCCAGGGCTGACAGAGGACCCATGCTAGGACTGACTCCTGCTTTTGGCGCTGTCTCCATCACACCCTAGGATGTTAACAGCAATACACATTTAGGTCTCCAATCTGTAGGACTCCAGGCCCATGGTGCTTAACATTTTTAAGGTCATAGACCCCTCTGATAAGCTGATAAAAGCCAATGCTTCTCCCCGCAGAAAACTGCACTTCCACACATAATCGACCATACAGTTTCAGGGCGTTCAGAGGACCCCTAAAAACCCATCCCCAAACCACAAAAATCCTCTTTCCTGGTTATGGAAATTTAAAGTGCAAGAGCATTCCCTGCTCCCAACTAACCACTGCATACCTGCCCTACTCCAGGTAACCACAACCAAACGATGTCTTGAGTGGAGGTAAAGCAGCAATATTATCTAGACTGGCCAAATGTTAAGGCCACATGTAGCAGGCAATTTCTGGGTGCCTATAATGGGCAGGACCCCTCAGCAGCTGCATATGAGGGGCTCATCCAGGCAAGGCCCCCAGTAGGCTCAGAGAGGTAACGTACACTTCTTAGCAAGGCACACCAGCTGCCTAAGTCCCATCAATTGCTCCAAGCATGGCTGAATGGAGCAAATGCATTTCTCTACACTAGTAGGAAGAGACTACAATCCCAAAGCATTTGCTGAGAGAATTGTCAGAAATATGGGTTCACTTTGTTTGCTAACTAGGATGGCCTTTATGTTCATTGGCCTTTTGACTTCCTGTCTGGAAAACAAGCACATAAGTTTCTGGAGACCCAGTCCACCTGAATCTACAATGGAATTCTAGAATACACTCACTTTAAGGAGCATGCCTCTATCTCCTGATGCAGCTAAGATCTACGTGTGATGAATAACAACCAAAACTTAGATCAATATGGAACTTGACCACTGATAGGATGCTATCTTGACTGTGGTCACATAAAACTGAGAAAACCAGCAGTTTAACGTTTGTGTCTTAACGTCAGTTACTGAACAAACTTAGTGAGGTCATTAGAGGAGCAAGCATTCAGAGAGTGACTCTCCTGTGCCTGGCACTGAGTAGAGCCGTGGGGAGAAGGAGGTGAATGAGGCAAGGCCGGTCCACAATGAACTCAGCATCTGGCAGGGAGGACGGGAAGGCATATGATTAACTGGAATAACAATATGGTAACTGCTTTACCAGTGATATGACCAAGGTGCCAAGGGACAGAGAGCAGGAAGTGAGTAATGCTGAGAGAAGGAGAGGCCAAGTCTCAGGGGGCTCAAGAGGGGTTGGGTCAGGGGACTGTGGGCAAAGGGCATGGGGTGCGCTGAGACCCACCGGGTGACATGGTGGGAATGAGGAACTGGCTGCTAGGCAAGCAGACACACAGGATGTGAGCCAGAAAAGGAAGGTGGTAGCCAGATTATGAAGGCCTTTGTCATCGATGAGAAGTCACTAAGAGATTCTTTTCATGGAAAAAGGATTCAATCACATTTGCACTGCAGGAAGATGGCTGTGACAGCAGCAGGAAAGGTAGAATCCACCTGGGGGAATCAGGAAGCAGGCAATAAGACAGAAAATTGCTGCACCAGTTTTGGTCAACAATGAGGAGGCTAGCATTTCAGTTCTAGAAGGCCCTCACAAAGAAGCCCTCATACAGAAAACCAGCAGGGTCTGAAGACGTGTTGGATGTCGAAGCAAGGCAGAAAGATAAAAACAAGTGCCTCTGCGGTTTCTAACTTGGAGCAGTCGGTAGACCAAGACTCTTCAGAGAGGAAGGAAACAGGACAAAGAATTGGTTTGGGGGATAAGGAATCAGAGATGATGAGTTGTGTTTTGGATAGGTTGGTTTTGAAGCAGCCAAAGGACAGTAAGTAAATTGCCTGCCGATGATAGTGTCAGAGGGCTGGAAGCATAAAGCAAGAAGGAAAGAGACAGGAACTAATGGATGGAACCTCAGAAACATGAATATTTATGGGGAGTTCAAGGAAAGACGAGCTAGCAGAGGAAACTGAGGATGAAGAACTAAATGCAGGGTGTGGACAAGACATCAACCCAGAAGGAGCAAATGTCAAAAGCTCCAGCAAGAAGACCCAGACATAAGTCCTTAGGTCAGGCAGCTAGGCATTCCTGTCTTATTTTCTTAATTCAGCAGAATCTCCTGGGATTGGGAGTGAGGTAGAACATTTATACTACTCTTTAGAGAATACTGGCGAAGAAGGGAAAGAGAGAGGCCACCCACCCTCTCCGTAGAGCAGGTGATTTTCTGCAGTGTGTGATTTAGTACGTGCCTGGTCACATGGCCCCACCAGACTGACCACTCACCACTCCTGTTTGGATGAAGCTGCAGAACGGGGCAGGTACCCACAGAGGCTGATGTCCACCCTGGCTGATGTTGAGACCAAGTGCTAGCATTGCCAGATATTACTAGTTAAGGACTTCAGTGGTCCTGAAATGTGGGGTGAAAATGATTACTCAGCATTAGAGGGAGGAGTTGAGGCTTCAGTGGGCAATAGGAAAAGAAGGAGTACTTTGAATGGATCAAGAAGATGTGGTACATATATACAACGGAATACTATGCAGCCATCAAAAGAAATGAAATCTTGCCATTTGCAACGACGTGGATGGAACTAGAAGGTATTATGCTGAGCAAAATAAGTCAATCAGAGAAAGACAACTATCATATGAACTCTCTGATATGAGGAATTTGAGAAACAGAGTGGGGGGTTTGGGGACAGGGAGAGAAAAAATGAAAGAAGATGGGATCGGGAGGGAGACAAACCATAAGAGACTCTTAGAGAGGGTGGTGGGGTTATGGACATTGGGGAGGGTATGTGCTATGGGGAGTGCTGTGAAGTGTGTAAGCCTGACAATTCACACGATACAGACCTGTATCCCTGAGGCAAATAATATGTTATATGTTAATAAAAATAATTAAGTATTAAAAAAAGGAGGAGCGTCTCTAAGAAAACACAAAACCAAAAATGAAAGCGGCAAAGGCTCTATGGTTGGTTTTGATGATACCAAGATGACATTCTGGGGAAGCAGGCATGAGATCTCAGACACCACCGGTGAGGATTTAAATTGGCACAACTTTATCAATAAGTAACCAAACAAACAAACTTAAAAGATACAATAGGAAGAAATATGTATTTGGTCTTCGTCCTTTCCTGGCATGGATCTGCCAAAACCCTTGGGATTTCCTAAGAGATGAGGAAAGGGTTCTTTTGTTATGTTAATGACATGACTTTCAGAAAGCCCCTAGGTCACCTAAGGATGAAGGCTGGTTGCCAGGAAAAACCACCTTGTGATTAGGGGATTGGAACTTTCAGTCGCACCCTCCAGGGACAGGCGGCCGGCAGGAGATGGAGTTCAGTCACTAATGGCCAATAATTTAATCAATCGTGGAGATGTAATGAAGCCTCTAAAAAAACCCAAAAGGAAGGGTTCGAGGAGATTCCTGGTTGGTGGAGGTGCTGGGAAAACATGGAAGCTCTTTCACCTTCCCTGTGCACCTCTTCCATCTGGCTATTCCTGAGTTACATCCTTTTATGATAAGCTGGTAATATAGCAAGTAAAATGTTTCTCTGGGCTCCGTGAGTCCCTCTAGCAAATGAATCAAGCCCAAAGAGGCAGTCATGGAAACCTCTGATTTACAGCTGGTTGGTCAGAAGCACAGATGCTACTGGCATCTGCAGTTAAGGTTTGCAAGGTGCACAGTTGTAGGACTGAGGCCTTAACCTGTGGGATCTGATGATGCAATCTCCAGGTAGAAGGTGTCAGAAGTGAGTTGAATTGGAGCACATAGAGCAGGCGTCAAAGAATGGTGTGTGGTGTCAAGGGAAATCCCACACATCCAAAGAGGACCTGGAATCAGAATCACAGTGACTCCACACACTTTAGTCCAGTGGTTCAACTTGCACAAATTTACCCTATGAAAGTCATAATGGATATCAGCAAAGATTTATCTATAAGGAAGTTCACACTACCTTTGTTTATAAGAGTAAAATACTTTTGTTTATAAGAGGAAAAAACTGGAAACAATATAAATTTCCAACAATAGGGAATCATCCTACATCACTATAGAATAGAATACTATGCAACCATTTAAAATGTTGGGTAATTGACTAACAACCCAGAAAAATGTTCACAATGTATTATTGAAGTTTCAAAAATAGTTTACAAAAGATAATGAGTACATTCAGTGCATATGTGAACATGTACTTATATATTCAGCCAAATATATGGTTGAATATATATATGGTTGGTTTAACTATGAGTGGTTTTAATATACTTTTTGCTTCTCTGTATTTTTTTTTAAATTAAAAAAATTTTTTTAATTTAAAAAATTATAATAAACATGTATAGCTTTTGTAATTAAAAACAATGAAATATAATAATAAATATATATAATAGTTTAATATAACAAAATACTCTCTTTAAATATAAAAAGTAATAGAATCTGGTCATTAAAAATTCAAAAAGTCTTAAAACATATTAAGGAAAAATTAAGTATCCCATTTTCCAAATTCTTCCAATCAAGGTCCCCCACAGGGAATCACGTATAAGTTTGCTATATTATTGTAAACGTTTTCTATCTACATACATGTAAACTTTTTAAAAAAGTAATTGAAGATGGGGGTGCCTGGGTGACTCAGACAGTTAAGCATCTGCCTTCGGCTCAGGTCATGATCTCAGAGTCCTGGGATCAAGCCCTGTATCAGGCTCCCAGCTCAGCAGGAAGCCTGTTTCCCCCCTCTCTTTGCCTGCTTGTGATCTCTCTCTGTCAAATAAGTAAATAGACTCTTTAAAACAAAATTTTTTTAAGTAATTGAAGATGTTTTTATTTTAGCTAAAGTAGACTAGGTCGGGGGTCAGCAAACTTCTTCTGTCAAGATTAGGATAGTAAATAGCCTCAGGTTTATGTTGCCATAACTCAATTCTGCCATCGTACTGTGAAAGCAGTTATGAATAATATGTAAACGAATGAGCATGGCAATTTTCCAATAAAGCTTTATTTACAAAAACAAGCAGCCAGGCATGCTTGGCCCATGACCCATGCTTTTCAGACTCCTGGACATCGGTGAACAAACAAACTAACCAAAATCCAACTTACTGACTATACTGGCCAAAGAATACAGCTTATTTGGTGCTTTTTTCAGGGTGACATCAGCTGCAGTTCAAATGTCCATGTTTCTGGGTTGCCACGTAGTATTTCTTCCTTTTTATTATCGGTAACGATGATGTTCTTTTACACACTGAGTTATTCGCCTTCAGCCTGGGCTCCGCATCACCAGTGCCACCCTACCCACTGCTCACAGACTGCCTAGATGAGGGCCCACACCAACCTTCTGAAAGCAACCACCTTGGTACGACTACTCATGGAGCCTGTGCTGTGCACAGGGCCCGGCACTGCTAAGGCAG
Source organism: Mustela erminea (assembly GCF_009829155.1). NCBI lineage: Eukaryota > Metazoa > Chordata > Mammalia > Carnivora > Mustelidae > Mustela > Mustela erminea. The sequence continues at coordinate 84,508,416 of NC_045620.1, read as the reverse complement.
CCTTGTGGTAATTGTGATCAGGGCCCACATCTTGTTCACCTTTGTATTTGAGCACTTGGCACACTGCCTAGCAAACACTGATCACTAGTTAGAGTTGAATAAATGAGTGAGCTCTAAGCAAAGTAAAGATCCTACCCTCGTGTACTGAGGCCTAGTAGTGAAAAAGGTGTTGGCCCATAGTGGGTGCTCAACAGATAGGGGTCTCCCTAGCGTTTGCACAGGACAAATTCTACAGCAGCAACTGCTAGCGCCACAATCATGAGTGCTTTGTTGTTGTTGTTTTTTAAACATTATATTTATTTATTTGACAGAGAGACACAGCAAGAGAGGGAACACAAGCAGGGGAGTTGGAGAGGGAGAAGCAGGCTTCCCACCAAGCAGGGAGCCAGATGTGGGGCTCCATCCTAGGACCCTGCGATCCTGACCCGAGCTGAAGGCAGATGCTTAACAACTGAGCCACCCAGGAGCCCCTCATGAGTGCTTCAGACAAGTGTTCCTCGAAGTCCTAAGTGAATATGAATCACTTGGGCTTTGTATTAAAATGCAGATTTTGATTCAGGAGTTTTGGGAGTAAGGCCTGAGACTCTGCGTATTAGTAACAAATTCCCAGGGGATGTCAATTCCATGGGTCGAAACAACCAGATTATAGGCGGTTCGAGGCAGAGCTAACGACTGAGCCCTGAGGAACTAAGGAAGCTTCGTGCCTCCCCAAGAGACTAGGTGATGTGGCCATGGCTCCTTGACTCACTTAGTTATGCAGGGTAAGAAGAGAAGCCTATGTCAAGATGGGTCTTACAGGGAACTCCACCTGCACAGTCCTTCACAGACCAGGATTATGTCCTCAGCTTTACAATCCAGAAACTGAATTTTATCAGTCTTTCTGGCATAACTAGATTGCTCTGACCAGGAAGCATGTCAATAGCTTCTACGTAAAAAGAAAAAATAGGGTAAAAATTGGGGCAAGAGCTGAGGAAATCAGCCAGAACAGATAAGACAATTCTTTCCTCCTTTTCCAGTCAAAAGGGAGTCCAGCATTTCAAGTGACCAAAGCTCAATGCGCAGAGTAAACTGTGGAAGATGTAGCCCAGCAGTGCTACCCCAAGGTTCAGTTTGGTAGGGATATAGGGATACATGACTCCTGGTCTAGAAAAACCAAGGCTCTTTGGGTTAGGTGGATGCATAACTCAGAGCTCAGGGAGGCCCTCAGAGTTTTTGAGAGAGATGCTAAATGCAGGTCCCAGAGGAAAGGGAACCAGAAGTGAACCGAAAAATAGGGACTCAAGCATAGGGCTGGCCAGCAGACGAGCTGCACACGGGAATAGGCACCCACAGCCCTTGGGACACTCAGCACAGACATAGAAGACAATATCCATATGGACACGTTAGTGGGGAAGGAGTTAACACACCGCCACCCTGGGGGCCCCTGGATTCCAGGCTGGCCTTGATGGAGCCCACCGCAAGTAATGATTGCTGCTGGCTGGTGGAGCTATGACTGCCAAGCACTGATAAAGAAGCCATCAGGTAGCGCTGAGTTGAATCCTGCAATCCCATCTCCAGATGACTACATAAAATGTAAAAGCCAGTTTATCATGAGAAATGTCATTGTCAATTGTGGCAGGCAAGCCTTCAGCACATCCCGTTATTGGCGGAGGAAGTTGAGCTCAGATGCAGAGGTTGCTTGATGGACCAAGTCCTAGGGATCTGTGTTGTCCTGGCCGAGATTGTCCCTAGACCTGCCAAGCCCTCAGAACTGTCACTTAAGCCAGGAATGAGCCCCTGGGTCATGGTTGGCCACCTAGGAAATGCTAACCTTTCCTGTCTTTCCCATTCCTAATCACAACCACAAACCTTCTGTTTTCATTGCCATTAACAACCCAATTCTTCTTTATTTCCCCATCCTCATGTTTTCAGAGCATGTCATGGGTTCCCAACGTCCCCAGTTACCTTTCTTTGGTTACATCTTGAGCTAGATGACTCCTAATTAAGTGCTCTTTAACTTCTCTGATACAATATACTGGAAGGAGAGTAATATCCAGGAAGGTTGGTGTAAGCATGTCCCTCCTCTCAGTTATAATTTATGGGCTCTTATTATCACTGTTCACTCAAAAAATATTTATGGAACATTTATTTTTATTCCTTACATGACCATAGGTACAGCAGATCCAAATACCAATAAAACATTCATTTCATTAGTAGGGGCTCCTGGCCCAGGAAGGGAGACAATATGTCCATGAGCATAGATAAGACAGATAACCATAGGACAAAATGCAGTTTTGTCCAAAGCATGGAGTTCAAGACGGTGCAAACGATGCCACCCAGAGAACCGAGCAAGGGAGTATGTCATGAGAGAGGCAGCCACGTTGGGGTCGAAGCTGGGAAGATACTGAGTTCATCATTTCTAAGACACTCTTTTTCACATTGTAAGATCTCCAGACCGGTTTGTGTCATACCACCGCTGGCAGCCAGGTAGATGGGTAACCATGATACAGTCGTCATTGTCTGACATCATCACATACAATCAGGAGAGTGTTGGCATCAAGTCCTGTAGAAGAGGTGTCTGTAGCTTAGGAGAAAATCCCAGAGAAGACAGTAGAGGACTCTTTTTTTTTTTTTTTTTAAAGATTTTATTTATTTATTGGACAGAGAGAGAGATCACAAGTAGGCAGAGAGGCAGGCAGAGAGAGAGGAGGAAGCGGGCTCCCCGCTGAGCAGAGAGCCCGATGTGGGGCTCGATCCCAGCACCCTGGGATCATGACCTGAGCTGAAGGCAGAGGCTTAACCCACTGAGCCACCCAGGTGCCCCCAATAGAGCACTCTTAAGAAATGTGTCAACACCAAGGCACCTGATGGCAGAGAGGATGCTGCTGCATGGAAAACCAGAACTAAAAAGTGATGTAAGGTAAGAGTTCACTTGTCACAATGAACACTAAGGTATGGAAGTGTAGAATCACTACACTGTACACCTGAGACTAATCTAACACCGAACGTTAATTGTATCGGAATTAATGTTACAAATGTAATTTAAAAAATAAGTAATGAAAGGTAAAAATGTTATGCAATTAGATAATGTGATGGTTGCACAACCTTGTGAGTAAATTAAAACCCCTGGAATTATACACTTGTTAAAGGGTGAATCTTCTAGCTCATTTTTTTTTTTAAGATTTTATTTATTTATTTGACAAAGACAGCAACAGCAAGAAAGGGAACATAAGCAGGGGGAGTGGGAAAGAGAGAAGCAGGCTTCCCACTGAGCAGGGAGCCTGATGCGGGGCTCCATCCCAGGACGCTGGGATCATGACCTGAGCCAAAGGCAGATGCTTAATGACTGAGCCACCAGGCGCCCCAAGCTCATTTTTCTTTTAAGTGGGGAAAACAATGGGGGAAGATTAGAAACGTTCTGGAAGTGGATGGTGGTGATCATTGCACCACAATATAAATGTACTTAATGTCACTGAATTGTATACTTACAAGTGGTTAAAATGGTAGATTTTATGTTGTATAAATATATATATATATATATTTAAAGATTTTATTTATTTATTTGACAGAAAGATCACAAGTATACAGGCAGAGAGAGATGGGGAAGCACACTCCCTGCTCAGGGATCGATGCGGAACTTGATCCCAGGACCCTAAGATCATGACCTGAGCTGAAGGCAGAGGCTTAACCCACTGAGCCACCCACTGAGCTCCAGTATGTTATATATATTTTATCACAACAGAAAATGCAGGGGGGAGATCCCACTATGAAACACTTCCCCACATAGGCACAAAACTATGTGCTGATCAACCTTCACCTCACCAAGAGTTCTGTGCAAACGTCATCCATGGCTGAGGATCTCTGTGTTTGTAGCTACGGTGATGTAACAGTGAAATGAATGCAGGAAGTTGTGAAATTAATAAAATATAAAGCTAATCATTATTAACTTCCCAAGATAGCAACAAGAGAGGTAGAGAGGTGGATGCCAACTATCTTTTGGGGCAAAATCCTAAAATTCTGGGTTGACCAAAGTTGTATGGATCAATAAAACCACCTGCCTGGTGCCCCCAGAAGGTGCCAAAGACAGAGGATCTGGCCCTCAGCAGACCCTTTTACCTCCTCTCAAATGACCACACCAGGAGCCACACACCAGAGCCTAAAAGCCTAGAGGACCAGAGCAGCCACTGTGACAGTGACAAAGACCAGGCTTGCAAAGGACTGGTGCCAGGTCTTCCTTCTAGAAGCAGGGGACCAACCCCTAACTGTTCCCTTCTCCATGGATCCACACAGCCCATCTCTGGATCATTCTCACCACCAAGTGCAGACATGACGTCTCATTCCCAGCCTCATGACGACAGTACTTCTCGGGGCAGCCTGCACATCCACCTGCTGTGAGCTCACTACCAAACCAAGAGCTATGGTGAGAAGCCACAGTACTCGCCATAGAGACCAGATTGCTCAGTACACTAAACACTGAGATAAAACCTTTTAAAAAAAAAAAAAAAAGATTTTATTTATTAATTTATGAGAGACCAAGAGAGAGAGAGGCAGAGGCAAAGGGAGAAGTAGGCTCCCTGCTGAGCAGGGAGCCCCATGCTGGACTTGATCCTAGGTCCCTGGGATCATGACCTGAGCCAATGGCAGACAAGTAACCATCTGAACCACCCAGGCACCCAAAGAGAAAACCTTTTTAAATAAATAAGTTAACTAAGATCAGAGCTCTCTGTTTGAAGTGATCTCTGGGTGGTAACTCTTCCCATGGGACTTTATTTAGTTTGGTTTTCAAAACTGGCTAAATGATAGGATGATGTGTTGCCAGGTCCCAGTGTCTAACCAGATCCACAAACAGCAGTTAGCCTTGGCCCCTAAAACAGTCAGCCTTCAAGGCATCAACCACAGGCTCACCTGCCTGCACCTTTCCAAGGAAAATCTTACCAGGGAACCTGCCCCCAGAAACTATGATCAACAGAGCAGAGACCAAGTTCAGGGCCTCCTGAGTTCTTTTGAGGCAATGAAATGTTTAGATTGATTTTTATATTTCATGTGTTACTACAAAGCTATTTATAATTTTCACTTCTTATGTTGTCCACTAATCTGGCTATACACTGTTGATGTGACTGAGGTCAGTCAATTTGCCTTTCTTCATCCCTTCTCAGAATCGGTATGATGCCCACTCTTAGAAATATGAGATTTTGACACAGAGACCCCAGATGTCACAGTTTGGAGTTTTATATTTTTCCTTATTAAATTTTTATCTCAATTTTGGGTCATCATTCTGACTTATTAAGATGGCTTCACACCCTATTTTCATATCTACTAGCTATTCCTTCTAGATTTGTGTCATCCAAATAGTTGATTGACAGCAGTCTCTTCATCTAAATCACTAATAAAAATATTGTCTGTGTGAGTGCCTGGGTGGCTCAGTGGTTTAAGCCTCTGCCTTCGGCTCAGGTCATGATCTCAGGGTCCTGGGATCGAGTCCCACATTGGGCTCTCTGCTCAGTGGGGAGCCTGCTTCCTCCTCTCTCTCTGCCTGCCTCTCTGCCTGCTTGTGATCTCTGTCTGTCAAATAAAGAAAGAAATAAATCTTTTCAAAAAAATGTTGACTGTGGTGCTTTATAAAAAAAGTTAGGGGACACCTGGGCGGCTCAGTGGGTTGGGACCTCTGCCTTTGGCTCGGGTCATGATCCCGGGGTCCTGTGATCGAGCCCCATGTTGGGCTCTCTGCTCGGCGGGGAGCCTGCTTCCCTTCCTCTCTCTCTGCCTGCCTCTCTGCCTACTTGTGATCTCTGTCAGATGAATAAATAAAATCCTTAAAAAAAATTTTTTTTAAGTTAGAAAAAAGAGGTAGACTAAATATAAATAAGGAATGCTTTCATCAATATATTTTATTTATGATTTTTATGTATGCACAAAAGTTATATATGATTTTAAAATGTCTACCTAAGAGTTTTTTAAGTAAGCATAAAAAATCCTAAGTGATTAAAAAGTTTATAAGATAATTAGTGGCACATCATTTCTTTTTATTGCCATAAAATAATAGTGAGTGTCTTGCAATCCAACATGTCTTCAAGTCACTGCACTCTAGGAGTTTGCCAGGCAGGACATGTGGGGAGGAGTGGTCTCAGGAGTCTTGCATGTGCTGAGACGGGGACCTGGAAGAGAACATGACTTACCCAGGAGACTGCAAGGTTGGTGCCCATGCAAAATGCTGGGAAGGGGGAGATGAGAGTGGGAATACAGGAGAGAACTAGATTTTAAGAGAAAGTGGATCCCACCCTATGAAATGAGGGTCTTATTCAGTAACGAGAGGGGAATTGGGAATTTATGACTGAAAGAGTGGTGAGTTAAGATATCGCACAGCAACGAAGGGATGTTTTTTAAAAACCACTCAGACTTCTATTGGGTGATGAATGGAGGTGGCTCAAATCTGTATGCCAACGATGGCATTGGCTTAGGACTGGACTTTGGATGAAAGATGATGGGAACTGAAGTCGAGGCAGTGACAGTTACAGTACAGGAAGAACAACTCATTAAAATTGCCAGGAAGAAGTGAGCATTAAAAGTGGGAAGTGAGGGGCACCGGGGTGGCTCAGTGGGTTGAGCCTCTGCCTTTGGCTCAGGTCATGATCTCAGGGTCCTGGGATCAAGCCCCGCATCAGGCTCTCTGCTCAGCAGGGAGCCTGCTTCCTCCTCTCTCTCTGTCTGCCTCTCTGCCTACTTGTAGTCTCTCTCTGTCAAATAAATAAACAAAATTTAAAAAAAAAAATGGTGGGACATGAAGGTCAGTCAGATGGAGGTGACTGAAGGTTTCTAGCTAGAGTCAGAAACTGGGTGAGGCCATGACCACCAGAAGTCAGTGCTCTCCCTCTTAAGACTGGACTTGGTTACCCCTTGCCTTAAGACTTGAGAATCCATACTTATTTGGTCTCACGGGCATCTGTACACTGATCACACAGGGCTGAGGGCACTATTAAGGACCTCAATTAGCTCTTCAACGCTTCATTAACACTCTAGGAATTATCCAGGTGGAATAAGGGGTGTGAGCCTCTCATTTTCGCCCCTCAAACATGGCAATCTGGGCTTTTTAGAAATCTGTATTTAGGGTTGACTCCGTCAGGATGGACTTTGAGTCAAATATTTTCATCATCACTTCTCGCCTTTTTGTCACTCAACCCTAATGGTTCCTTTTCAGTCCAATATGCCATCACTTTAAGGTGATCACCATCTTTCTTTAGGGCCAGAAACGCCACTCAGACTCATATGTGCTAACTTGCTGAGAGGCTAGAAGAGAGGAAAGGGCACAGTTGCTGGCTGACACACACAGTCCATCCTCCAGTAGAAGTGAAGTCTCCTCTCACTTCCAAACCCAAAGCCAAGAAGCTGGGAGGCAGAATGGCATCACAGTGAAGCATTTGGATTCGGAATCTGGGCGACCTATGTCTCTGGTCTGCCACGCACTAGCTGTGTGCCCTTGGGTCATCAGTTAAATCTCTGAGCCTCAGCTGGGTTGTAAAATGAGGACAGGAATAATACCCACTTCACAAGGGTTCTTGTGAAGATTAAATAAAATAAGATGCTTTGCACAGCTCATGACACATCCTAAACACAAAGTCATGTGTAGTAAGATGAGAATTATCACTGTGGATGACTTGGAGGTGGGTAGTTTGAGAAATTTATCTATCTCCCCAACAGCAAGTGCAGCCAGAAAGATAGAGTTAAGCAGTGTTTTTCAAACTTGTGAGCAAAATCCCCATAAGAAATACTTTTTGTATTGTAACCCAGAGCACATAACAGATACATGACTGAAACAAAACAAGTTTTACAAAACAACAATTACTATGCATAACCTGGGAGGCACTCTGAGGCTTGATTCTTCATTAGTCTATTCTGTTTCATTTACTTATTTACTTCTGAAATTTTTCAAACCTACAGAAAAAGTGGGGCGCCTCGGTGGCTCAGTCAGTTAAGCGTCTGCCTTAGGCTCAGGTCATGATTCCAGGGTCCTGGGATCAAGCCCACATCGGGGCTCCCTGCTCAGCAGGGAGCCTGCTTCTCCTTCTCCCTCTGCCTCTCCCCCACTCATGCTCTCTCTTCGCTGTCTCTCAAATAAATAAACCAAATCTTTTAAAAGAAAAGCCAGCAGAAAAGTTCAAAGAATGATACAAAAATGCTCTTTACCTAGAGCAGAATCTCCCAACTTCAGCACCACTGACATCTCAGACCAGACGCTTCTTCATTGTGCGGACTGACCACGTTGTAGGGTGTTCAGCAACATCCCTGGCTTCTACCCACTAGATGCCAAGACCCCTACCCCCTCAGTTTCAACAACCAAAAGTGTCCCCAAATATTGCCAAATGTCCCCTGGTGACCAAATCCTTCCCCCTTCAAGAACCACTGACCTAGACTTACCAATAGTTAACATTGTACCCTATTACTTTATCTTTCTCTCAATACGCCTTCATGCACATATGCTCAGAGACATATTTTTTGGGTCAACGCTTTGAAAATAAATTACAGACATCATGGCTTTGACAGTTAGTTCAACATGCATCTCCTAAGAATGAAGCCATATTACACCCACAAAATTAACACTAACATTAATTCAGAAATATATTTTTCTTTTCTAAATTGATTTCATGATCCACTTGTATGGGTCATGACCCACAATTTGAAGCGTAAAAAAGGAAGATTCCAAGTGCACGCTTACAGGAGTTTCACCAACACATGACTGTTTTTTCCTCCTCGGCTACCTCCCCCCCTTTCCCTGCTGTGCAGGGGACCCAGGAGCTCTCCCAGGCGCCAGTGGTGTGTGCCCTGGCCTGTCTTCTCAGGGTTGGAGGGGCCTGCCGAGCTGGCGCACGGTGGCCTGACCACATCACAGGCTCCGGCTTGGGTTCAGGTTCAGGCAGGCCGCCCACCCCTTCCCTATTTGCTAAGCTCCTTTCCTTTACCTGCACTGGCTCCAGGAAAGTGGTTACAAGTTGGTCCAGAAACGGCCAACAGGCAAGGGCTGAGACGCATGAAAGTGTGTGAGTCACTGGCCGTCTTTGATTCTCTTGACCTTATAAACTTGGCCTTTGTATCTAGCGTCAGGACCCAAAGAGCAGTGAAACCTGGAAACTAGTAAAACCACATGCAGAGGGGGAACTAACTAGCTACCAGGGCTGCTGGCAGAGACCCCCAAGAGGTTGGAAAGATCAGCGACGAGCAAGAGTAAAGAAGAGCTTCTCACACAGGCCCTGAGTAGCACCTTCCATTAACCCAACAAGGAGACCCCTTTTGTGTTTGCTCTTGCTTTTGTTTTCTTATAAAGACTTGAAGCCTGGGGCACCCTAGTGGCTCAGTCAGTTGAATGGCTAACTCTTGATTTCAGCTCAGGTCATGATCTCAGGGTTCTGGGATTGAGCCCTACAACGGGCTCTAAGCTCAGCGGGGAGTCTGCTTGAGATTCTCTCTCTCCCTCTGCCTCTCGCCTCCCCCACTCATGTGCACTCTCTCTCTCAAAATAAATAGATAAATCTTAAAAAAAAAAGTCCTGAAATCTGTGTGGGTCAGACTTCCTTGAAAGCCAAAGGCTTCTCCAGCTTGAAGATTAGAAGTAGGGAAGTTAGATCAACTCTGGTATTTGAAAAGAAAGAAATGACCACAGCCTAGAAAGCCAAAGAAAATCCTCCACGGGAACTGACTAGTAAGTCTAGGAAACAGTTGCTATGACAACAGCCCATCATGCCAAAGAAGACCCCAGAATACAAGTTCCACCTCCCCAAGCCAAGAGTGCTGGAGAGACATGCAACCTGACAGGAAGAAAAAGACAAGTGGAGCTCAGTGATGGGGCCACAAGGAGAAATGAATTACCCTGAAATGAAGAAATGCCATCTCCATGGCATTCTGTATGCTGTTCCAGTCTGTCAGTCCAAGAGTGAAGAAGACACTTCCAAAGCAACCATCATGGCAAGGATAGAAATCAGAAGCAGCCATGGGTGGGAGCGCCACAAATATTCACTGATTGCAAAATGCTTTCACAAACTATTTGCACACAGTGCCTTCAAGATGTTTATCTCAATCCAAAATTATCTCATTTATTTCGTTAGTTTTCTATCAGTCTTTCCCACTGGATTATAAGGACATGAGAGCCTTGTCTGTTTTGCTCACCACCATAGCTTCACTTCTGAGAATGATGCCTAGCACATAATAAGCAGCGCCCAGAGACATCTGAACAATGAACAAATGAGTGGGCAAGTGAGCAGGTGCGCATGGTCTCTCCTCAACTATCGTGAGACAGATACATTTCACCCAGCTTAAGTGAGGAAGAAAGGAAAGCATAGAGATGTCAGATTCACCCAGCCCATCAATGGTTAGCCTGGGCCTTAAAACCAGAACTCCTGACCCTAATTCTCACACTTCCTGAAATGAAAAACACATAAAAATTGTCTCGATCACTTAATTTTCTCATACCCTTGGGTCATACACATTGTTAGGACGCACAGGACAATCCCAGGGCTGATGGCTTTGCTTTAATCAGCTCAGGTCTAAAATCAACAAGACATTTTATCAAACTGTGGGGATCTTTCTTGACACCATTCTCATAAAGGCATGTCACAGTGAGCACGGGGACTTCCTGAGGAGTGACTCCATTTTGTCCTCAGCAACCATGCAACCCTCCTCCCATCCACAAAGAGGCTGCAGATGCCCATCCAGGAGCTGACGCCCAGGGGGAGAGTTTTCTACATTCAGAAGAGTGCTGCTCATTGACACCAAAGGAGGTAAATGAGGTAATACTGAATTCTAAGAAGCCCAGAGGAGTAAAGTGACTCCTACAAGGTTACAAGGAAGCTGACTTAGGTCAACTACCTGAATGTGTCATTACAGGGAAAGTGCAAGGAGGGAGAGAAGGACAGACAGAGGGAAAGGGGAGGAAGAGGAGAGGGCAGGGAGGAAAAAGGAGGAATGGAGGGAGGAAGGATCCCAGAGAGGAAAAAAAACCAAAAAGTACTTTTGGTGATTCAAGCATTCACATTCATATATGAGAGAAGAAGCATTTAGGGACATTTAGGGACAAGGGGAACTTCCCAGAGCCTCTCCCACTACTGGCACCAGTGATCACTCCCCTGCCTTCCCCCAACCCAGCTATGACTACTTGTCAATTGATCCCACTCCATCTCTTTTAAAAGCACCAAGGATTATGCTGATTTATCATCACAAAACTCAAGTCTCAGATATCACAAGGAGGCTGTACAAGAACAAGCTAAAAACAGAACAGAATTCTGTGTCTTCCCTCAAATTTCCTAAAATTGGGCAGGCACACACACACACACACACACACACAACACACACACACACACAAATGTGAGATTTGCTCCCCCACCCTCATTCTTGCTATCGCCACCAGCAATTCTCAAAGCCCAGCCTAGAGACTCCCCAGGCTCACTGGGGATCAAGTCCAACCTGAGGCATCTTTAGCTGAGCCCCATGCTGCCCTGGGGCACCTGAGCAGAGTGGTGAGGAAGGGCATCCCCTGTTGATGCCAGCTGTCCCAGGCCCTGGCCAGTGCTTTACAAACAGTATTTAATCTTCCCAGCAAGCATGCAAAGATCCCTTTTTTAACAGATGGGGAAATTAAGGTTTGGAAAGACAAGGTACTTTATTGAGAACACAGCTAAAATGCCGCCTCTGAAACTCTGCTCTTTTCATTAAACCAAACACCTAACTCATTGCTAAATTATTTCAAGATGAAAACACACAGCTTTCAATTCTCCAAAACAAAATTGACCACATTTACTCAAGGCTGGATAATGAAAACCTCAAAAATTTCATCACAGATAATACTAAAATTGCAAATCAAGGTGAAAAAGACAAGGGCAAATGCTGACTTTAACCTCACTGGGAAGTGGACCCCCATGGACAGAAAACTGAGCACTTCAAAACAGTACTCTTCCCCAGACCCTGCAGTAGCCTGGCTCTCAGGCATCAAGTCCTCTGAGGTTTATAATGACAGTCTTCCCACAACAGGCTGTGGCTACATCAGGCAAAGCATAGCAAAAAGGACTTTGAGAGCCTCACAAAGCCTCTCATTACAAACTGGAGGGGAGTCAAGATTCCCTCCGTATGGAAAGCATTCTTCAGCTCCAATGTGCTTTTGGGGGGGGGGGGCACAGGGGAAGGGCAAGAGTTCTGCAGTTGGATATAATTCAGGGCATGTAAACAGGGGGGACTCATCCCTCAGATGTCTCGCTCACCAAAAAAGCTACCAGTCATTCGTCCAAGAGATTCCTAGGGAATAAGGGCAGGACCCCGTGGATTCTTCACTTACTAAGTAGTGCCAGAGACTCACTGTGGGCTTAGCAGGGCTGAAAGATGGTCTCAATTTTACTGAAAAGCACCCAAGCCCGAGGCAGACACCAGAATGCAAGTATATTCAGCTGTGAAGAGAAACTCAACCCCACGTGGGCCCCCATCTCCCGTGTTGGCATGATCTGCACTTTTCACTCTCTGCTCCAGCTACTTGGGAAGCCAAACCCTAACCTGCGGCGACTTTTTTATTTGCCATGAGCCATCCACGTCACAAAGACCAGAAACGCTCAAAATCTCTTTGATCAGCACTTTCATTGTAGGAGACAGGTGTGAAACCAAACTGCAGCAGAAGATGGCCTGGTGAACAGGGCATCGGAGCAAAGGTGATTGGATGAATCAGAAGTTTAATGGCCTCACCCTGGGAAGAGCCTGGTGCAGGTTGATCACTCAGAGATGTTTTGCCAAGGAGACCGCCAACCCCTTTCCCTCTCATTCCTGCAGCTCTACTGAGGCCAGAAATAGTCTAAGAGAGTTTAGTGAAATTCCTCTCCCCTGTGCAAAGCAAGGGCCACATGACTGGCGTTTCTCTTCCATTACGGCTGGCCAATCCTGCTTCTAAGACTACTCTTTCCCCAGATGCTTGGGTCGTTTGTTCACATCACCGGCAAGACCTAGAGGCCTGGCGCCCTCTTGTCTCTCTGTAGTAGCTTATTTATTCTACTCTCATTCAGGGTTCATGTTGGCCCCCAGGGACTGACGAGTATTCTCACACAGAAGAAGAATCTGAAGCAACTTTCGAAAAATGCATCTGGGACCTGATCTGTCCAAATTATCAAAGCAAAGTTTCTATAGTTTACCACTTTGGCTAGGAAGTTTCTTTAATGAAATTCTTCAGTGCTTCACTAATTAAGATACAGGTTTGGCTACTTCAGAAAAGACCCCAAACAATCATGGTTTAAACAAGATAGAATATAATTTCTTCTGACCTAACAATCTGAAGGTATACAATCTAGGACTGATACCATGGCGCCATCTGGAACAAGTGCTTTTTATTTTGTTGCTCTGCCAACCATAGTACAGTCTTTATCTGCATGACCTAGGATGTCTCCTGGTAATGCCCGTGCTTCTGTTACGGGACAGGACAGTGGGTGGCAGAAGTTAAAAGTTACCTTTCTCCATTCATTCATTCATTCAAAGATTCATTCACTTATTTTGGGGGGAGGGGCCCAGGGAGAAGGAGAGAGAGAATCTCAAGCAGACCCCCCCAAGAGCAGAGCTCCACCTGGGGCTCCATCCCATGACCCTGAGATCATGACCTGAACTGAAATCAAGAGTTAGACAGGCAACTGACTGAGCCACCCAGGAACCCCAGCTTCCTCCCTTTAAAGGCATGACCTGGGAGTCACACACATCACTTCTGCTCACACTATTGCCAGAACTTAGTCTACATTCTAGCTGCTTGTCTTGTAGTATTCTTTAGCTGGTGAGCCTGGTGCCCAGCTGCAAACTCTGTATATCTATGTAAAACTGGGAGAATTATCCCTGCCCAGCTACTATCATTTCTCCTTTCCACAACTCTACTCGCCTTTGAAAGTCCCACAACTCCTTAATAAGAATTAGTATAGCCTACTGTATAAAATTAAATTACAAATATGCTACTTATGGGAAGCAAAGATGTCACATGGCTTCAGAAATGATTTTAAGAAATCAAAATTCAATGTCTGAAGAGTATCATTCTAAAGTTCAAGACTAGGGGTGTTCTTCAATTAAGACCTGGGTATGGTGGGCATGTTTGCTTGAGAGATGGCTTCATGTGAAGGAAGAGTCATAAGCAGAAAAAGGAGTTTGGGGTTCCACTGGGGAGGGTCCTACATGGGCAGACCAAGGAGACTTGTTTCTCTCTTCATGCTGGATTTCAGTTTGGTGTGCATGTTCAGGTTTATAGAGCTTAATTATGTTCTCTATAAGTAACTGAAGATATATAGCATTGGGCTTTCATAGACAAAATCTTCAGATCATATTTGCTCCTGAATGAGGATCAGCTCTATGCTCGGCTATCATGGACCAAAGTCTCTAACTTAATTGCCGACTATAAGTCAGCTCCAACATCATACTTCCTCCACTCTCCCCTTATTATCAGTGAAATGTCCTGTCCTGTTTTTAGCTGAAAAAGCAATCTCTGAGCTCTTGAAAAATAAATGAAATGAAAATGAGATGTAATTATGTATGGTTGCAACCATAACCACAGGCTTGGTTGGTATAAATGTTGCAATATTTTATGGGTCAGCTTCTGATCCACCACATGAAACATTTTTTTTTTTTAATTTAAAACACTTCTCCCTACCTCTATTGACTGTATAATCATTCAAACTATTGTTCCCAATGGACCAGAGGGGTGCGTGCGTGTGTGTGTGTGCACGTGCATGCACACGTGTGTGTGCAGCATCCAGATAGAAGGGAGGTGTTTAATTAACATATCATTGCCTTCTGTTGGGGAAGAGGGGGCATTTAGACCCAGCCACTTTCCTATTAGTTCCAGCTCATTTTTCTTGCCCAGAACACCTCACTTAATAATTAGCTCATCTCTCTCTGGGGCTTTGTATACAAACATGCCACATTTCAAAGTACATGAAACAAGAGTAGTAAAGTGTCTGTGCAGTTTGAGGAAACTGAATTCCCAGATTTTCTCTGGGCCCAAATGGGTTCCATTAGCCTCAGGTGTTCTTCCAACAACAAAAAACTTATCCCTCCCATTGTAAAAATCCATCTAATACAAATGGTTAACCAAAGAACAGAGAAAACAAGCTCTAGCCAAAAAGAAAAGAGAGAAAGACAGAGGACGCGAGGGAGGGAGGGAGGAATAGATGAGAGATTCTCCCCGAACACCAAGCTTGAAGGTTCTCCACATGAATGCCAAGGTCAGCCTCCCTCCCATAGTAGCTTCTGAAAATATCCACCTCCCTTTCAAATACTAACTGTGCAGCTTTTCTTTCAAAAACTACTCCTCCACAAACAACCCATGTGCTTGGAATTGGTCAACAAAATCGATCATTTCTGGGTTGGTCAGCCCACATTTGAAGAATCTGCAGACTGGAAAGGCCCTGGCGGCCAAAGGGGGGGTACTTCTACCCCAAGGAAAGATGGAATCCAAGCCAGAAATTCTTGGCCCCTGTTTAATAACACATAGAAACCTCAGAGTGTTGGGAGGGAAAAGAAAACAAACAGCTGAAAAATCAGCTTCTTCTTTGCCCTTCTTTAGGCTTTTTTTGAGTCACAAAAAAAATCCTCCAATGTTTTGCAAGGTCTTTAGATCTCTAAACATACCAATTAATAGTTTTATGAGCAAATCAACTTGCTTGTCCTACAGTAATAAAGTCTTTTTTTTTAAGATTTTATTTATTTATTTGACAGACGGAGATCACAAATAGGCAGAGAGGCAGGTGGGGGCGTGGGGGAAGCAGGCTCTCTCTGAGCAGAGAGCCCAATGTGGGGCTCGACCCCAGGGCCCCGAGATCATGACCTGAGCTGAAGGCAGAGGCCCAATCCACTGAGCCACCCAGGCGCCCCTAGTAATATAGTCTTAAACAATGACATTTTAAAGCTGTAAACTCTAAGTTTATATTGTACACATTCATATTTTCTTAAGCTTTACACATCTGGCAATACGTCACATCGTTTCTAGTTATGCAACAGTCATTCAATAAAAATGTATTGAGTTGCTGCTATGGGCCAGGTACCAAGCTAGAATCTGAGGATAACACAGGGATCTGCCCACATAGAGCTTACAGCCAAACAGAAGAGACAGGCTTTGAGCAATTGCAGGACAAAGAATTCAGTTTCTTCTGCGACTGATCTCAAATCCCAAACCAATTTGAATCTATCTTCATACAAACACGTCACAGCCGAGGGCTACCTCTCTCACTGAAGTGGCACCTCTCGCCACCTGCAGGCAGCCAAGGTGTGTACTGAGTGTGCTCAGGCAAGCTGCAATGCCACACCCACTTTCCTCCTCCTTTGATTTCAGGGCAGCTGTCCAATCTTCATCTCTGCCTACAGGCTTTCTCTGCCTGCTGGAGCGTGCTCTACCAGATCATTAACACCAACCACTGCCACCAGCAGCGGCCCTCAATCCGTGACGGCCAGAGGTCGTATCCAGATACTCTCACGTCCCGGGAAGCACATGTAGAGGGTGTGTTTCCTGAATGAGAGCTAGCTCCCCCTATGTAGAGGTCCACATTCCAATAACTTGCTTGGTAAAGCGCCCTTTGTTGGCTGCCTTCCTCTCCTGTCTTACTTCCTCATTCTCCACACTCATATCCTAGAATCATCTCCTACCTAAATCATGTACTTGCACTCAAATCCTTGCTCCAAGGATAACCGCCCCCCCCCCCCCACCGCGCCATGCCACTGCGAAGAGCCTGCCTGATGCACACTTCTTTATGAAATCAGTCATCATTCAACAGCAGCTACTGAGCCTTGGCTGTTTCATTTTTCTGATTTAATTTATTAATTTTAAAGAAAGAAATGTGGGGGGGGGGGGGTGCCTGGGTGGCTCAGTGGGTTAAGTCTCTGCCTTTGGCTCAGGTCATGATCCCCGGGTCCTGGGATCGAGCCCCTCATCGGACTCTCTGCTCCGCAGGGAGCCTGCTTCCCGCTCTCTGCCTGCCTCTCTGCCTACTTGTGATCTCTCTCTCTCTCTCTGTCAAATAAATAAATAAATAAGTCTTTTAAAATTAAATAAATAAATAAGAAAGAAAGAAAGAAAGAAAGAAGGGTGGGAGTGTCTCCTATGCCTGGTGAGTTTTTTGAGTCCGGTGCACTGAATTACATGGCCTTGTTGCTCTGAGCCACCACGTTGTGAAGTTTGCCATCATGGCCACACAAAGTCTCTTCTCTTTCCACTGACACCTATTTCCTAGTGTTCTGCCCCCTGGTGACAGAGGCCTAGAAGGGGGAGAAGGATGGGAATGGGGTGAGATAGGCCACTGGAGTGCCCTTTTCACAACAGGAAAGGGACAAATAAGTAAAAAAATATTATTTTAGAATGATAAGGGAAAAAATGACTTTTCATGAAGGTCATGTGGACTCCGCGTTCTTCATTCCTCTTTGGAACTGGAAAGCTCTAACTACATTTCTGTTGTTTGTGTCTACCAAGGGGCATCTACCAAGAACCCACCACGCTCTCTGCTATTTATTTTAGAATGTCTAACTTAGCAAGAGTCAGAAGCAGTTTAATCAATTTAAGTCAGAGAGGGGGGTTTCGGAAGGATGCAGGGGAATCTCACAAAATAGCCGAAGGTGGGGAAGAGCACTTGGGTATCCTCAGACATTCAGCTGGCCGGTACCTACATGGCCTTACTGGCTGCTCACAGCCACCTCCCTTCTGATTGGGGGAGTCCGTACCTGGCTGTGCCACTTCCTGGGTATCCTGAAAAATCACCCTGATGAGCTCACAAAGTCCTTGTGAGTGTGGAGAAACAGGCTTTAGACCGAGCTTCCCAGAGAAAGACCTGACCTGATGTAGGAACTGCCACTAACTCTAGAGCTGCTTTGCGTCTCCCATCCCTCAGTGCCATTGGGATGGAGCCCGCTCAGCCACACTGCTCGCTGATGTAATTCCCCAAGTCCTACACAGGATTCTCCGGTTGGGGTGATCTAGGCCCCCACTGTACACCTTTTCTGCAGAGGAAGCTGGGAAATTTAATTTGGTTTGTTTGATTATGGTTTTTGGAACCTACCTTGAGGTGACAAAGATTCATAAAATAGGGTATATCAAAATGTGGAAATACTCACAAGATTTGGGCAGCCACACATGGCAGGTATCCATTATAACCCACAAGGCAGGGGGAAAAAAGGCCACAAATTATATAGCATATAGCTTCAACCGCTGAAGAAAGACTAACCTATCTCCATTCTAGTCTAAAAATCCTAAGAAACAGATCTTTGGCCCAAACCACCAACCACCCCCTCAGACAGTTATAGGGCCACAGAAGAACACGGTTCCTTCTGAGGGAACCATGTATATATTGGCAGTAGAAGGGAGATAGATGAGGTTACAGCAGTCTGAAAAATAGAGGTTTGAAGTCATTCAAAATAATAAGTAATCACAAGATTAGTTGAATACTATAGAAAGGATCACTGAAGGATTCATATTCAAAAATATTTCAGTAAACTGGGTGTCAACAGATATGAATCCCCTAGTTAAAGGTGAACACTGGGGAGTAGCAGTACAAATGAAAAATAAACACATGCAAAGATGCTAACCATCACTAGTCATCAGGGAGAGTCAAACTAAAGCCACGAGAAGATCCCAGTACACATCCATCAAAATGGCTAAAATTAAAAACCCAAATATTGATGAGGATGTGGAATAACTGAAACTCTCATGCTTTGCTGGTGGGAGCACAGATACTTTAAAAAATAATATAGTGTCCAAACTTCCAGTTATAAAAAAAAAAAGTCACAAGGATGAAAAGTACAGTGTAGGGAATACAGTCAATAATATTGCCATAATTTTGTGTGATGATAGATGGTAGCAACACTTGCTATGGTGAGCATTTCATAATGTGTATAAATGTCAAATCATGCTTAAACACCGAAAAATTATATAATACCGTATGTCAACTCTACTTCAACTAAAAATATAAATTAAAAAATAAATTTTAAAAATGTAAAACAATAAGGCTATTTCATGTAAACTTAAATATACATCTACCATGTGGCTTCACAATCCCCCCCACCAAGAGAAATGAAAGCCTATGTCCATACAAAAGCATACATGTGAATATGCATAGAGCTAGACTCATAATAATCATAACTGGAGAGAGTCCAATGTCCATCATCTGGTAAGGTGATAAACTGTGGTATGCCCATACATTGGAACATTACCCAGCAACAGAAAGGAACGAACTACAGATACACACCACAACATAAACAAATCTCAAATGCATTGTGCCTAATGAAAGAAGCCAGTTTCAAAAGGCTACAAACTGCATTTCTTTTATATGAGATTCTTTTTAAAAGGCAAAACTATGGTGATAGTGGTGGTCAGGGGCCAAGAGGTGAGGGAAGGGGCTTAACTACAAATGGGAAAGAAGGAATTTTAGGGGGTGATGGACATGTTCTATACCTTGGTTTTGATGGCAATTATGCAGGTGTGTATACATTTGTCAAAACTCATCAAATTGTACACCTGAGGGGGCCAATTTTACGTTATGTAAATTACACATCAATAAAGCTGACAAAAACAAAGAAAAACAAACAAACAAACAAAAAACCTCTGCTCACCTTTTCCTGCCCTTTCTGAAGTCCTCCTGTACTTGCTTACGTAATGTACGCGGTATGAGGAATCCTCTTTGAGTTGTGTTTTTTTCCAATTGTTATTCCAATTATGACTCTTTCTTGCTAAAATGCCAAGTCTCTGACAGAAGGGAGTTATTGAAAACTGACCTAAGCCAATTTGGTTACACACAACATTGCTTCTTCTTGGTAGAAACAGCAGCCACAGAAGAAGCTGGAGGATTTGCAGCCTCCTCACACCCTCCCCATCCCATTACATTGATGGAAAACCTCAAACCAAATTCTGCCACATATACACACATTTACTAAAAAACAACTTACTAACAAGTAAGCAGAAAACCACTTATAAAGCCTGTTCTATCAGCCCTGAAAAGTCTAAGCTCTCTATCCTTGAAAATGCTTCGACCAACACCTCATATGAAAAATTTATCTGAGAAAGACCAGACAACATTCCAGAAACAAGATTCTGTTACCTGCACAGGTGGCATTAGGTAACCAGACACTCCCCTAAACCAATGACCAGATAGAAGACCATTTAGGATCAAGTGCCTGTTGCCTGCCTTAAGGGTATAGCTAGACTCTTCTACCTGGTTTATGCAAGTGGCTCTGAAACATTTTAGCCCACCTACACACATCTCAAATATATTCAGTTCATCAAACTGAGGCTCACTTTTATTACGCAGGCTACTAGCTCTTACTTTCACCAGTGAAACCCTTTGTGACATTCACAATGCTAATTGGCGAAGCAGAAAGTACTCGGCAAGGTATGGATCTCGTTAGCATTTGTAGCTGCTGCCTGAACTTCCTGATGAGAATGAAGTTGGCCATGTCCTGGACTGGGTGTTCCTGGCAAGAGCTGCTACCCTTGGAGTTGGAACTTAAAACAAATAGCATAATCTTAAGATTCTCTGTCTGTGCTGAACTTTTTGGAAGCAAATTATAGACATCATTCCAAAAACATATCCTCTTCTTCTTTAACTCTTCATAAAATGTTTTACTTCTAATAGATACTTAGTAACTGATAATGACTATAAGCTAAGCAAATTAAGAATGGAGGGTTTTTAAGCAGGCAGGCAGGCAGGAAGAAAGAAGAGAAGAGGAGGGAAAGAGAAAAGGAGGGAAGGAAGGAAGCCTCGGACCTCCAGACGTTCCCTGTCTTTGAAGGTGTAGATACTCAGCCGTGGGCTATGCCTCAGCTTCTGGTGTAGCTTTTTTGAGGAGCTTTTGGGGCTGGTGCGTTTTTTTTAATATCCAAAATAAGGACATGATGTGGTCTGTGAAAAAGCTAAGTCACTCTGTGTAAATAAAACTGGGGAATTTCTGGAGTGAAAAATAATTGCTAGAGGCTAATTAACAGCCTAAATTTAGTCAGATTAGTCTGCAGAAGCAAGTCTCCTCTAGGTCACTGAGTTTGCCATTTCAAGGAAGCTCTACTCCCCCATCCATCCCAGTCACCCTCCAAGTCCTTTTTTCTATATGACCAGTCCTAGGGGTCATGGAGTCAGAGCCATTGGGGGCCAAACTCAAAGGCAAGAAGTGACGGTGTGACTAAACATGAAATCAGACCTCCAATCCCAAGTACCACCCTGCCACCTACATTTCTGATCACTTCTAGTTGAACGTTTTATGGCAGCATGGCACAGGCTTTGGAATTCAAATTGTGGCTTACCACTCTCTAGATCTATGGTCTTAGGTGAATAACTTAGCTTCTATTAACCTCAGGTCCCTCATGTGTAAAAAATGAAAACAGGGGCACCTGGGTGGCTCACTTGGGTAAGTGGCCAAATCTTGATTCTGGCTCAGGTCATGATCAAAGGATCCTGGGATTGAGCCTTGTATCAGGCTCTGCACTAGCAAGGAGTCTGCTTAAGGATTCTCTCTCTCCCTCTTCCTCTGCCCCTTCTCCCTGTGTGCGTGCTCTCTCTCTCTCTCTCTCTCTAATAAATATATAAATCTTTTTAAAAAATAAAAACAAAAAATAAGAAAAGCACCATACCTACTATAGTTGGGTACTCAATGCATGTCCTTGCTTGCTACCTCTCCCCCTGCCAGTAGCAGCACCCATTAATCTTTAGTGGAACAACTCCTTATTCCTTTTGGCCCGCATGGTTCTTATAAAGCCATGGAACCAATTGTCACAAGGCCAAGATCTGGCCAATCAGCATATTCTATCCTGGTATCACAGTGAACTGTTCAGTTAAGAGTTCATTACCCACTGGGACTCAGTTCTGAGACTTATACTGGAACTACTGGACGTATATTCTCTCTCCCTTATGAACTTGAAGCTGATAACGATGTGGGTCTAGCAGTGCTCAGGTCACCATGTGGAAACAGGCTGCCTGAGAATGAGCCGAGGCAAGAAAGAAGAGCACCAAATCCTGATGCTTAAGCATTTGAGAGCAGGTGGGCCTAAAGCAAGGCTCACTCAGGGACTGGTCAGTTACAGGAGAGAATAAATTCCATGTTTGGCTCAGACCAGTTTGAAGTAGGTTTTCTATCACCTAAAAACCAAAATACCATTAGGGTGCCTGGATTGCTTAGTTAGTTGAGTGTCCAACTCTTGATTTCAGCTTGAGTCGTGATCTTGGGGTCCTGAGATCAACCCCTGCACCTGGCTCTGCACTCAGCATGGAGTCTCCTTGTCCCTCTCCCTCTGTTCCTCTCCTTCCCCGTGTGCTCTCTTTCTTTTCTTTCAACATAGTTAATTTTTAAAAAACCAAAATATCATCAACTCTGAATCCCAATGTCTGAGTTTAAATTGTGGTTCTGTGACTCATTACCTGCAGGAACTTGGGAAGTTTGCTTATTATCTCTGTGCCTCAGTTTCCTTACTAATAAATGGGATATCAATAGCATCAACATCAAAGGTTACTGAGGATAAAATGAGTGACTACACATAAAGCATTCATAACAGTACCTGGCACATTGAGAATATACTATTTTACTATTATAATAATTACCAGCTATTGCTATTATATAGTAATGACTATTACTACTATTATTTTTTTAATCTCATAGATTTATAGGGTTTGGGGAATATGGCCCATGAATTTGAGAGAAATTAAGAATTGTCCTGGTTGGGGCATCTGGCTGGCTCAGTTGGAGGAACACGCAACTCTTGATCTCAGGGTTGTGAGTTCAAGCTCCATGTTGGGTATAGAGATTACTTTTAAAAAAGAGAAAGGGGGGAGGGAGGGGAAGAAAATATTCTCCTGATTAATGCTCACAGAAGGAAGGAGTCTTAAATTTTATCCAGCCCAATGTAAGGACCATTTAGCCATATTGTCTTTATTGCTAGACTTAAATCACCAGTTAAGTGAAGTCTGCCATAGATGTATTTAGGATATATCTTAATAAAAGACAAACTTTTATCAAGACCCTGATGATGTCTATATGGATAAGATTAAGAGCTCTGGGTGAAGTTAGGCATCATATTTGACTAACCGATTAAACCTAACCTCAGTGAGAAGATTTGAGCAAAATTTGGAGGAATGGAGAGCATTAGTCTTGCAAATACCTACAGGAAGTTTCCTGGGAACAGGAACCGGTCAGTGCAAAGGTCCTGCCAGGCATTTTGAAGAAACCACTGGATTAGAGTAAGTGAGGGGGATGTTTATGGGAGATGAGGGGGCAGAGAGGCAAAGAGGCCAGGTCATGTGGGAGACATATTTGCTCATTTTTTTACTCTGTGTGAGACAGGGACCCAAAGCAGGGTTTGGGGCAGAGAGGTGACATTTGACATTTGTTTTTAAAGATCACTCCAGTTCCTGCATGCAAAGTAGACATTCAGTGAGCACAGGTAGAAGCATTGAGGGGAAAAGTTCAAACACCTCTTCAGTATCTAGGTGAGAGATAATGCCCCTTTCAGCATGTTGGCTTTATTCTCTCAGACCAGCTTCTCCTGATGAAGAATCTGTGTCTGCTGGTGGCTTTAAGGCTTGCACCCACAGTTTATGACCAGAGATCAAAGGCCTCCTTCCCTTTAATTCTTAATTCCCTTAAAAATGAACAAGTAGAACCAGAGAACAACACGCACCCACTCTACATTCCACTTTCCATCCTACCACAGGCCTAGTACCTAGTTGGCCCTGACTGAACGCATTTTGAAAAATAAAGAAATAGCACAAAACACAGAGACCTGCTACTTGACTGATTTTGTGGGATGGATTGTAATACACCATTTATATCCTTGTGTTGTTTCTACTTGATGACCAATGATCCTATGTTCAAATTTACCAGATAAATTTAAGAGGGACACCAATGGGTATAAGAAGCATAAGGTCACACCCAGAAAACTGAATTCCTGGCCTCATTAACATTATCTTCTCATTGAATCGGTCTTTCCTATAGCATGAGAAGAACATACAGTTTGAATTAGGCAATATATTTTTAAATCTCAGGCATTGTTACCATAACAATGAAAGTAGGGAGCCACTTTCAAACAATTATCAACATTTTTTTTCAAAAGAATAAGGACAGAATCATCAAGTAAAGCTTAGAAGAGAACAAGAAAGACATGGAGAAATATGGAGCATTTAAATCAGACCCTGGAGATGCCTGGGTGGCTCAGTCAGTTGAGCATCTGCCCTCTGCATGGGTCATGATCCCAGAGTCCTGGGATCGAGCCCCACATCGGGTGTTCCCGCTTGGCGGGAGACCTACCTTTCCCTCTCCCGTTCCCCCTGCTTGTGTTCCCTCTCTCTCTTCCTCTGTCAAATAAATAAGTAAATAAATAAATAAAATATTTTTAAAATAAATAAATAAAATGAATCAGACCCTGAAAACCAGCAGCCCAAGAATCTGATATGGATAGATAAACAGATAGATAGATAGGCAGACAGGCAGACAGTCATGTATTTTATTTGGACTGCACAGTACTGGCCCATGCACTGATTTTAATTTTTCAAATTAGTGGTTCACACACAAAAATTGGGATATTTCATATGAAGTCAGATCTCTTCCTCATTATAATATTAAACTATGTGGCAATGTTGAGCCACAGTTCTCTCAAGGCTCTGAACAGCAGGATTTCCTTTAGCAAAATTTTCATCACTCTCAATGCATGTTCTGCTTCTAAAATTTATATTTCCCTAATACTCATTTTTTTTTTAAATGGAACTAGCAATCTCTAACTTGAAGTATATTGTCTGAGACACTATACAAAACAGAATCCAGAATAGTGTTCTAGAAGTAACATGGTAAAAAAATTTCAAAATGCACCCAAAATGCAGAAGGAACAATCTGATTATCCAGCCTTGGTCTTATTAACTACAGAAATGCAGAACTTCTGAATTAAGAATAGGGAAGTTTCGGGGCGCCTGGGTGGCTCAGTGGGTTAAGCCTCTGCCTTCGGCTCGGGTCATGATCCCAGGGTCCTGGGATCGAGCCCCAGGATCAAGCCCCGGGTTGGGCTCTCTGCTCGGCAGGGAGCCTGCTTCCTCCTCTCTCTCTGCCTGCCTCTCTGCCTACTTGTGATCTCTGTCAAATAAATAAATAAAATCTTTAAAAAAAAAAAAAGAATAGGGAAGTTTCAAATTGGGTGCGTGTATATTATAGACAGAATAAAACAGGCTAATGTGGTAAAATTTTGGCACATCTACCACAACTGAGGCCTTTAGCCATGCCAAATCACAGAGATAAATATAGAATCATTCAAAACCATTAGGATTATTAGTTCCTACATAAGAAAAACACGATTGATAAACGCCTGCCTAAATAGAAATCAGATCTTTGGCCTCTGTCTGGTATTCTACACCATAACTGCAAAATTCCTAGTGTGAATATATTACAGCCAGGAACTGGAGATGACCCAAGCTATGAACCCCAAATCGGAAGGGATCACACTAATTTGTGAAACCCAGGACTGAACTGAAACAAAACACAATTTTTTTTCTAAATTGTGAACTCACCCAAAAAGATTTCTATGAAAACCAATAAAATCCAGTTAAACTAATATGAACTATAACTGAACCAAGGTTTTCTAAAACAGTTAAACCAGAACACTAGAATATTATCTGAACCAAACCAGTATTTTGTCTGTTTGTATCTCCTCTGGTAAGTTTCTTTAAAGGCCTTCATACTTTTGTCCTGGTTACTGTGCATATCAAAACTACAGGACACACATTTCAATCAGTTACACACTCTTAATTCCAACAGACGCTTCTAGTTGCCAACCAAATACCCATTCCTTCCTATGTCTTTAAAAACAACCCAGATTTAGTCAAGAAGACAATCTATCCAACTTCCTTTTCCTAGCCTCTCTTGGAACCAAGGGTGACCACATGTCTCAGTTTCAAACTATGAGAATTTAGGCAGATGTTGGAAGAAACTCGCAGGATACCTTGTTCCCATGGACCCATTCTATGTTCTTCCATCCTGGAATTCAAGTACAGAGCTAGAACACCAATCAAAAGATAAATTTCAAGATAGAAACTACACACAAAGATGACAAAACAGGGACTCCTGGGTGGCTCAGTTGGTTAAGCAGCTGCCTTCGGCTCAGGTCATGATCCCAGCGTCCTGGGATCGAGTCCCACATCGGGCTCCTTGCTCAGCAGGGAGCCTGCTTCTGCCTCTGCCTGCCATTCTGTCTGCCTGTGCTCGCTCTCTCCCCCTCTCTCTCTCTGATAAATAAATAAAATCTTTAAAAAAAAAAAAAAAAGATGACAAAACAGAAATTGGGACATGGAGACATTGTTGATATCCTACAGGTCCATTCCAGCTCTAGACTTCTTTCACATGAGAGTTCAACAACAACAACCTGTATTGTGCATGAGCCATTGTTTCAAGGGTTTTCTGTTATACATAGCTAAATCTTACCTTAATTTATAAATTAAGTATGCCAACATTATAGAAAGCAATTCAGTATACCTTTTTTATTCAACAAATATTCACTGAATACCTTCTATGTTTCAAGGATGCATGAAAGATACTGACATATTTCCTGCTCTCATGGAACACAGAAGAAAGAAAATTTGGCTAGATGACTACATCCCAGACTCAGCCTCACGGTTAACTAGTAATGTCTTTGAACTTGGAGAAGCCACTTCACTTCTCATAAGCTTCAGTTTCTTCACATGCAATATGATGAAGTTTGACCCCATTTCCAGCTCTCCGTTCGTATGATTCAGTTGGTTTCCACAGAAAGTCAGTCATTTTCCCACTCTCCACAGAAACCTATCTCACCCTTGGACCCAGAGGCCAGTAAATATGATCCTAATTGCCCCGCCTTCAACCGTTGTTAATAAGACCAAGGCTGGACAATCAGATTCTCCCTTCTGAAAATCTGAAATTGAAAGATTTTGACACTGAGCTAAGGTCATGTGGAACAGAGGTCAGAGTAGATGGCATGGCAAACCAGGATCATGTGTGAGTCAGTATTTGGGGAGCAGAGGCACATGAGGAAGCAGAGACAGTGGCCTGCATAATGAAGCAGGAAATTGGAAAGAAGAGCAGACATGAAAATCCAAAGGTACCAAACTGGCAGTATGACAAGGTATGACTAGTCTTTAGTTGGATTTTCATTTTCATATTTTTCTCACAATATTTGAAATAATTTGGGTTAGTTGTCAAGATTTTCAAAAGAGGTTACATGGAGCATGGGGTGTGGTGCATAAAGAATGAATTTTGGAACACTGAAAAAAAAATTAAATTAAATTAAATTTTTTAAAAAAGAGATTTTCAGGGGCACCTGGGTGGCTCAGTGGGTTAAAGCCTCTGCCTTTGGCTCAGGTCATGATCCCGGGGTCCTGGGATCAAGCCCCGCATTGGGCTCTCTGCTCAGCGGTGAGCCTGCTTCCTCCTCTCCCTCTCTGCCTACTTGTGATCTCTGTCAAATAAATAAATAAATAAATAAAATTAAAAAAGAGAAATTTTCAAAAGAGGAAGTTCTGCATAAAATTCTAAATTTCCAGCTTCTCTGAATTAGTGGAAGAGCTGACGACACAAGGCCTTCCTATTGCATAGCCGCAAGAGACCAGAGCAGAGATGTTTAAAGGTCTCTGTTGTTCCAGCTCAGCCTAAGTGGAAGTCTCTGTGAGCTGGTTTCAATCTGGTGAGTTATGTCAGCACCTTTCTACCCCCTGTCTTGCACCAGTGCTGTGCATTTGTCTCCTTCATTTCCCCTCCTTGCGGGGCTCTAGTTGGTATGCGAGTGTGAGCCTCTGTTCCAGGCAATGCAGTCTCATGAGAAAATGACCAGCTCAGCTACAACTGTCCAATTTCAGTATTTCCTGTGTAGCCCCACCTCTGCTTCAATGACTCTCCTTGGATATTTATGAAATTTCAGAGCCAGTAGTGAGGAAAGCCAAGAAATGGCACAATGACATCTCGGAATCTTCCCTACTCCAATGCCTCAGAAATTGTCAGAACCAGGTACTTCTGAAGTAGAAGGTTAAGATAGGACTCAAAGGAATATTGATTGAAAACCAGATTAAAAGCAGCTCACAGAGACTTCTACTTAGGCAGAGATGGAAGAATAGAGACCAGATTTAGCCTCCTACCGAACACAATTCATAAAAGAGACAAAATAGATAAAACAATCGTTCTCAAGACGCTGGATATTAGGCAACAAAGTGCAGCCATCACTGAGAGAAGGAAATTAAGATGTGCTCCGTGACTATCCCAACTTACCATCTTGAGACCGTTTCTATTTTCACCCAAGATTGGTAGAACACACATTCTCTTTAATGCAAAATGATCATTTACTAGAAGAGTCCATATTCTGGGCCATAAAACAATTTCAATGTATTTAAAAGGACTTAAGTCAAACAAAGTATGTTCTATGACCAAAATGAAATTAAGATAGAAATCTTTCGGAAAACATACCTTAAAAATCCCAAACCAAATGGTACAATTCTTAACCTACGTGTCAAAGAAGAAATAAAAAGAGACATTAGAAAATACTTTGAACTGAAGGAAAATGAAAACAGAATATGTCAGAATTTGTGGAATACAACTGAAGCAGAACTTAGAGGGAAATCTATAGCATCAAATGCCTAAATTAGGGAAAATAAACAGAAGAAAATCTCAAATCAACAACTTCAGTTGCCTTCCAACTTAAGAAACCAGAAAACAAAGAGCAAATGAAACCCAAAGTAAGCAGAAGAAGGGAAGTCATAATATCAAAAGTTTAAAAAAGTAATACTAATTCTACACATTCTTCCAAAAAGTTAAAGAGAAGGGAAGGAAACATAGGAAGCCAGCACTCTGTGATATCAAGCCAAAGGCACTGTAAGAAAAAAAAAACTACAAACCAGTGTTTTGCGTGAACATGGACGTGAATTTCTTAAAATTTTAGCAAATTGATTCCAATAATATATAGAAAGAATAATATATTATGACCAAGTAGGCCTTATCCCAGGATTGCAAGGTTGAGTTAACATTTGTAGATCAATATATTTAACTCACAATATTAACACGTTACAAAAGGAAAACCACGTGACCATCTCAACAGAGGCAAGAAAAGCATTTAACAAAATCTAACTTTCATTTCATTTCAAAGTAGGAATAGATGGGGACTTCTGCAACCTGATTTAAAAAAAAAAAAAAAAACCCTATGAAAAATCAACATCCATGGGATGCCTCGGTGGCTCAGTCAGTTAAGTGTCTGCGTCCAGCTCAGGTCATGATCCCAGGATGCTGGGATTGAGTCCCGCATTGGGCTCCTTGCTCAGCAGGGAGCCTGGTTCTCCCTCTCTCTCTGCCTGCCAGTCCCCCTGCTTGTGCTCTCTTTCTCTCTATCTCTCTGTCAAAGAAATAAGTAAAGTCTTAAAATTAAAAAAAAAAAAAAAAAAAAATGGGCACCTGGGTGGCTCAGTGGGTTGAGCCTCTGCCTTCAGCTCAGGTCATGATCTCAGGGTCCTTGGATCGAGCCCCACATTGGGCTCTCTGCTCGGCAGGCAGCCTGCTTGCTCCTCTTTCTCTTTCTCTCCCTGCCTCTCTGCCTACTTGTGATCTCTGTCAAATAAATAAATAAAATCTTTTAAAAAAATAAAATAAAAAACAAAAAAGACCAACAGCCAACATCATGCTTAATGGTGAAAGACTGATTACCTTCCTCCTAACATCAGAACAAGGAAAGGATGTCTGCTTTCATCACTTATGCCCATATTCCGAACATTGAACTGGAGGTTCTAGCCAGTACAATAGGCAGGAAAAAGAAAAAAAATGGTTTCCAGATTGGAAAGAAAGAAATAAAACCATCTTTATTTACAGATGACACGATTGTCTATGTAGAAAATCCTATGTAATCTACAAGAATAGCTACTAGAATTAATAATAAGTTTGGCAAAGTTTCCGTGCATAGGAGCAATGTAAAAAATCCAATTATGTTACTACATACCAGCAACAATAGTGAGAAATAGAATTTAAAATATAATACAATACCATCTAAAAATGTGAAACTCTTACAAATAAATAAAACAAAAGATGTGCAATGAAAACTACAAAACATCATGGGGAGAAATGAAAGGATACTTAAACAGAGATATACTGTTTCCTTGCATTGGAATATTCAATATTGCTAAGATGTACATTTTCCCTCCATGATCTTTGGATACAACACAATCCCAGTCAAAAATCCAGCAGGCTTTTTACATTATACATTATATTATACATATACACATATACACTATACCTATACATTTTATATTGTTAACTTTTATATTAACAATATAAATTTTTTTAGTTGACAAGTTGATTCTATAATTCATTTAGAAATGCAAAAG
Organism: Mustela erminea; assembly: GCF_009829155.1. Lineage (NCBI taxonomy): Eukaryota > Metazoa > Chordata > Mammalia > Carnivora > Mustelidae > Mustela > Mustela erminea. The sequence goes on along the minus strand of NC_045620.1, from coordinate 84,478,117 downwards.
GCAATATAACAGCCAATTTGACTTTGAAATGTGCAGGATTTATACTACCTAACTTCAAAATTTAGTATATGATTATAAAAATCAAGACTATGTGGTATTAAATTCAAGATAGACAAGTAGAACAACAAAATAGAAAAGAAGAAAAAAAATACTTGCAAAAGTACAAAGGCAATTTAATGGGGAAATCAAGGTCATTTTGACAAATGGCCCTGGAACAGCTGGATATCCATACACAGAAAACAGAACTTTGACCCACACTTCATAATACATTGAAAAAATTAACTCAAAATGGGTCACAGACCTAAATCTAAATAAAACCTAAAAGTATAAACTTTTAGGAGAAAATCTTTGTGACCCTGGGTTGAACAAAGATTTATTAGGTACAACACCAAAACAAAATCAATAAAAGAAAAAGAATTTGATAACCTGGACTTCATCGAAATTAAGAACATCTGCTCTTTGAAATACATTGTTAAGAGAATAAAAAAGACAAGCCACGGACTGAGAGTAAATACATGTAAGTCACACATTTGATAAAGGATCTGTATCTCAAATATGAAAAGAAATCTTAAAACTCAATAAGAAAAGAAAGTAATCAGATTTTTTAAGTGGGCAGGGGATTTGAACAGACCACTGACCAAAGAAGATACAAATGGCCAATAAGCACATGCAGAGATGCTCACCATCATTAGCCATCAGAAAATGCAAATTAAACCACAAGAAGATACTGTTATACACTTACTAGAGTGTTTAAAATTTAAATGACTGACCAAATCATGTGTTGGCAAAGATGTTGAATAATTAGAATGTTCTCATTCGTGGCCAGTGGGAATGCAAAACAGTGCAACCACTTTGGAAAACAGTATGACAGTTTCACTCAAAGTCAAACATATACCTACCATGTGGCCCAGCCATTCCACTCCGAGGTGTTAACTGAAGAAAGATGAAAAACTCTGCGGGTGCCTGGTTGCTGCAATCTGTTTAAGCGCCCGGCTTTTGGTTTCAGATCAGGTCCTGATCTCAGGGAAGTGAGATGGAGCTCTGTGGGGGCTCTGTGCTCCGTAAGGAATGTGCTTGAAATTCTCTTTTCTTCTCCCTCTGCCCCTCCCTCTTATGGTTTCATTCTCTCTAAAAGAAATAAAGCTTTAAAAAAAAAAAAATGAGAAACTATGTTGACACAACAACTTGTACACGAACATGCATAGCAGCTTTATTTGTAATAACCCCAAATCGGACACAATCCAAATATTCATCAACAAGTGAACGAATAAACAAATTGTGGCATGTCAACACAATGAGACACCATTTGGCAATAAAAAGAAATGAACTACTGATATGCTCAACAACACGGACGAATCTCAAAATAATTATACTGAGTGAAAAAAGCCAGAACCTCTCTCCACAAAAAGAGAGAGAGAGCGCACGTACAAAATGTATGATTCAATTTATACAAAATTTGAATAGACAATGCAAAGTGATCTATAGTAACACACAGCACATCAGTAGTTTTCTGGGGATGAAGAGGAAAGAGTAGGAGTAGTTAATATGTTCATTATCTTGACTATCATGATGATATCATGGATATACATAATTATAAAATTGTACATTATAAATAAGTGCTATATATATTATGACAATTATATCTTAATAAAACAGTTTGGTCCTTAAGTTCCTAGCAGCTCTATACACCTAGGCAACTGGTTTTCCATAATCCTGCCATTAGACTTAGGTTTCCTCTCTGAAGGAGTTAACAGAGGGTCTGGGGACTGGAGAACAGCAGGCCCAAAAGGCAGGAAGGGAATTATAAAGAGAAACAAACAGCAAAGTCCACATACTGAAGGTTGAGACTTACAGCCCTCTAGCCCCAATTGGCTCCTGGAATCCTGGCAACCAGGCCTTTCTCTTCCAGCCAAAAGACTGGAAAACTCTTCTCTAGGTAATCTTATTGGCCCAAGAAGAAAAACAAACATTCTGACATTCTGACATTTTTTAGGGAAAATCCCTAAAAAACAATATAGCCAGATAACTCTACAATGAGTCTCATAACAAACCCCACCTGTGAAATCAGACCTTTTGACTGGCTTTTTAATATCCCACTCTTAAACATGAGCAGACAACTAATTGCTGTGGCAATTAAGAATTGTGTGATTCTTTTAATTATGTGCCTACGTAACTTTTGTAAAAATTGTGGGAAGGGGGGAGTGAAAGAAAATCAGTTAGAGATGAATAAAGCTCTTGAAAAGTTTTTGGCATTTTCTAATGACTTCTCCATAAAAAATAAGATAATTTCTCTATTTTTTTTAAGATTTTATTTATTTGACAGAGGTCACAAGTAGGCAGAGAAGCAGGCAGAGAAAAAGAGAGGGGGAAGCAGGCTCCCCACTGAGCAGAGAGCCCAATGTCGGACTTGATCCCAGGACCCCAGGATCATGATCTGAGCCAAAGGCAGAGGCTTTAACCCACTGAGCCACCCCGGTATGCCATCTTCTGATAATACTCCCTACCCCCCTGTTCAAGCAACTTTTCTATCCCTTCATGTTCTCAGATAAAATTCTAATTTTAGTTGTCTGCTCATGTTTAAGAGTGGGATATTAAACCCACCGATCAACCTTAACATAGCCTTAGCATGAGACATGGTGTCTTCCTGTGGTCCAATAGGAAATACACAGTACCGCCTATAAAATATCCTTGCCAAAAAATAAAAACAGAAAAGAACTTGAATCTAATCAAGTATCTCATCTGGGTTTCTCAAAATTCACATCTTGGTACACATAGTTCTTTCTCATGTGTATACTATGTTTAGCAATATCCCTGACCTCTACCCACCAGATGCTAAGAGCATCACCCAGTTGTGACAACCAATAAAGTCTCCACATATTGCCAAATGTCCTTGAGGTGAACGGGGGTGGGGATCTCCCCATGTCCAGAACCACTGCTCCACAGATAAGTACTAATTCACAAGAAATGGGATGAAGAAATATGCTAAAAGATACCCCAGGACACAATCAGCCAAATTCAAAATGTGGGAAACTCTAAAGGACAGATGACCCAGCTTTCTCAACAAAATAGAGCATGTGGGGTGTACTGAAAAAGGCACAAATGCAGTTTAAAAGCCCCTTTTCAAAAAATCAACAAATGCAACATGTGGACTTGTTTGGCGCCTGATTTAAACCACAAAAATGTATTTTTGAGGCAATTAGAGAAATTAAAATGTTAGGTATTATGACACCAAGAAATATTGCTAATTTTGTGAGTGTGATAATAGTACTGTGGTTATATTATTTTTTAAAGCTTTCTGTTGGAGATACTATTAATAGATAAAGGGGTATGAATTCTGTCTGGTTGCAAAGGGAGTAGATTGGGAATAGATCAAGCCAGAACATCAGAATGGGGCGCCTGGGTGGCTCAGAGGGTTAAGCATCTATCTTTGGCTCAGGTCATGATGCCAGGGTCCTGGGACGAGCCCCAAGTCCAGTCCGGCTCCCTGTTCTGCTTCTCCCTCTCCCTTTGCCTTTCCCTCCTGCTCACTCTCTATTCTCTCTCTCTTAAATAAATAAAATCTTAAAAAAAAAAAAAAAAGTCAGAACAATGACAATTACAGAAATCGAGTAGTGGGGTAGATGGGCATTCATGCATAGCAGACCCCCTTAAACAGCGGAAAATGTTCCAAGTCCCCAGTGAATGCCTAAAACTGCAGATAGTACTGATCCGTAGTCATACACCTATTATAAGACTTAATTTATAAAATAGGCACAGTAAGAAATTAACAATAAAATCTAATAAAATAGAATAATTATAGTAATATATTATAATAAAAGTTATGTGAGTGTGGTCTCTTTTTTTCTGAAAATATCTCACTATACTATACTCACCCTTCGGCTTCCGATGATGTTGAGATGATAAAGTTACCACGTGATGGGATGGTGGGACCGCACGTGAATGACGTCTGACGCTGGACACGCTGACGTCATGACGTGACGTATGTAACGTGAACGATGTGCGTGACGTGATGACGTACGAGATGTGAAGTGAAAGACACGCTTGACGTGATGACGCATGAGGTGAATGACACAGGCGCCCAAGGTAGCATTAAGCTACTACTAGGGACCTTCCGATCAGAAGTCTGATCAGAAGTCTCTGCTTGCCACTGTAGTTGACCCCAGTAACTGAAATTGCTAAAGCAAAGTCATGGTTGGTCGCGGGGACTACTGCACTGGGCTACTTTGTGTATGTTTGAAATTTTCCATAACAAAAACTTGATTGGAGAAATAAAATCCAAGAAATTAATAAAGTATGGCTTAATGGGAAGCACATGGACTGGGAGTCCTGAGTTTGGGGTTATATTCCCCGCAGCTCTGCTAACCGGTCTGGTCTTTTTTTTTTTTTTTAAGATTTTATTTATTTGAGAGAGAGAATGAGAGAGAGAAGAAAAGGGGGAAGGGTCAGAGGGAGAAGCAGACTGCCGGTAGGGAGCCAGATGCGGGCCTCGATCCTAGGACTCCACGCTAAAGGCAGCCACTTAACCAACTGAGCCACCCAGGCGCCCGCAGTCTGGTCTTTTCTTTTTTTTCTTTCTTTTTTTTTTTTTTTTTTTAAGATTTTATTTATTTATTTGACAGAGAGAGATCACAAGTAGGCAGAAAGGCAGGCAGAGAGAGAGGGGAAGCAGGCTCCCTGCTAAGCAGAGAGACCAACATGGGGCTCGATCCCAGGACCCTGAGATCATGACCTGAACCTAAAGCAGAGTCTCAACCCACTGAGCCACCCTGGTGCCCCCAGTCTGGTCATTTTAAGCCAGGAAGTCCTTTTTCTGGTCTGTAGAATAAAGTTCATGAGTTAACCAATTTCCATGAAGCCTTCCAGGTGAAACGTCAACAGTTCTGGGACATGACTTGAAAAAGTGAGCTGAACAACTGCCCTGAGGACTCCGGAGTTTTCAAAAGTCTGAATTTGTGGTGGAGACAGTAGTGGTTAAGTTGTGACCCAGGATTCCCAGATTCCCTCCCAGGCCCCTTGACTAGCCTGGAAGTATCAAGATGAGCTGTATTGGAACGTTCTGGATTAGAAAGACCCTGTTGAATGAGGCTTGCGTCAAACCCCTCTTTAAGCAGCTGCGGCTGCAGTTTGAGTAACTTGTCAGGGAAGTGTGAATTACAAGTCTGTATTACAAAAGGGTTTATTTTCAGCCTTTCCAAAAAACAGTGAGAAAGAGGGAAGCATGCATAATAAAGCAGCTGGCATCTGAGGCAAAATTTGGCTTTTACTTGTCCTCTCCTTCCCTTTCAAAGTCTTGAACTATAGGTGTATGTCCTGCAAACCTGCGAGAAACTCTCTGTAACTTTGGAAAGAAAGAGCAAACAGGAAGAGGGCAGGTGGAGAGGGCGGAGGAAACTACCACTGCTCCTGGGGTTGCCGAGTTCAAGTGGCAAAGGAAGAACTGAAGTCCTCTTCTCCCCACAGACCCCCACTAGGCCCCGCTTCAGCAAAATGATTAGATTCCTGTGGGACTGACTGCCCACTGCCACAAAGGAAACCCTTATTAGAGAGAGCTCCCTGAAATGCCCCTGGAAATAGCATCCCAAAGATCTCTCTGCCCTTGCTTTGCAGAATGCAGAAAGTTTGCCCTGCTGCCATTTGTAGAGCACCATCCATTGTGAAGGGAAGGGGGAACTCACACCAGTTCCCTCCCCTGCACCCCATCCTGGGTCCCAAATGAAACCTTAGCTTCTCTCCCTCAGCCTATCACAAGGGCCTTTCAACAGTCTTTGGGCTCCAGGGTGGCCTTCCACAAATGCAAACTTGAGCCTCCTCTTTAAGATATTTTCACAAGCCCCCATCGCTGTGGGGGTAAAATCCAGGTTATAGGACCTCTATTAGAAGCAAAGAGTACTGGTGGTTTAAAAGCATCCTCAGGAATCTCAGGAGCAGCATGACTTCCCTGGATAAACCTAGAAGGAGCTTCTTTATAATACTCAGAGGCCATTCCTGGGGCAGAACACGGGAATCCATCCAGTTAGGCCTAAACCTCCCCGCCTCTCCAACTCTGCATCTCTCCAGTCTTCCCAGACCTCTTCTGTTACCCAGGGGCAGCACATCCCTCCCCTGCAGAGAATACTGTGGAAAGGGCAGTCCCAGAGAGTAGATTCCCCAGCCTGAGGCAGGGAGGAGCTAGAGCAGCCCCAGGAGGGATGGAGGGATATATTCCCAAGGTCTTGTCCACCTGAGTTGTCAGTCAGAACTGCTCAGCACACAGTGCAGAGTCAGAGGCAAACAAGGATCCTGAAGGGTAGAGAAAGCCTCCCATAGCCCGCAGAAGGGGAAACCAGGTCAATTCTGGAGATGAATGATAAGTAGTTGAGGTAGCTTTACCAAAAAAGGTTTAATTAACACAAGCAACACAGGAATAAATTCTCCTGAGAAAATCCTTAAATTATTTCATATTAAGCTACTATATTATCTTGGATGTATTTAGTTGTAACAGAATGCTTGGCTAACAATGGTTTAAGTAGTAAAGACATTTTAATGTCTCAGGTAACTTGAAGATGCTTGAAGTAGAATACCATCTGCCTTGGAACAGCAAGACGACGTCAGGATGCTGGACTGATGTCGCTATAGTTCTCCTAGCCTTTCTCTCGTGGTCGTAAGATGATTGTCATACTTCCAAGCATCATGTTTTCAAACAATATCACCCAAGGCAAACAGGAAGGGGAGAGGCAGAACTCTTCGTCCACTGCACTCTGTTATTAGGGCCAAGAAATACTTCCTGTAAGTCACCAGCAGACTAAGTCCCATACCTACCTGTAGGCAAATCACACGCAAAGAGGAGTGGTGTAACTACACTTGGCTTAGATCATGATTCAATGCCGGAACCTTCCTTCCCCGAGCAAATGCTGCCCTTTGATACCGAAACAAAATGTGAATTATTAGCATGGAAGAACTGTGAGGTAGGGTAGTGGGAAATGGCAGCTGTGAGGCAACGAACAGTGTCTACCACTACTGACATCCTCTCTGCCCACCCCCCAGTTTGAATAGTTTGATGTCCTCCCACCTCCCCAATGTTAACCACTATTATCATTCCAGACTTTAGGTGCATATACATATGCATACACACAGCACACCATATTAGACAATAGAGCTGGAGTATTTAATAGACTTATGGTATTGTGTGTGTGTGACACAAACATGCCATCCTCCTTAGGCATCTTTCTTTTTTTTTTTTTTATTTATTTTACTGTTATTTTTTTAGGCATCTTTCTGCAATTTGCCTCACCATTCAACAATATGTCTCAGTGATCCCTCCATATCAATACTTATTGATCTATGCTATTTTTGCAACTGCTATATAGTGTTCCCTAGTGTGGATGTGTCGCGGTTAATTCGGTACTTCCTTATTGACAGCCTCTTGGTTGTTTTTAGAGTAGCTTCTAAGTGCGTCTGTGGATAAATGCACTGGATATTCTCCATTTGCTCCTCCAGGTCCATCTTTCTCTGCTCTGTGTTTAGATTGCTGATCACTATGAAGAGCATGAGCTGGCTCTCATGCTCTCTGGCATCTGGTTGGGTGAAGCCTCTGTGAGTGGCAGGAAATCAGAGACTCTAAGAGAGAAGCTGGAGAGTTATTCCCCTCATTCCCTTCCTGCCAAGCTGCAGGTTGGCAGAGACTGTTCCTCTACGGAAGCCTCCGCTCCTGTCCTGGGGATGTCCTGCAGCGAAAGGTCTGAAGGGGTTCCCGTATCTGCTGTTGTCCCTCTGCTGCTTCAGGCCCAAGGCGGGTAGCATTTCTCCTTGCTGCTGACAATCCCTCACCAGGTGCTGTTTCCGATTCTAACTGGTTTAGCTAATTACATTCATTTAAAAGAGCAAGAACCGTGAAGACCCCAAACTTTTCCATGCATGGCTCCATGTGTCCGTAATTGGCCTCACTTTTCCTCCCAGCATCGCCCCTTTCCGGCTTCTACTTTCGTCTCCTCTTTATCATTTTGTCTCTATGTAAGCAGCATCCAGATGACCCCCACTCTGATCCACTGGCTCCTGGTTTCTACTCTACATGTTACCTTATTAGCACACTGGGTCTTCAGACTTACTGAGCTGTCCTTGTGTGGGGAACCCACAAGATCTCTAATATGTTGCTACTTAATGGGAGCCAGAAAACATTCTCCATTCTCATAAAGCAGGATGATATGCATGTGGTCCCCAACTATAGGAATGTTCCCCCAGGGTCATGACAAGAGCCCACAGTCCATTTCTCACCTCTCTGAGCTCCTTATACTTCACCTCATGCTTCCTCCTTTTTTTCCTAAGATTTTTTAATTTATATGAGGGGAGGGGAGGGACAGAGGTGAGAATCTTCCAGCAGACTCCCCACTGAGTGCAGAGCCCAACACAGGGTTCCATCTCATGACCCATGAGATCATTACCTGAGCCAAAACCAAGAGCTAGATGCTTAACCAACTGACACACCTCGGCAGCCCTTACTCCATCCTTCCTACTAAACTCAACATGAAGTTCTTTGTTTCAGGCCCTGAGGTGACTTTAGAAACCAGTCAACAAATTTCCAGAGCCCCTACCAAAGCAGTTAAGAATATGGGCAGTGAAGTCCAATAAATCAAGGTTCAAATTCTGACTCTACCACCCAACAGCTGAGACAACTCATGCAAGTTATTTAACTGCTCTTGCCTCCATTTCCTCATTGTAAAGTTGAAATTGTAGTATTACTTACCTCTTAGAATTGTTTTAAAGATACATTAGATATATCTAAATATATATCTCAAAGGTATTAGCATGAAGCCTAGTCCAGGGAAAGCCCTTCATACATGGTCTAGATGTTATTCACTCAGTACTATGTAAGTTGCTGTGGAGGTAAAAGCCATGGTCCTACCCTCAAGGAGTCCACGGTCTACAAAGAAATTTGAGAAAGAACATTGTTGCAACAATGAACAACACAGGTGACCCCTATATTTTTGAGGAGCAAGTTATATGGTGTAAGTTTCAGTGCAAAAGTTTTGGGATGGTTCTTCACATATCTAACCTTTCATGTTGCCTGACAGGTTCTTGAGGGTAAGCACCAGGCATTAATGCCCCTTGCATGCCCAGGGCTTGGCACATAGTAGACATTCAAACAGTCTGTCTAAATAATCAAGGAATGCTTGGATCACATGTTAGAACAAGCACCTCATTCTTTACAAAGCACTTTGAAAGTGAAGCATCGTTTCATTCCTGTAACAACCCTGTGAGATAATTAATGTTGTTACCATCTGAATTTTTCAAAATAAGGAAACTATGGCTCAAAAACTTAGCACTTTGTTTAAGTCCCACAGTCAGTTTATAGGAGGGATGGTCTGAGACCCAATGCCTTTGACCATAAATATGGAGCCTCCTCCTACAAGGACCACAGAAATTCATAAGCCAAAAAAAAGTCTAACCTCTGCTGAAAGTATTTTTCTGCCTCCAATATGCTCTCTTTCTAAACCTTTCTCTGCTCTCTTTAGCTGATGCTGCTGGTTCCAGGTTCTTCCTTTAGCCAAAGGGAATCCAATTTATTTGGATTTCTTTTCAGGGAGGCAGAGACTCTCCTGTTTATCCAATCCCCTATCAGACATATAAATGCATAATATAGTCATTAAACTCTGAAATACATGACACAGTAATAACCACACACAAGCTGTTAAAAAACTCATTACCTCCAGTGGGAGATAGTCACCATGCTTGCTTCTTTTCTCCTCACAGGGCCAAGGCAGAATGCTGGCTCTCTGGTTAGGGAAAATGTTTTACTTTTCCCAGGAATCCTTCTTTTTTTTTTTGAAGATTTTATTTATTTATTTGACAGAGAGAGGTTACAAGTAGGCAGAGAGGCAGGCAGAGAGAGAGAGAGGAGGAAGCAGGCTCCCCGCCGAGCAGAGAGCCCGATGCGGGACTCAATCCCAGGACCCCGAGATCACGACCTGAGCCTAAGGCAGCGGCTTAACCCACCAAGCCACCAAGGCGTCCCCCAGGAATCCTTCTAAAAGCAGTTGTATTGTTGATAAATCCTAGCTTATTTGTTTGCTTCTGAATGCATTGGAAGGCGATGTTTAAAATTTTTTTTCATCACAGAAAACACTGCACACCCTTTGGGGGGAAAAGTTAAGCAAAATGAAATATGCAGAAGTGTCTGGGTGGCTCAGTTGGTAAAGTGTCTTACTCTGGATTCCAGCTTAGGTTGTGATCGCAGGGTCATGAGATAGAGAGCCCCATGTTGGGCTCTAAACTGGCCATGAAGCCTGCTTGAGATTCTCCCTCTCCCTTTCCCTTTGCCTCTCCAGCTGCCCCCTGCCCTATACCCCAACCCATGCATATGAGTGTGCATACTCTCTCTCTCAAAAAAAAAAAAAAAAATTAAATGTGTAAAGTAAAAATGCTCAAGAAAATTAGAAGATAAGCCACAGAGTGGGAGAAAAATTTTGTGAAAGTCATACCTAATAAAGGACTATTCAAAATCTGCAAAGAACTCTTACAATTCAACAATAAGAAAATGAACAACCTGACTTAAAAATGGGAAAAAAGACCTGAATAGACACCTCAGTGGAAAATAAGCATATATCATTAGGGAATTGCAAACCAAAACAGTAATGAGATACCACTACACACCTATCAGAATGGTCAGATCCAAAATGCTAACAGCACCAAATGCTGACAGTGATCTGGAGCAATGGAAACTCTCATTTGTTGCTGGTAGGAATGCAAAATGCAAAAACTTTGGAAGACAGTTTGGCAGCTCCCTACAAAACTATACTCTTACCATACAACCCAGCAATTGTGCTCCTTGGTATTTACCCAAATGAGTTGAAAACATGTCCACACAAAAACCTGCAGATGGATGTTTATAGCAGCTTTATTCAAAACTTGGAAGCAAACCAAGATGTCCTTGCCAAAACTTGGAAGCAACCAAGATATCCTTCCAATGTGAGTTCATTGACTGTAACAAATGTAGCTCTCTGGTGGGAGATGTTGATAGTAGAGGAGCCTGGAGGGGAGAGGGATTGGGGATGTATGGGAAATCTCTGCACCTTCCCTGCAGTTTTCTTGTTAATCTAAAACTGCTCTAAAATTAAAGTCTACTTTTTTCAAAGTAAAAGTTATTTTCCCTCAGCTTCCCATGCTCAAACCCACTCCCTATATGTATTTGTTGTCAAATGTTTATTGTATTTTCTTCTGGTCTTTTTTCTCACACACATAATGTATATGAATTTGTAAATCCTTTTTTTTTTTTGAAGATTTTATTTATTTATTTGACAGAGAGAGATCGCAAGTAGTCAGAGAGAGAGAGAGAGGAGGAAGCAGGGTCCCTGCTGAGCAGAGAGCCCTATGCAGGACTCAATCCCAGGACCCTGAGATCATGAACGGAGCCGAAGGCAGAGGCCCAACCCACTGAGCCACCCAGGTGCCCCTGTAAAACCTGTTTTAAAGGTCAGCACAAGCTCTGTATATTTGATAACAGTGTCTTATTATAATACTGGAAATACTTCAAAGTACCTAGTCCAAAATAAGGAATAGTTAAGTAAACTATAACATATTGTTAACTGAGTACTGCGTAATGGAAACTACTTTGCACTGTAAGGGATCTAGAGGAGGAGGAGTGGTAGTGGTAACAGTAGTAGTCGTGGTGGTGGTGGCAGTGGTGGTAACAGAAGTAGTAACAGTAGTCATAGCTGTAGTAGCAGCAGTAATAAGAATAGAGTAGTAGTAATGGTAGTAGTAGTAGTAGTAGTAGTAGTAAGAGTAAGTAGTGGTGGAGTAAAGTAGCAGTAGCAGCAGCAGCAGTAGTAACAGTGGTCATAAGGTCATTGTAAAGTAGTAGTAGTAGTAGTAGTTAAAGTAGTAGTAGTAGAAGAATCAGACAGAACTGGATTTAAATTTCTTTCTTGCTATTTAAATAATTACTGAGCACTTGCCAAACCTTGATTTCATCTGTACCACTTAATAACCCCAAAGGGTTATTAAATCAGTCACATTGAAAGGATATATGTAAAGTCTTCAGCAAAGTGTCAAACACCTAATGGGTCCTAGGTGTCCCTTCTATCAGCCACAGTCCCTTCTCAAGCATACGCCCTTTTCTCAGTGACCAGGCCTGGCACCAAGTCAGCAGTAAAATAAATGCTGGCTGAGTTACACTGGAATAAGACATTATAACTCATTTAAATCAATATTTAGAGACATGATATGAGGTTTGGGATTTCAAGCAGGACAAGATTTAACAGAGGGAATGTGAGGTTGACACAATGTTGAGTGGTCTTAGGGAGTTGAAGTCAGGGAAGGCCCATGGTGGAAGGACCGTCACAGGTGATCTCAGCTGATCTCAGTACCAAAGAGGTGATTCCCAAGGGGATGCCAGAAGCTGCAGCAACACTGCCCGTCTGCCCTAGTAATGAGTTTTTCTCTGTGCTGCTGTCATGACTCTGTTGACTCATTGAGAGAGAGAAACCAAAGTGTGCAAAAAAAAAAAAAAAAAATGCAGAAAAGTAAGTTCTGATGAAGGAGAAAGAAGGAGGAAGCTCATGGCTCAAGCTCTAGAACATTGTAGGAACATTTTTTAGGGACACCTGGGTGGCTCAGTTGGTTAAGCATCTGCCTTCGGCCCAGGTCATGATCTCAGGTTCTGGGATTGAGCCCCACATCCGGCTTCCTGCTCATTGGGGAGCCTGCTTTTCCCCTTCTGTCTCCCTCTCCCTCTCCCCCTGCTTGAGATTGCATGTGCGCTCTCTCTCTCTCACTCTCTCTCAAATAAATAAAATCTTTAAAAAAAAAGGAACATTTTTTAAAACCAAAAACAGGTATGCCTGGGGGGCTCAGTCAGTTAAAAGTCTGCCTTCAGCTCAGATCATGATCTCAGGGTCCTGGGTTCAAGTCTTGTGTCAGGCTCCCTGATCAGTGGGGAGGTTTCTTCTCCCTCTGCTTCTCCCCCACTGATGCTTGTGCTTGCTCTCTCTGAAATAAATAAACTATTTAAATAAATATACAATAACATGGAAAACAACTTTAGTTTTATATTATAAATACGTGCCCATTGCTGAGAAGAAAATCATCTACAATCTTACCAGCAAGAGAAAGCTCCTGTTAAACCCTTGGTCTTACTTCCTTATGAATCTTTTCCTATGCTGCATACCTATGTCATACATTTGTCACATGTGTAAAGTATTATCTATGTATATGTGTGTTTTCTAGATATGATATCGTCTTATCATGTCAATAAACCGTCATCCATGACATCAGTTTTAATGGCTGAATAGAATTCCAGTGTCTGGCTAAACCATACTTTATGTAACCAATCATCCATTGTCAGACACTTGGGTCATTTCCAAAATCTTGCTATTAAAAACAGAGCTGCCAGAAACTTCCTTAGAGCCATGCAGTGAACTTCTGATCCTCTTTCACAGAAGGATGAAAGAGAACAATGGGCTATTTGCGAAAGTTGACTTCCACTCCAAACCACCATCCCCTTTTCCCCACCCCTGGTGATACCCAGTCCTCTGGAGTCCAGCTGGAGGAATCCACGGTCAGGACCTCAGATTCCTGAGGATTTGCCCCACTCCCAGAAAGAGTGTCTGAGTGTTTCTGAATGCATACAATTAGATGTGAGGGCTCTGAAACCAGGCCAGCTCTAGCCCAAACTGAGAAGCACATGAAAGAAGTCTTGGCTCACTTTCAACTCCCTCTTCACTGTTTCCTTTCCTAGTACTGTCCAGTCCTCCCAAGAGGCAACTGACCAGCACCCCCAAACCCCTGGGTCCTCTCTCCCCATCTGGTCGGCTGTGACATTTCTACAGCCGTGACAGCAGCCAGGATGGAAAGGAACCATATCTTCTAGTAATGTATACTCTTCAAGAAACTCCCTTTAACATCTTGAGCCAACCAACATGATTTGAACTAAATCTGCAGGGAGGCTCAGATAGGTAAGACATTATCCCTGCCCTCAGGTGGCTTACAGTCTATAGTCTACTTCAGTTTCCTAGGGCTGCCATATCAAGTGACACAAACCAGGTGGCTTAAAACAACAGAAATATATCGTGTCGTAGTTCCAGAGGCTACCAGTCAGAAACCAAGGTGTCAGCAGGGCTTGCAGCCCACCTCTATGATTCCTGCCTCTGTCTACCCGTGGTCATCTTCCCTGCATATCTGTGTCTCTGTCCAAATTCCCTTCTTCTTTTAGGACACCAGTCATACTGGATTTAGGGCCTACCCTAATTCCATATGACCTCATCTTAACTAATTACATCTGCAAAGACCCTAATTCCAAATATGGTCACATTCTGTGGTCCTGGCTGGACATGAATTTTGGGGGGGCACCCTACTCACCCCACTTATGCTCTGAAAGAGAAAACGATAAATATAAAAAATTAAAACTGCTAGCATCAAATTACTACTACAGCTTTTTTGGGGGGCAGGGGAAGAATTTTACTTATTTATTTATTTATTTGAGAGAGAGTGAGCAAGAGAGAGAGAGCAGAGCAGGGGTCAGGACCGGGCCAGATGGAGAGGAAGCAGACTCTCTGCTGGGTGGGGAACCCAAAGTGGGGCTTGATCCCAAGATTCTCGGATCATGACCTGAGCTGAAGGCAGATGCTTAACTGAATGAGCCACCTAGATGCCCCCACTATTACAGCTTTAAAAGGACCATGAGGACCATATGGGAACATGGGATGGCAAGGGGTACCTCACCCTGTCTTGTACCTCCTAGTCTGGGCTATGCATTTGAGCCAGCCTTGCTGTGAGCTCCCAAGGGACCCTCTACAATTGCCTGTGGAATAAGGAATACTTCTTGAATTCTCTCCAGCTCTGCTTTGCAAGCGTGTTTGTTTGAGGTTTTTTTTTCCTTGCTGTTTTTTTTTCTGATCATAGTTCTGGAGACAATTGTGGCAGAGAGGAGATAGAATGTAATGAAGAACATATAAAGCAAAACTGCAACATCTTTTTCCCTGAATTTGCTGTGCTTTTTGTACATCTGTCCCCTTTTCCTCTGCTATGTCAGGTTTAAAAAGTAGGAGGTGTGTGAAGCAGCACTAGCCTCTTTGAATCCAGGAGCTTGCTCTGTCCTGCCCCTTCTGTATACTGCTAACACTGCAGGGCTGCAGACTCCTAGTGAGACAGTTATCCAGGAGTCTTTCTCGCCAAGACCTTGGGCAGCAGTCTCTGCATTTCCAGAGCCTTCCTTCAGGTGTGCAAGGGCAGGGCACAGGCTAGGATTTGAGAGCCACCCATCACAGCACATCTCTTGTATAGGCGGGAGTTCTCTTCAAAGGCATTTGCCCCACAGCTAAATCCTCGCCTTAGACCAATTTAAGGGTGACTGTGTTTCTCCACCAGCTCATATCACTCATAGCAAGTGTTTTCATGATCCGTACCCCACCGACAGTCCCCACACGTTGTCCAATGGAAACTCTGACCCCGTCCCCAGGCTCTCTTCTGTAGGCACCTTTCATTCTTGGCCTGAGAGTTTTGTGTGGAAGTGCAGGAGAAATCAACCTTTGGAAGCAACCCTCAAGCAAGGAGTACCAGGTGATGGTGAAAAGTGCTCCAAATTTCTTGCCTGTGGGAGGAAGGGGGATAACTGAGTTTTGCTTCCTGCTATCTCCCAGAGGTTCCAGCAGGACTGAGCCCCAGTTGCCCATAGTGGTAACCTGCTCACTAAAGTATTGTGGACTATGTCTTCCTTCCCCACTCCCATCCCTGGGCTTCCTGACATCTCTTCCCAAACAAACTACTTGGACTCAAATCTGTGTCTCCAGGTTGGTTCCTGGGCACTCAAGATACACAGTTGCATTAGCCTGCATTTCTCTGTTGGGTAATGAGCTTCCCCACAGACAGGTACCAAATCTTATTCCCCTCAGCACTCACCATTTGGTCCCTGCCAAATGTTTTCTATACATTACTTCATCATCGTTATTATTATTAATGATCATTATTATTAATGACCTCTATTATTAATAATAGACATTATTATTCCCATTTTAAAAACTAGGAAAATGAAACTCAGAGAGCTTAAGTCACTTGTCCAGGGTCATGCAGCCTAGAAGGAAGAGCTGGGATTTGAACTAAGGTGGCCTCTCTCCTTAGCCTACACCATTAATGACTGCCATTAGCAGTGGTATTCAACAAATGTTTGCAGAAGAAACAAAGATGCTAGCAGCTGATAAGAATTGGTACAAAGTGCTAACGAATTGGATGCTAGAGATAGGGCTCAAGATCACCTAATTTCTTGAATGTATTTAAGACCCAGTGGAGATAGATAGATCTTCATGAGTCTTTTTTCTATTGATTTGAGAAGGATTTATTGATTCCTACTGTGCCCAAGATACTGGATAAGATCCTGTACAGGCTACAGAGAAATGTAAAGTAAATTCAAGGAGCTTTTTTGTCCAACATCTTAGTGAGCTGGCAATGAGAGCAGCTGCTCTCTGAGCTTCACTATGCTGCAGGGACAACAAGAAAAAAGATCCTGGAAAGTCGCCCAAGAAAGACAAAGACCCAGTGAACAAATCTGGGGCCAAGGCCAAAAAGAAGAAGTGGTCCAAAGGCAAAGTTCAGGACAAGCTCAATGACCTGGTCTTGTTTGACAAAGTGACATATGCCAAACTCTGTAAGGAAGTTCCCAACTATAAGCTTATAATCCCAGCTGTTGTCTCTTAGACACAAAGATTCGGAGTTCCCTGGCCAGGGGAGCCCTTCAGGAACTCCTTAGTAAAGGATTCACTGAACCAGTCTCAAGGCACAGAGCTCAAGTCATTTACACCAGAAACACCAAGGATGGAGAGGCCCCAGCTGCTGGTGCAGATGCATACACAGGCCCCACCAATGGTACGTTTTGAAAAAAAAACTTCATTAACTCAAAAATAAATAAAGCAAATTCAAGGAGCTTACACTCTACTGGGGGTGAGGGAGACAAAGGTAAGACAGAAGTAGCTGAAAAGATAAATTACAAGACTAGAACTGCCATCAGGCAGAAGTGATGCATAGCCAAGGGAGCTGAACAAGAATGGGCTAGGTTTTCAAAGATGAGCTCTCGGGGCTGGAGCAGACAGACAGTTGGGAGGAGGCGGGGCTTCAAGGACAGGTACTAGATGGCTGGAAGCCAGGACAAGGAGGGAGAATAACAGGGCAAAGACATGTGAGCAAAGCCACAAAGCAAGGGGATTCCAGACAATTTGCTTCATCATTCTGCCTGGCCCCCTCCTCCCAGTCAAAGGGAAAAGGTAATGTTTACCAGGAGAAAAAACAAGGTCTAACAGACAACTGCTGAGGATTACAGATATATGGTCATTTCCAGCTGCTTTTCAAACTAAGATAGCATAAAAGAATACAAATCACATACTAAAGGGGTCACCCTTCCTTCAGGTCTGAGGGCTGATTGAGCAACTGTGACCGCCATGGCTCCCACTCTGAAAACTTGGCACCAGAGGACACTGCATAACTGCCAGCTCTCTGTTGTGCTTGGATCACACCGCCTAGAGGCCAGGAGTCACAGATTTGGGGGATTGAAGATCTTTCCCTGAAGGCTTGGCAACTGAGACCTCATTTATAGCTCCTGTTCTGGGAGAGGACTGCTGCTTTGATCACCTTCAACTTCTCCCCAGTGAGGGAGTGGGCAGGCCAGATTGGCACACAGGAGAAACTGAAAGAGCCCAGCCGAACACTCTGCACAATTTGGTAGAGGTCAGGTATGGAGAGCCTTGAAGACTCTAGGCTACCATGGGCAGAACTGGCTCAAAAGGACCTCACTCTTGGTGAGGGTCCAGAGTCTATGTCCAGAGCTAAGAGCCCCCCCTATTCTTCAATCAACCCCAAACTAACTCTGCAAACACAGCTTTAAGACCTACCATCTAGGTAGGGGACCTACAACCATCACCCGTCTGCCTGCCCCAGGCCTCTTCCAAATAGAAATTCTAGAGCCAGAGTTCTTGCCAGCTCACATGGGGCAACTAGAGTTTCACAGCCATGGCTATAGGAACACAAAGGCTGGATCCAGGTCCTGGGAGTTTCCAGAGAGCTTTGCCGTTTACTCAGCAACAGTCTGACACCCAGCGAACACCAGCAGTTGCTGAAATGACACTGAGTAGCCAATGGACCCATGTGGGGATCATATCCATGGCTTTGTCCGCACTCTGCCGCAAACCAGGCCAATGCAAGGGTATGGGTGCCCATGGGGCTGCCCTCACTCACTAGGGGCTGAGAGCAGAAACATAGATGCTTCCCCATTTCCTCTTCCTCCCCTCCCAATGTCCCTGAGATGCATTTCATAAAGCTTCTCGGAAGGTGGCCAGTTCAGTAACACAGCCTTTTATTGGCTCTTCCCCCTTGCCTCTTTCACTCTCAAATAAGATGACTCTCACAGAAGCATTCTTGTCAGGCCCTGCTTTCAGGAGAACACAGGCTCAAGCACTCAGAAACTTTAAAAGATACCATACTCGGCTTCTGAAAATGAGCCCAACAGAAGACAGCAGTGAGGGTTTTCTTGATCTTTGAGTATGCTTATGTTGACTTTGGGACCCAGTCAAGCCTTAACTCTGAGAGAGGTTCTCAGGTACATCCAGCCCAGAGAAGGAAAAAAGGATCTTTACTTCCTACATGAGAGAGGCATGGCAGGTGAATTTTTTTCACTAAGTCCTATTTCATTTTGTCAGTTCACTAAAACCCATCTTGTGGGAGAGCCAGTGACTCACCATGTAAAAATGGGAAGAACAGTTTCATTGGAAGTGGGAGAATTCACACACTGCTCACATGCACGCCTTAGGACACAAGGTGAGGTAACGTGGCTTAGCTGCCGTCTAAGTACCCTCGACTTGATAGAGAGGTTTTAACCAAATATAGCAAGGAGGCATCCATTTGAGAACCTATTTCCTTCTCCCAAAGCAGATGATGTTAGTGGAGGAGAATGGGATCAGAGTTCAAATAAACCTGAGAGAAAAGATCCAACTTCTAAAGAGGAGGGAAGGAAAAACCTCCCTTGCACCTTCTCCTGTTCGCGTGCCAATCTAAGTGAAATTGCTTTCAAAGTGCCACAGAAAACACCTAGTAATGTCCACAACCTCAGAGGGAAAGGCTGAGTTTTATTTATTATGACAAGATTACAGGTTGTAAAAAGAGTAGTGTCTAATTTTTAGCACCTGTCACATTTTAAAAATTATGTTTTAAGCTTAAGACTGTTAGGATTATAACATCATTTTTTTTCTATATTAAAAAATGTGAAGAGTAGAACAAAAACAATTCACAGTTTTCTGAAAAGTTGTGACTTGAATATATATATGTTTTATATATATATATTTTTTAATTTTTATTTATTTATTTTTTCCCCTTCATGGCCTCACCCCCAAAGGAGGGCCTGTGAGCGCCTCTGAATGGCCAGCTGCTGAGCACCTTGGAGTCTGGTTAGGAGCATGAGCTGTATAAGCCCATTCCTCAATATTTACCCAAGAGAAATGAAGACTTTAGTTCACACAAATACCTATACACAAAGGTTTATGCATACTTATTCATAATTGCCCCAGACTGGGCACCACCCAAATGCCCTTGGGATTAGTGAATGAGAGTGAACTGTGGTACGTCCATACAATGTAATAGGGCTCGTCAGTTAAAAGGAACAAACAATAGATGGATGCAGCAACAGAAGAAGAAATCTCAAATGCATTTTGCTAAGTGAAAGGAGCCAGTCTCAAAAAGCTACATGATTCCATTTATAGGTCATTCTGGGAAAGGCAAATCAGGAAACAGATCCCTGGGTGCCCAGGACTGCTGGTAAATGGAAGGAGGGGATTGACTACAAAGAGGCACAAGGGAATTTTTGAGGATGGAACGGCTATATATACTCATGTGGTGGTGGTCCTACAGCTGTATGCATTTGTCAGTGCTCATAGAATGGTACACCACTAGAAAGGGCGAATTTTACTGTAGATAAATTACACCTCAATTAAAAAAATAGATAAGATCCATGGAATCCCCAGCCTGGGAAAGAGCTTCAGCTCTGCTACTTCCTTTTGTGAGAACTTGGAGGAGTTACTTAAGCTTTCTGAGCCTCAGTTACCTCATCTCTACAAGAGGATTTAAGAGTGCCTGTTAAAGTGTTACAATGATTCAACAAGTAAGGCAGCGCCTGACACCCATCCAGCATTAGATCTTATTATAAAGATCTATATCCAGCCAAGAATCACGGTATCAGGCCCCTCCCCAGGTGGTCTTGATAGCTCTCTGCCCTGCACTCCACCACCCTGGGCCTCTGCCCAGCCTGGATTCCTGGGGGGAAATTGATGCCATCCCTTGAGAATTCTGGGGAGCCATCTCAGCTGGGTTAGAGTTTGGGTTTGTGACCCTGTCTGGTTTTGAATCCCAACCAATAAACTGGCATCTCTAGGAGTTTTTAAATCTCTCTCCTGCAGCTACCAACGGTGCCCTTCAGCCAAGCCAGTAAGCTCATAAATGCCACTCCAGCTGAAAGATGTGTGTTCACTCTCCCGTGCTCCTGTAGGGCTGTGATGTACCTATTCTTCATTTCCTGGCTCATAGTAGACAGCCAATAAATAAATCGGATGTACCATCCCAGGGTAACTAGCTTCTGGGCATTTTATTGGACTGTGCTAAACACTGTTGGATTGCAGGTTCTAATTCCTTTCTTTAGGCACGTGCACACGCATCTATGTGTGCGTATAATTCTCCTAGCTAACACTTTCTCAAACATATTAATGAAAACCTACTGTCCCACTGAAGTGTTTCAAAGATCCCAAGCAGGACACCTGGGTGGCTCTGTGGGTTAAGCCTCTGCCTTCAGCTCAGGTCATGATCTCGGGGTCCTGGGATCGAGTCCCACATCGGGCTCTCTGCTCAGCGGGGAGCCTGCTTCCTCTCTCTCTGCCTACTTGTGATCTGTCAAATAAATAAATAAATCTTTAAAGATCCCAAGCAGACTTTTCTACTTAGGAAGTTTTGTGAAACATTCATTCATTATATTAAGTAACAAGATAAATCCCTAACAGATTTCCATTGATTAGGCGGAAATATGGGCATGAACCATACATGCACTGTGGGGAGGATTTAATGGCTCATCTGTTCATTAACAGAGGCAATCATGCAACAAGTGTTTACAGAGCCCCTCTCCTATGTTAGGGTCTAAGTTGAGGGTGCTGGGGTTCCTCCTTCCCAGCCTCCACACCTGAGCCTCCACAGTGTCACCACACAGACATCACACCTGTTGGGGCTTTAGCTTTCTCAATGGTAATGGTTAAGGCCGTTTCAGACTCATTCCAGAACCAATAATCTATGACTTTGGAGGTTGTATTGCAATTTCTGGTAGCAGAGACACATTTTGCTGGAACTGATAATGATGCAGCTGACCTGAAAAAGAGGGAGAAGTTAAAGGAATGTCTCAGTGGTCATAGTGAATTTACACTTTTTGTTTCTCTGCTTTGAAACTTCTTATGATGGAATGAAAGATGCACAGGCCCTCAAATGGGGTAGAGAAATGGGGAGCAAGCACACGATGGCTTCAAATGATATTTGTAAAGTTTTATCCCTTAAAATTAAATAAAATTCAACAGGGCTAAATGTTAATTTGGGGTGTTAGGAGTTCATACCTGTGAATTACAATGTACTCTGCATTCTTTCCTGTGTCTAAATATTTCTCGGTAATTAAAACACACACACACACACACACACACACACATACTTCCTTCCTAAGTAAGGAAACTATGGTGCGACGCATTTTTTTAATCACAAAAAGCATGTACCTGTACTTACCCGAGGAATCAATCATTCCTTGGAAATAACGCCCTGCTGCCCACCCATCTCTCTGCCTGTCTCCCCTCTGGCTGCTCTCCAGGATCCCGCCTATCCGCACGAATGAGCAAAGGGACTCACTACTTAAATCATGACTACTAAAAGCGGAGGGACTTCAGTTTCTCTACACCCTTCCTACCGTCCTCAGGTCACCTGCGCCTCTGCACTCCTGCCCTCGTGCGGTGCGACTCCGTGCTGGTGGGGCAGCTCTGAGCTTGCCTTCCACCAAGAGGGCGCAGGGCGGGAGAGAGCCAGGCCCCCTAGCCAGGCAGGGAGCAATAGCGACTCCCCATTTCAAAGGAATGGGCGAGTAGAGGGGTGGATCCACCTCGCCTCAAAGGCTAAAAATAATCCAGTTTTGTAGACTTCTGAGTAATGCACAGGAGAAGAGGAGGATAGGTTAGGATCTTTGCATCCGTTCTGCTGAACTTATGCTGGTCAGGAAAGAGTTAAGCTGGGACCCCTCCATCCTGGGTTCTCTCCCGAATCAACTTATAACTAGAGTTTACCACTCATCTCTTCCATAATAAAAATGTGATTAGTAGGAGCCAGGTGGGGTTCTGTCCCACTGTTAAGAGGCAAGCCCCAGCAAGCAGAGATGCAAGGCAGCCTCCCTGAGCCTGTCTTTTCAGCACACCTGAGCCTGGGCATTTGGCCTCTCTGGGCAGACACCACTATCTCTGGAAAGACTGTGGGGGGTGATTAAAAGTGCCACCTCTTCCCCTAGATGGTTGTATAACAAAGGAGGTAATAGTGCCTTTAGCCTCGTTAAGAAAATCCAATTTGACATTCCTAGCTGCTTACATTTAGATGCAAGATACCTATCTCCTTTAGCCAAGACGTGATTGCTCTCTTCCCTGGGTTTCCTTTCCTCCGGAACTGCAAATTCTCTCAGTAAGACAAGGACTCCTCACTGCACAGGATGCTGCTTCTCCCCCACTCAGATCTGAGTGTTTGTAACCCTGTCTGAATTCTTTCTGCAGCAGTGACCTCCTTCAGGGACAAAGGTTAGAGTCCCGCAGGAACCCCCCTTCGCTGGCTGGCACTGCGGAGCGTCAGCCCTATCGCCTTGGCAGAGACTCTTTGCTGGACCAAACTTCAGTCAGCCTCCTGAACCTTGTAGACCCATCTGTCCACTTCCTTGTAAAAACCTGTTTTAATAAAACCGCTGCTAAGTTGGTTTGACCAGAAACGCACCCCACCCCCCAACCCCTGCAATATCTGTTCACCGCCCTCAGATTCTTGATATTCCGCTGCCCCCAAGTGATGTCTGTCTCCCTGGCCTGCCTTCAGCAAGAATCTTGGGACCCGGGGTTAGCCAGATATCCCTTTATCCGCTATGTTTCCTCTTGGTAATTTTCCACCCACTGACCCCACCCCCTCCTTGGCTACAAATTCCCACTTGGCCACACTGGCTTCTGAGTTGAGCCCAATTCCCCCTACCGTACAACCCTACGGCAGTCATCCCGAATAAAGTCTGCCTTACCACTTTTAACAAGCGTCACTGGGTGTTTTTGCTTTTTCTTTAACAGGCTCCTCCTGGGTCCCTGGGCTGGGCATCCTTCTTGGGAGGAGTAAGCAAGGAGTGAGGTTTTGCCCCCATTGGATCCACAGAGTAAACAAGCCAGTTCCCTACAAACGAGTTGGTCTTCAGTGCGAGGGCTTGTGTGTGGAATGTGGCTCCACTAATTCATCCTTCACCCACCCAGTGGGGGCACATAGCTGTCGCAGAGCCAATTTTTTTTTTCTTGGTGAATACGCATCCCCCCTCCCCCCCCATTGGATTTAAAGGTACATCAAGGACCCATCTCCTCTCCATCCAGGTGTCATTGCTAAGTATTGACCTCCGGACCCTCATACGCTGCACAGACTTAGCTTTTGCAGAGGGACAGATGTGAAGAAAGGCAGTCCCACGCAGCTTCCGAAGGAGGTAAGAAAGCCAAGAGGTAGAGCTGAGAAATGATTCAGGTTCTGCTCCCTAAAATCCTAAAATGCACTTCTTTGAATTACTTGTAAGAAAGAATATAAACAGGGGCGCCTGGGTGGGTCAGTTAGGCGTCTGTCTTTAGCTCAAGTCATGATCCTGAGATCCTGGGATTGAGTCCCACATTGTCAGTCTGTTGTCGAGTCCCCTGCTCAGCAGAAAGCCTGCTTCTCCCTCTCCCACTCCTCCTGCTTCTGTTCTCTCTCGCTGTGTCTGTCTCTGTCAGATAAATAGATACAATCTTAAAAGAAAGAACAGAAACAGCTAAGGTCTTTTAAGGCATTACTCTCTGCCAGGCCCTGTGCTCAGCCTTTAAAGAGATCATCTCATTCCATCCCTACATTTACAGGGGCAGGGTCTGAAGTTTTTTTGTTTTGTTTTGTTTTTTTTTGTTGTTTGTTTTTAAAGATTTTATTTATTTATTCGACGGAGAGAGAGATCACAAGTAGGCAGAGAGAGAGAGGAGGAAGCAGGCTCCCTTCTGAGCAGAGAGCCCGATGTGGGACTCGATCCCAGGACCCTGAGATCATGACCTGAGCCGAAGGCAGCGGCTTAACCCACTGAGCCACCCAGGCGCCCAGGGTCTGAAGTTTTAACAGGTCATGAAATAAACGTTCCACCGGTGGGAGGTGGAGCTGGGATTCGAACTCTGATCTGTCTCACTCCATCCACAGAGCCCCTAACCTTGATCCCTCGAAGGACCCTTGTTGAGATGCCAAGTGGTCTAGCATGGCAAGTGTACCAAGAATAGACATGGGAAGACATAATCGTGAGCCTCTTGGTCATCTAACTTTTGATGTGATTGTGAGGAATAGTACAACCTACCTGGGTGTCAGAGTTGCAAAAGGCAAATAATGGTTTGAGGTCGGTCTCCTTCGCAGGAGTGGTCAGACAGGTTTGACTGCTGATCTCTCAACCGAGGTTAAGGAGGCGGAAAGGAGATACGCAAGCTCACAGGAGGAAGTTAACCAAGATTCCTCAGGCTTGCTGCACTTCTTAGAAAGTATCCCTGCTCCCCACTGAGCTCCCTTTCTAGCCAGTACCTGGAACACAGACCCTGCCCCAGCCTCCAGGGAGTTCTGGAAAACAACAAACACAATGGGCCGCTTTTGGTGCCCAGGTCTCAAAGGCTTCATTTACATCTCATGTTTACACAGGATGTTTTAGGGTCTGGCAACTTTGACATTTTCATTGAAATAGCCCCCAGAGCAGAAGAGAGGTACAGGTCGGAGGCAGATCCTGAAGAGGTCCCCTAACAGGCACTAAACTTCTTTGAAATTTGATCTTCAGTCGTCTCCCCTTATCTGTGGTGTTGGTTCCAGTTACTGCTGTCAGCTGTGGTTAGGAAGCAGATGATTCTCCTTCCGACACACAGACCAGCGCTACACAACGTGCCCACGCCATCCCTTTCGCTTCACCTCACCCGCAGGCAGTTTATCATCTGCCATCACCACAAGAAGGGTGAGGACAGCACAGTAAGCTATGGGGGGGCGGCGGGGGGAGAGACCATATTTACATAACTTTTATTAGAGTATATTATTCCACTTGTCCTATTTTATCACTGTGAACCTCTTACTGTGCCTGATTTATAAATTAAACTTCATCATAGCTATGTACATACAGGAACAAACATCACGTATATAGGGTTCCAGACTGCCCGGGGTTTCAAGTGGTCCGCTGGGGGTCTTAAATAAGGAGAGACTACTGTGTTATCTTTTTAAACACATGCAAAGTTTTCATTCTAGTCACATCCTGCCCAGTTTCCCCCCTGACTTAGAGTGGAGAAGGGAGTTGGGGGAAATTGGAAGGGGAGGTGAACCATGAGAGACTATGGACCCTGAAAAACAATCTGAGGGTTTTGAAGGGACGGGGGGTGGGAGGTTGGGGTACCAGGTGGTGGGTATTATAGAGGGCACGGATTGCATGGAGCACGGGGTGTGGTGCAAAAATAATGAATACTGTTATGCTGGAAAAAAAAATTTATTTAAATTCAATTTAATTAACATATAGTGTATTATTAGTTTCAGAGGTAGAGTTTAGTGATTCATCAGTCTTATGTAACACCCAGGGCTCATTATATCCCGTGCCTTCCTTACTGCCATCACCCAATTACCCCATTGGGTAAATAATCCACCAACCTCCCCTCCAACAGCCTTCAGTTTGTTTTCTAGAGTTCACTGTCTCTATGGTTTGTCTCCCTCTCAGTTTTCGTCTTGTTTAATTTTCCCTCCCTTCCCCTATGTTCGTCTGTTTTGCCTCTTAAATTCCATGTATGAGTAAGATCATATGGTATGTCTTTCTCTGACTGACTTACTTTGCTTAGCATAATACCCTCTAGTTCCATCCAAATGGGCAAATGCATGCCTATTTATTTTAACCGAAAAGTATTTTTTATTACTTAGTCGCACTACTTATCTTTTCCCCTAAAACCTAACATAATCAGTTATAGTTACTTAGCACAGCACTAGTGTTACAGGCCTTACCTCACCAAATACTCACAGTCACCCTAACGAGCAGGTGCTGTGATCCTGCCCAGTTTATAGATGGGTAACTCTTCCCTACTTGGTTGCTGCCAGCACCGTGAAGACACATTTTGCCTCTGGCTTCTCCCTGCTTGGGTGTTCTAGATGACTGCCCTCTCTTTTTTTTTTTTTTTTTTTTAAGATTTTATTTATTTATTTGAGAAAGAGGCAGTGGGAGAGAGCATGAGCGAGGAGAAGGTCAGAGGGAGAAGCAGACTCCCCGTGGAGGTGGGAGCCCGATGCAGGACTCGATCCGGGGACTCCGGGATCATGACCTGGGCGGAAAGCAGTTGTCCAACCAACTGAGCCACCCAGGCATCCCCGATGACTGTCCTCTCTTAATTAAGGTCATATGAAAGAGTCTTTACCATCGTCATTTTTTAAAACATAAAACTATGTAGTAAATATTAAGATAAACATAAATTTGTCAAACTATACCCCTTTCTAAGGCTGAGAAGCCCCTCCCACCCTTCTGAAAACTTCTAAAACAGAAATTTGCCTTGGGTGTTCCATTATTTCAGATAAGGACTCCTTTAATGTGGTGATTAAGCTACTTAGACTCAAAGCATGGGCTCAGGAGTTACAAATCCCCACTAAGCCATTTCCCCCTGATGTGATCTTGAACTAATCATTAACTCTCTCAGCTTCAGTTACCCATAAATTGGGGATAATAATAGGACATACCCATAGGGTTGTTAGGAGGATTCAACGAGCTAATACATATACAGCACCTGTCACAAAGTATGTAATTGATAAATGTCAAATGCTTTTCTTAATAAAGAGATTTGGGGTAGAGATTGCTTTAAGCAACACCTTTTAGTCAATAACACCTAAAACCACATTTCTGAGGTTGGGAAAATGTTGCCATTGCAAATTCATCTTTAGATATTAGAGCAGGTGTACGGACCTTTGGCTGTAAAAATGTGATCCCCAAGCAATGTCGTGGGTTCTGAGCCAGGGAGGGAGTGTAAGGTAAGGTCTACTGACTCTTGCAACAGAACTGAATTAATTTCCTTCGGAATCTGAAAGCCGCTTGTGAGGGAAGAATGAAACCATAAGGGGACCCATTAGCTAACATGGAGTTATCCCTCTGAAACCAGGTCAGCATTGAGCCTTGCTGGCTGTAGATCTAATGAGATCACAGTCACACCCTGCCCTCCTGGGAGGCAGCCCTGATCACCCTCAACCCCAGCTGAGATGACAGTAGCTGCTCCAACACTGGGCTTCCCCTTCTCCAGCCCCCACATTCTCATCTCTCTGCAAGATGAAGAACTCGTGAGAGGGGGCCCTGCAGTCTTCATATCTGGACATCCCTCCCTGACACACAGTACATGCCCTATAAATCTTTCCAGAAGGAATTCATGCAAAGCTGCAAAATCCCCTTCCCTCTTCTCTAGGGCATATCTGTGTAACCAGGGCCAGTCCTATGGCTTATATTCACACATGTCAAAACATGTGCCTTCCAGCCCTCACAACCTTCCCATGCCAGACTGGGGGGTACAGCTGCCTTCATCTAAGGGTTACCTCAAAGAGGTCATTCAGGTGGATGTTTATATTCTTTATATTTTTACTGCATAAGTATCTTGGTCTCCCTAGTATCATCTTTCCCAAACATTTCTTAACCTGGACTACTTGGGCCAATGAAAAAGCTAATCTATTTTATGTTGATTTCATTAGCTTCAGTTTCTTGACCTAGTAACTAAACTGGAAGAAAAACAGGGGAGGGGAAATCTTTCTATAGCCTTCCAAACCCTGCATAAAGGGGCACCTGGGTGGCTCAGTTTTTAAGCTGCTGCTTTCTTTTCAGGTCATGATCCCAGGGTCCTGGGATCGAGCCCCACATTGGGCTCCCTGCTCAGCGAGAAGCCTGCTTCTCCCTCTCCCACTCCCCGTGCTTATATTCCCTCTCTTGCTCTCTCTCTCTCTCTCTCTCTCTCTGTCTCTCTCTGTCAAATAAATAAATAAATAAATAAATAAAATCTTTAAAATAAAACAAAACAAAAAACCCCTGCCTAAAGAGAAGACTTAGTGGCTGTGGCTCCTCTCCTGTTCTCTCAATTTCCATGTGTGCTTATCTCCCCACCCCAACTCTATATACGAAGATGTCAGAAAAGGAACATACCTGGATAAACTTAATAAGACTTTCTCTCCATGGACCTCATGGAGCCTGGATCCCCTACCTGTAAATAGATTAGTCTGATGTCTGGCAAGGATCCTGGATTTATAATCATTGGCCCTGCTTCTTGCTGGCTATGATATTTTGGATAATCACTTAACTTCTGAGACCTCAATTTTTTATTTATAAAAGCAAGTTCAGCCTAGGATGTTTTTAATGTTCTCTGTGACGCTAAAAGCTAGATAGCACTATACAAACCTGAGGAATAATTAGTGTCCCTGAAACGTGACTTCCTTCCCCACAACACAAGCTAGTGGAGGTTCTGAGAATAAATGTCCCTTGGGAAAGAAAAGCGACTGCCAGCAGATCACATTCAGAAGAAAAGAGAGGCTGCACAACCACAGAAGTATCTTATTTATGCAGAATATCTCCCAAAACCTTTGTGGAGACATGTGACTCTGAAAGTTGCCTTCCCATGGGAATGAATGGGAATTGTCCTATAGACATATCAGTGGAAGCTTTGGCTTGAACTACTACTATTTTAACTTATACATTACCTGGCCCTTTTAGAGGACAAATTATGTCAAGAATTGCCCAAAGAACTAACAGTACAACCTGTGCTCTGTTGTCCAGGGCTATTTTGGGTTTTATAAACCATAAGCAAAAAAAAAAAAAAAAAATCAATGCCCTCAACAACTAAAAGTCAATCAAGTTACTTAAGATTTCCCCCAATATATATAGCCATTGACTGATTGTCCAGGAGTCTGACTGTAGCACTTTGGGTCTTGTGCAGACACCAAACTACTTAGCCAGCAGACAAAAATACAGGGAGCTCCAATCATCCAATCAAGAGACCATTAAAATATGGGTCATAAATCTCCGGTTCTGCTACAGTTCATCAAGGACAACGTCCAGCAACCTTCTGGCCTTGCTAAAAGGTAACTCTATGGAACTGGGTCCTGTTTTTCTCCTCCTCTTTCTCATAGTTGTATCCTAAGATTGGGGTGCCCAGGTATCCTCAGGGACCTTTTGTTTTCTTACCAGAAAGGGAATCTCTTTTCCCTAAAGGTACCTGGGGGGATTTTACTGGTTTAGTGTTTCAGCCTCAGCATTAATCCTGAGAATGGTTTCTTTCCAGGCTCTCTCTGCCTTTGGCCATGATCAGGCTCATGAAGTTGTCCCTGTTGTCCAGCCAGCTCTTGCCCTCCAGAGCTGTGAGTGTCAGAGGACAGAGGAGCAGTGGCTGCCCCTGGATATGAACTAACAGCAGTTCCATCCTGTGGCCAAGGCACTCTAGGGTCAACTGATGGGGCTCTGTTCTCCTCAAGAGGCAACTGGCAGGATACTCCAGTCCTGGCACCACTGGTGCTAAGGGGACTGAGAACTCAGTGCACATGATCCATTCCAGCTGGAAAGGTCTGCTGCAGACCCTCTGAGCTCTAAAACAGGGTTTCCTCATCTGCAAAATGAGCTTATCATGGAAGTAGAGTGCCCAGTACAGTGCCTGGTACATAGCAGGCACTCTGGTGCTGGTGCTTTTTCCACCTACATCTGAAATCCAACTGCTGAGGCCCATAAGAACCAACTGATTTTCTAACTCTAGAGGAATATGATCCATCAATATCCAAACCTTGCTAGAGAGCTCTGATGAAGAATGCCTTTCAGCCTTTGTTAAGAAAAATTATACAATACCCTTCTGACCTTGTACAAGAGCATTTGTAACAAGCCCACCTGAGGGATATCTGATGCTCTACAGTTGAGGTTCTTAAGTTGTAGCAGCTGGACCAGAAAAGCAAATTCTTGGGGTGCCTGGGTGGCTCAATGAGTTAAAGCCTCTGCTTTCGACTTGGGTCATGGTCTCAGGGTCCTGGGATTGAGCCCCACATCAAGCTCTCTACTCCGTGGGAGCCTGCCTCAACACCTCTCTCTGCCTGCCTCTCTGCATACTTGTGATCTCTCTCTGTCAAATAAATAAAATCTTAAAAAATAAAAATAAAAAAAGAAAGAAAGAAAAGAAAAAAAAAAAAGCAAATTCTTGGGCCCCAACCCAGACCTACTGAATCAGAAACTCTGGAATTGGGGTGGTGCAATCTTCTTTCCAGTCCGTCTGGACTGACCCACTGGTCCAAAGAAACATCACTTTGTGCTCACAGAAGTGACTGACACAAAGTAAATGTTATAAAATGTTAGCTGTTATCATAAATTAGCCTATGTAAACATAAGAGTGGGATGATGCACACATTGGAGCAGAAGTCACAAAGAACTGGAGAACTTGGAGTGGAAGCCTCAGGGCACCAAGAACAGGGGCTGTCATCAAGCAGGCTGGCAAAAACCAGGAAGGCAGGGAGCAGCACTGACGGTGTGTAGATGATGAGCAGAGGGAAATTATAGGCAGGGTCTTAGCAGGGCGGACCCAGCTGGGATGAGGTCTGACGATCAAATCCAAGAGGGTTTCAAGTGGCCCAGGGACAACTTTAACCTGTTAGTTAAGAAGACCTGGTCTCCACTGGTCACCACTAAAGTCTTAAAGGTTCCAGGCTCACCTGTCTATCTGGTTCTCTCTCTCCCAGGTTATTGGTTGAGTCCCATTTCCAGTGGCTCTCCAAGTGCCCACAATGGTGGCATAGTTATCTCCAGGGGTGTGGGCAGTCAGCCTAGAGCCGGCAAGCCTGATCCTGGAGCCCATCCACCATCCTCCTCAGATTCACATTCTTGGCTCCCACAACTTCACAGGGTTGAGGTCATTTCCTTCCAAGTTCTGGAGTCAGAGACCTAAGAACTAAGTTTTCAGTCAGGGCCCTAAGTAAGAGCTGACTGTTTCAATGATGAGCCCAGACAGAAATACAAACATGAGGCTGGTAATACATCGCTAGTGTTTCATGTGGTAATATGCCAGGCACAAAAAACCTAGCCCATTCACAAGTGGGTTAATCCATTTAAAAATTGGTGCCTAAGCAGCAAAAGCTGAATTTGGGTCTCAACGGTGAAATTAATTTCATGAATACTTGAATTCTATTTGTAACCTAAGTTTGAAGTGAAATCACATTAATAAGAGTCACTTTCTTAATGTTATGAAAGTTTTCTGTTCATTATATTTCATATAATTTCCGAGTGCAACAATACAGTAGTATTTGACCACTGTTTTGAACCACTGAAAAGCATTTTTAATTTTTTTTAAAGATTTTTATTTATTTGACAGAGAGAGACCCAGTGAGAGAGGGAACACAACAGGGGGAGTAGGAGAGGGAGAAGCAGGCTCCCCTCTGAGCAGGGAGCCTGATGTGGGGCTCAATCCCAGGACCCTGGGATCATGACCAGAGTTGAAGGCAGATGCTTAACGACTGAGACACTTTTAAATTTTTAATAATTTGTTTGAAACACTGACTGGGGTGGTGCCTAGGTGGCTCAGTTGGTTAAGCGTCTGCCTTTTTGGCTCAGGTCCCGTTGCCAGGGTCCTGGCATTGAGTCCTGTGTCAGGCTCCCTGCTCAGCAGGGAGTCTGCTTCCTCTCTCCCTCTGCCTCTGTGCATGGTCTCTCTCGCTGTCTCTCTCTCTCTCTCTCTTTCAAGTGAATACATAAAATTAAAAAACAAAACAAAACACTGACTAGGGATGCCTGGGTGCCTCAGTCATTTAAGTGTCTGACTCTTGATTTCAGCTCAGGTTGTGATCTCAGGGTCTTGAGATCCACCCCTGCCTCAGGCTCCCTGCCACCTCAGCATAGTCTGTTTGAGATTCTCTCTCCCCCTCTTCCCCCGCCAATTCCCCCTAAAATAAATAAATAAATCTTTTAAAAAATTAAATTAAATGAAAACAAAACAAAACTACTGACTAAGCCAAGCTGGTAATGTGGAAATGTGTTCCAGTGGGTGAGAAAGGGGAGGAAAGAGAACAGAGGGGAGCAAGCTGAGAATTCAGATACAATAGCTGGCTGCCTCTGCTATGGCCACTATACAGGATCATATAGGAATAGCTGGCAAAAGTCTGTGGGTTGAGAATATCTGCACAAAGCATGCATGATATCTACCTATCTATCTAGAGAAATGGTAGAGATACTATGGTAGAGGTAATCCAACCTCTCTGTGCCTTAGTTTCCTCATCTGTAAAATGGGGATAGTAACAGTACCTACCTAAGAGGAAAATTGTAAGGATTAAATGAATTCATAATCTATGTAAGTCACTTTGAAAAAGGATATAGCAAACACTACACATCTGCATACTATTATTTTAAGTTTACTTAAATTTAGAGATCAACTGGAGAAGATACGTCATTGATTCCTAGTTAAAGGAGTGACAGTATGATGAGAAAACGGATATGG
This sequence comes from Mustela erminea, assembly GCF_009829155.1. Lineage (NCBI taxonomy): Eukaryota > Metazoa > Chordata > Mammalia > Carnivora > Mustelidae > Mustela > Mustela erminea. The sequence goes on along the minus strand of NC_045620.1, from coordinate 84,445,382 downwards.
GGAGATGGGAAGGAGGTAATTTGCAAGGTCATTTGGTCAATTCATTGCCCTCAAAAAATATATTGACGTCTTAAGGGATCCTAGCCCATCATTCCTTGATGAGTCAGAAATTGGTCTTGGCGGACACCATCCATAAGCTTTTGTTCTGGCATGGTGCCCACACTTTGCCCCTACACAGTCAACACCCCAGAGAGCAGTGAATCGATGTCCTTATCCAGGCCAACCAAATCAGTTAGGAGCCATGTTAGGAATAATTTAAAAACAAGAGCGATCTGATGGAGGAGAGCTGCAAATAGAACTGTTAACCTTGACAGCCATCCAGAGTGAGTTCTGTGGCTGGAAGCCATCACTCCATCTGTCTGGTAAGTCACTGAAAAAAAGCTCACCATTTTCAGGTCTTTAAAGATGAATGCCTATCAGCCCAAATGGCCCCAGATGTGTGCAGAAGCCCCAAGTCTCTGACTTCCTCTCTTGGCCAAGATGCCCCTTCTAAAAGTCATCTGAGGAAGTCACTTAACCACTCAGTTTCCTTATCTTGGAAAAGAACATTCAGTGCTATAGTTACTACCCGTCTCCCTAGGGAGTCGACGGTCGCTGGGTAACTAAGAACCCTATTTAAAGTGTCCAGTGTTACAGAGACTAGCAAACTATGCCTGATTCATTCACTTGGGACTCACTGATGTTTTGGAAATTTGAGTAACTGAATAATTCGGAGGGTAGGCATTAGGTCTGGCCCTGTCTTTCAAACCTCCAGGAAATCTGGAGATTTTAAAAAAAGAGAGAAAATCATGAGCATATCCTTCCTAACAGATACTCTTTGCAAGTATCACTGCTATCTTCTCATTCATGGACCTATTCATGATATTCTCACTCTTATACTGAAATATTCCATTTGCTCTACTCGTACACATTATATAACTAGTGAGGCTGCCACTGGAATCAGCCCTACTGGGAAACTATTGTAAGCCAAATCTTTCAAATTGTGGAGTCTCCGGGTGTGTTAAGAGGCACCCACCGGTGCACCTGGGTGGCTCAGTTGGTTAAGCGTCTGCCTTCTGCTCAGGTCATGATCTCAGGGTCTTGGGATTGAGCCCCACATCAAGCTCCTTGCTCAGCAGGGAGTCTGCTTCTCCCTCTTCCTCTGCTCCTCCCCACCACTCATGCTATCTATCTCAAATAAATAAATAAAATCTTTACAAAAAAAAAAAAAAAACAAAAATGAAGCACCCACCAATGCCTTCTTTACCACTCCAGTTGGGTAAGAGGTTAGCCAGAATTAGAGGATTTAAAACAACCAGAATTAAAGCTAGAGAGGAACAGAACTGGAATCATCTTAGTGTCTGCCTTTTGGCTTTGTTTGCTTCCTGTTTGAACAAACAATGCTCAGGGTGACAGTGATTCTGATTTTGTCATACATCAGAGTCACCTGGAGATCTTGTTAAAATCTGCATTGCTAGACCCACCCTCATAATTTTGGGTTCAGTAAGATAAGGGAGATGCCTGAAAGTCAGCCTGTTTTCTATAGATTCACAGGATGTGTTGCTGCTGGTGCAGGGATCACACTTAGAGAAACACTGGGCTGAAAGGTACATTCTTGCAGGCGAAAATCTTATGTTCTGTGTCTAGTTCGGGTGAACAGCTGTCCTGGTCTTCTTGGAATTAAAGGGTTTCCTTGGATGCAGGACTTTTCAGTGTTAACTGGCATAGTCCTGAGCAAACCAGGGTAGTTATCATTCTAACAATAGAAGAGATAGTGACATCCCTAATCTTTTTAAAGTTTGGACTAATTCATCAGGCTACCTAGTTAGTTAAGAATTTCCTAAGTCCCAGAGGCTACATAAGGGCACATTAGACACATTAAAACAAATTAAATAGCACAGTTGCAGTTCTTGTCCTCAAAGAATTTCCTGTTTGAGTTAGTCCTTCAGTCATGTATTCATTTGTTGATTCAACACATTTTCATTGACTGCCTGCCTGTGCTAAGCACCGGGATGGGGGGGCCGGTGTGCATCAGTGAATAAGACAGGCAGGGACTGTGCCCTTGTGGAGCTGGCTGGCTAATTGGAAGACCTGAACCTGTGTGAACAAAGATGAAATGGAAATAATTCTTACCCTGAAGTGGCATATGAGACTCATTTGCGTTAATGTCCAAAGACTTTACAAAAGAAAGCCATATGTTATAATGATCATAATCACATCACAAGAATCTTCTGAAAAGTCCCGATTATGATCTCACATTCCCCGTTTTTGCATGCGGAGGGTAGGCCATGAAGCTAGAGGCCAGGAGGACAGAGGCTTAGCTCTGGTTTTCTACTAACCTCTCTTTGACCCTGAAGGACTCATTGGTGTCTTTGTTCCTCATTTTCCTCACACTATCATCGTAAGAATCAACTGTGATATTACTATGGAAACACTTTCAATATCAGCAAACTGATTTATCTGGAAGACAATTTATATGTAATGAGACCATGCAATTCTAACACCACAGATTTCCTGGTGCAACTAAAGTGCTCAAATCAGAACAATTTCCATGACCTGTAATTCTTTTATGGAAACATTTCGGAAATGAAGAGCCGAGGTGAGTATAGGTTTTTCATTTTAGAGGACAGAACTTTCATAATTTAGAAATTCCCAAGGACAAATGGAAAATTCTTTGAAGACCAGGGGTTTAAACTGGTGCCACTCCTTGTCTCCTTGTGAATTCAAATTTCTAATACCAGAGATTCTAATGAATACCTAAGTAGCATAAGGAAAAAAATACACATCTTGTCAGCTCTATTTTTTCATCTTAAAAAAAGAGTCTTCTTTCTAAAGTTGAAAGATATCTAAAAAAAATTTTTTTTAAGTCTTCCCTTTTTTTTCTCAGGGTATATGTTTGTGCAGACATCCTAGGAACACAAGGTGTCTATCTGAATCACGTCATCCCCTGTTTACCAACAATTTAGTCCTCCCCATAGCCCTTAGATTAAGGATCAAATAACCTGAGGCTAATGATTCTCAACCCTGGCTGCTTTACCTGGAGAACTTAAATCTGTATCTGGTCCCTCCTCCTCCAACTGAATCAGAATTTTTGTGAGTTGGGTACTAAATTTTAGTCTCTAAATTTTTGTGACTGGGCACTAAATTTTAGTCTGGTCTGGTTGGTCTGGTTTAGTATGGTCTGGTTGCTTCTACAATCTCATCTGCCTGAGCCCTCTCTTTCTTGGTTCTACTCAGCTTCACGGGCTACAGTCCAGGGCATTTGCACATGCTGTTCCCCCTCTTAGCTTCAGCATTCCTCCTCTGACCTCCTGGACCTTACCAAATTGCTCCAATGTATAGTCTCCTGGCACCAGAGCCTGGCCTCCTTCGCACATGTCACAGCTGCATGGTACATTCATTTGCAAAATCCTCGGATTAATGTCTGCCTCCCCACAAATGACTCTGAGCTCCTTGAGATCACAGGGCCATCGGTTTCTTTTTTTTTTTTTAAATTTTTTTTTTTTTAAAGATTTTATTTATATATTTGACAGAGAGAGAGATCACAAGCAGGCAGAGAGAGAAGGGGAAGCAGGCTTCCTGCTGAGCAGAGAGCATGATGCGGGGCTCAATCTCAGGACCCTGGGATCATGACGTGAGCCGAAGGCAGAGGCTTAACCTACTCAGCCACCCAAGTGCCCCAGGGCCATTGGTTTCTGTTTACTGTTGTGTCTTTCCCAGCTCTAGTGAAAGGCCTGACAAATAAGAGGTACTCAGTACTTATATTAATGCAGGAAACAAATGACAGGATGGGACATGTCCAATATTTTGTGTCACAGGCTTTAAGAGAGCAAAAAAATATACATGTTTTAACAGATGTTGGTGAGGATTCAGAGAAAGGGGAGCCCTCTTACATTGTTGGTGGGAATGCAAACTGGTGCAGCCACACTGGAAAGCAGTATGGAGGTTCCTCAGAAAGTTAAAAATAGTACTACCCTATGACCCAGCAATCGCACTATTAGGTATTTACCCAAAGGATACAAACATAGTGATTTGAAGGGGCACCTGTACCCCAATATTTATAGCAGCAATGTCCACAATAGCCAAACTGTGGAAGGAGTCCAAATGTCTATCGATAGGTGAATAGATTAAGGAGGTGTGGTGTATATTCTATATATTACTTGGCCATCAAAAAGAATGAAATCTTGCCATTTGCAACAACGTGGATGGAACTAGAGGGTATTACGCTAAGCAAAATAAGTCAGTCAGAGAAAGACAATTATCATATAATTTCACTCATATGCAAAATTTAAGAAACAGAACAGATACACATAGGGGAAGGGAGGGAAAAATAAAACAAGACAAAATCAGAGAGGGAGGCAAACCATAAGAGACTCTTAATCATAGGAAACAAACTGAGGGTTGCTGGAGGACAGGGGATTGGGGGGAATGGACATTAAGGAGGACACATAATGTAATGAGCACTAGGAGTTACGTAAAACTGATGAATCACTAAACTCTACCTCTGAAATTAATAATACATTATATGCTAATTAATTGATTTTACTTTTTTAAATTTTATTTAAGATTTTATTTATTTTGGCAGGGGGAGAAGAAGGCTCCCCACTGGGCAGGGAGCCCAATTCAGGATGCCAATCCCAGGACCCTGAGATCGTGACCTGTGCCAAAGGCAGATGCTTAACTGACTGAGTCACCCAGGTGCCCCTAATTAATTGACTTAAAAAAAAAATTTAACAGTGTTTCTTAAATGTCCTGTGTTAATCTAAGGAAGTATTGTCACAAACCATTGAACCCCACTTAATCTTCACTATAGCTCCCTCAGCCAAGCTTCAAAGACAAGCATCATTTGGAAAATAAAATTACAGAACTACTATAACAAGCCATATCCTGTTGAGAGTTATTTTGGGAGGTGCCTGCAAAAGGGGGGTTGTACACTCCCTTTTCTGTGCCCGGAGTGGGGTGCAGAGACTGAGGCCTCCCTTCCAGAGGTATGTTCTGGGGACGCCTGGGTGGCTCAGGTGGTTGGGCGGCTGCCTTCGTTCGGCTCAGGTCATGATCCCAGTGTCCTGGGATCGAGTCCCACATCGGGCTCCTTGCTCGGCGGGGAGCCTGCTTCTCCCTCCGCTTCCGTCTGCCAGTGCTCACTCACTCTCTCTCTCTCTCTCTCTGACAAATAAATAAATAAAATATTAAAAACAAAAAACAAAAAACACAGAGGTATGTTCTGAAGGAAGAGTTCATCCACATGGTAAGCGTGCTGCAAAGCCTGGTCTGTTCTCATTCCACTTCTACAGGGCCTGTCAGTCGGTCAGTCAGTTCATCCGTAATATCTATCCCGAAATCCAGAAATTCACATCAGCCTTGACTTGGGTTCACATATATGTAGCATGAAACATAAGAGAGGCTGAGGATGCCAGAGATACCCGTTTTTTAAGCCTCGGCGGGGGTGGGGGTGGGGGCGCTAAACTGGTCAACTCCAGCAAAGAAGTTTCCAGACTAAACTGGAATGCGCAGGAGATAAATTTCATTTACAAAACAAAGAATGGTCTGGGTTGGGTGTGGTAGGGCTGTAGATTCCAGATTCCAGATGTATATAAAGTGGTACAGTCAGGGTATTTGTATTTGGGTGGCGGGGGAGGATATTTGTATTTGAAAGACTGGAGGCAAATAACAAAAGTCATGACAAATTTTAAAGTTATCAGTTAAGACCAGTTCTCTTTCCTCTGTCCTCAACCACTAAAATGCACCTGCTCGGGTCTATGGTCTGTGGCCCAAAAGTGTGGATTACAGAGCCCATTGCCTTTCCTCATCTTCCAGCCTGGCACAAAGGCCCCTGAGAAGTAGCAAGGTCCTGGGTGCCCCGTTGTTATCACAGAGTGGAAAAACCAGCTGTGTTTCCTAGGCCCAGAGCTACGCAGAGCTCTAGCATCCTGCTGCTCCATTCCGGAAAGACTCTCCATCTTCCTAGCCAGTCGCAGGGGTCCCCGGGTCTTGTGTAACCACTGGAAATACCCGGGGATTCACCGCGGGCTCCAACCACTGGGAGCTTCATTTCCCTCCAAACATTAAAGGGAGGTGATTCTTACTCTGCAGGGATCCGTAAATTGGAGGGTTCCGTAAATATGTCAAATCCCAATCAGTGCCCAATAAATGTTAATTCTTAACCCACTGAGCCACCCAGGCGCCCCAAATGTTAATTCTTAATAAGTACTCTGTGAGTGCTAGTTATCGATGACAGCATTTCAAGGAGCATTTCAACCTCTCCTACACAGCTGTAGACAAGGTGGATTCTTGGGCAGTTGCTTTCTTCCCCAAGTCCAAGCCAAGTGCCCGCTCACCAGGTGGCCTCATGCTACCAGGGAGGAAGAACAATCTGCTTTGTTTGGAGTGACAGGTGCATGGCTCCAGATTGAATAAGATGGCCTCCTGACTCTTAACAAGGGGAAGGTATGTGCCAGAAGAAATGCATTTTCTTTTCTTTCCTTTTCTTTTCTTTTCTTTTTTTCTTTTTTCTTTTTCTTTTCCTTTCCTTTCTTTCTTTCCTTTTTTTTTTTATTTTTTAAAGATTTTACTTATTTATTTGACAGAGAAGAGAGTACAAGCAGAGGGAGCAGCAAAGGGAGAAGCAGGCTCCTCACTGAGCAGGGAGCCCAAAGCAAGGCTCAAACCTAGGATCCTGGGATTGTGAACCAAGCGGAAGGCAGATAGCCAACCGACTGAGCCACCCAGGCACCCCAAGAAATGCATTTTCACTTGTATTATTGCCGCCATAGAAAAGAGAGGTGGGGAGATCCTATGACCTACAGGGTCTTTCTCTTTTAGTTAAAGGCAGTTTGAAAGGGACCTTGGAAGCCACTTCCTGACCCTCATCACAGCATGAAGATCTAAAATTTGTATTCCACTTTATAGAGAGCAGAGTGCTTCTATCTTCTCTCCCTCTTTTTGTTTGCTTTGAGCAGAGAAGCAATACCACATGAAGGAGAGGTTGCTAAAAGGAAATGGGAGGCTGGGTGCGAGCCCTAGCGTTCTATCCTCCTCTGAGCCCTGGGCTCCTCATCCGTAAAGTGGAGGACTCTCTGAGATTGCTCCTAAGAACAAAAGAAAAAAACTCTAAGACTGGAAAACTTTAGAGAGAGAGAAATTAAGGCATTGAGACACAGGAGAATTATATGGTTGGCACCGTGTTTGGTGACCAAGCCATCACAAACTTAGCAAGTCCTGGACTGATCTCCCAATCCTGCCCCCGCGCAAATCTGCTACAGCCACAGCCTTCCACATCATGATCAGGTGCAGACCCAGCCTTCTAGTTGCTTGGCTTGAAAACCTTGGAGTCCTCCCAATGTCTTACATTCAATGCATCCACAAAGCCTACTGACTCTGTGTTCGAACAATATCTGCATCAGAGCACAGCCGCCCGCTCTGATCTCCTGTCTGCGACACTGAGGAGCTAGGGGAAGTGGGACTGCTCAGGCCACCGCCTCTTGGGGCCCTGTTGGCCCCATTTATAAAATGACCATAATTATGACCTCGTTTTCTTGTTGGAGTTGCTGTCTTTTCTTTGTTGATTTTGTAGGAGCTCGCTGTACATTTTATTTATTTATTGTTATGGTTTTTCTTGTTGCAGTTTTATTATATTTCCTCTTAATTGGCTTTTTTGTTTTTTGTTTTTTGTTTTATTTTAAGTAGGTTCCATGCTGGGCCCAGATTCACAACCCTGAGGTCAAGACTGGAGTTGAGATCAAGAGTCGGATACTTCACCGACCAAGCCACCCAGGCGTCCTGGCATTTTCTTTTTTTAAAATAGTTGACACACAATGTTAAATTAGTTTCAGGGGCACAACATAGTGATTTTGATAAGTCTATACTTATGTTATGCTATAGTCTCAAGAATAGCTACAGTCACACAAGGCTGTTACAATGCCATTGACTATATTCCCTATGCTGTATCTTTCACCTCCGTGACTTACTCAATCCATAACTAGAAGCTTATACCTCCCACCTCCTCTTCACCTACTTACCCCTCCCCCCCACACCCCTCTCATCTGGCAACCAACAGTTTATTTTCTGTTTATGGATCTATTATTGGTTTTTTTTCATTTGTTGATTTGTTGCGGGTTTTTTTCGATTTCACATATAAGTGAAATCATATGGTATTTGTCTTTCTTTGTCTGATTTATTTCACTTAGCATAATACCGTCTAGGTCCATAAATATTTTTGCAAATGGACAGATCTCATTCTCTTTTATGGTTATGTAATATTCCATTACATACACACACACACACACACACACACACACCCCTCACCACACCACATTGCTTTATCCACTCATCTATCAATGAATACATAAGTTGCTTCCATGTCTTGGCTATTGTAAATAATACTGCAATGAATGTAAGAATGCCTTTTTCTTTTCAAATTAGTGTTTTTGCTTTCTTTGGGTAAATACCCAGTAGTAGAATTACTAGATCATATGGTATTTCTTTTTTTTTTTTTAAGATTTTATTTATTTATTTGACAGACAGAGCTCACAAGTAGGCAGAGAAGCAGGCAGAGAGAGAGGAGGAAGCAGACTCCCTGCTGAGCAGACAGCCCGATGTGAGGCTCAATCCCAGAACCCTGGGATCTTGACCTGAGCTGAAGGCAGAGGCTTTAACCCACTGGCCACACAGGCGCCCCTCATATGGTATTTCTATTTTAATTTTTTGAGGGACCTCCATACAGTTTTCCACAGTGTCTGTACCAATTTACACTCCCACCAGTAGTACCCAAGGGTTCCTTTTCCTCCACATTCTTGCCAACACTTTTTATTTCTTGTCTTTTTAATACTAGCCATTCTGACAGGTGTGAGGGCCTAATGCCCTGTGGCTTTGATTTGCGTTTCCCTGATGATGAGTGATGTTGAGCATCATTGTACATTTTGGATATCAATCTCTGATTTGTTTTAGACATTGCAAATTCTATCTTCTTCCATTCTGTCAGCTGGCTATAAATTTTGTCCATGGTGCCCTTTATTGAACTGAAGTCCTCTATGTAAAGGTAATATAATTTATTGGATATTTCATCTTAAGGTCTGTGTTTTCTATGACTTAAGAAGGTCCTCCCAGGGCTCCTGGGTGGCTCAGTTGCTTAAGCATCTGCCTTTGGCTTGGGTCATGATCCCAGGGTCCTGGGATTGAGTCCCTCATCAGGCTCCCTGCTCAGCGGGAAGCCTACTTCTCCCTCTCCCTCTGCCTGCCTCTCCCCCTGCTTGTGTGCTCACTCTCTTTTTGTGTCAAATAAATAAAATCTTAAGAAAGAAAGAGAGAGAGAAAGAAAGAGAGGGAGGGAGGGAAAGAAAGAGTCTTTCCCTGGAGCACTTGGGTGGCTCAGTCAGTGAAGCATCTGGCTCTTGATTTCAGCTCAGGTCACAATCTCAGGGTCCTGGGATTGAGCCCCCATCAGACTCAGTGCTCAGCAAAGGGTCTGCTTGAGATTCTCTCTCTGTTCCCACCTCTCTCTCGCTCAAATAAATAAATCAATCTGTAAAAGAAGTCTTTCCTTAACTCTAGGTCACAAAATCATCTACATATTTACTAACCTAATTTTCTTCCATAAGGTGAGAACCCAATCTAGTAAATAATTCATTCATTACCTATCAATTTATGAATTATATTATATAATTAAATTCTCATACATACATGGGATTGTCTCTGAATTCTGTTTCATTGACCTATTTGCCTGTTTTTGTACCCAAACCACACGGTTTTTATTAGTATAGGTTTAAAAAAAATTCCCAACAGCTTTATTGAGGAACAGGTGACCAAAAATATTCCATGTATTTAGCTGTACAGCCTGGTAATTTAATATACATATACATTGTGAAATGATTACTATAATCAAACTAATTAATGCATTTATTACCTCATATATTTCACTTTTTTCTCTGTGATAAGAATGCTTGTGATCTACTCTCAGCAAATTTCAAGTATACATTCAGTACTACTTACTAACTATAGTTATCATACTCTACATTAGATCTTTAGAGCTTACTGTACATGTTGACCAACATCTCCACATTTCCCCTCATTTCCCCCCATTCCCCTAGCCTCGGGCAACAACCACTCTACTCTTACTATGGCTTTTTAGTATGGCTTAATATCTGGTAGGGCAAAACCTCATATTTTATTTTTAAGAGTGACATATTGCATAATATACAGTATAAAATATGCTGATTTCATATATGAAGTTTATTCAGCTGTTCACGGAAATTTACTTCTCCATTTAGAGTAGGTTTTTGGGTTTTTTTTTTTTAACTTCTTCAAAAGATCTCACTGGAATTTTGAATAGGATGGCAAAAGATTCAAAGATTAATGAGGGAAATATTTGTATTTCTTTATTATTAAGGCAATCCGTCCAACAGAGCATGGGTATGTATATAAATCATCTTCTATATCCTATATTAGAGTTTTTCTTTTCATTTTCAAAATTTTGAAATAATCACAAATGTACAGAAGATGGGGGTGTAAAAAATAAGGAATTGTTTTCTGTCTGAGTCCTTTGAGAGTATGTTTCTGAACTGGCACCTTTATCATGCCTTGATGATATGCCCAGCACTGTGCATTGCTTACAAACAAAGACATCCTCCTATATAACCCTCATATACCATCACAGTCAGGAAATTTATACTGACATATCTTCACCTTATAATCCTGGGACTCCAAGTTTCATCCATTGTCCCAGTACCATTTTTTTTTTTTAAGATTTTATTTATTTATTTGTCAGAGAGAGTGAGAGCACAGGCAGGCAGAGTGGCAGCAGAGGCAGAGGGAGAAGCAGGCTCCCCGCTGAGCAAGGAGCCCGATGTGGGACTCGATCCCAGGATTCTGGGATCATGAACTGAGCATCCATCCCAGTACCATTTTGCATAGCAAAAGAATCCCATGCAGAATCAAGCATTGCATTTGGTTGTCATGTCTCTTGTCTCCTTCCATCTAGAACAGTTCTTCTGTCTTTTCATGATTTTCCTGGCCTCAGTTTACATGACTTTATTTTGTAGGATGTCCCTCAGTGGGCTTTCGTGTTTTATTGGGATTTGATACAGGTTATATGTCAGGTCATACACACTCCCACAGAGGCGATGCTGTGTTTTTCTCACTGCGTTGTCAGGAGGTTCATGATCTCAACTTGTCCTGTATTAATGATGGTCCCTTTGATCAGTGGTCTAAGGTGGGGCATGCTAGGCTTCTCTTCTGTGAAGTTACTGTTTTCCCTTTGGAATTAATCATGATTTGGGGGTATTTTGAAACCATAAATATCTCATTTCTTCTCAAATGTTCAAATTATTAACTTGTTTGTTTATATCTGTATTGAAAAGATTTTCTGTTTTACTCAAAGGGTTATAATCCATCATCATCATAATTTTGAGGTAGAAACTGTGCCCAGTGTGACCAATGGGAGCTCCTTTAGTGAAAGTCCTTTTGATACATCCCCATCATTCTGTGAGCACTTCCTTTCATTTCTCGCACAATGGAATGTGCCAGAACATATCTCTACATAGATATTCCCTTCATGCCACCCCACATGGAATCTGAATCCCATGTTGGATTACCACCTCTCCCTATACACACACACACACACACACACACACACACACACACCCCTACCTCACCTAGCACCAAATGTGATACCTGACACTTTGTCACTGGCTCCTATCCTCCACCCACAGAAGTCTACCATGCTCTGCCCCACCCTAATGGCTAAGGACCAAATGTGCAAGAGAAGAGCAAAAGGAAGAAGAAACTGGCTTAGAGTTTTAAAAGTTTTATCAACAGAAATTTTGTATATTCTTGCTGTATTAGTTTGCTAAGTTTGCCATAACGATGTACCATAGGATGGAGGGCTCAAACAATAGAAATTTATTTTCTTGTACTTCTAGAAGTTAGAAATTGAAGATCAAGTTGACCACAGTATTTATTTTTTCTGAGATCTCTCTCCTTGGCTTATAGATGACTGTCTTCTCCCTATGTCTTCACATGGTCTTCCCTCTGTGCATGTCTTTATCCTAATTTCCTCTTCTTACAAGGACACCAGTCATACTGGATTAGGGCCTACCCCAATTACCTCATTTTAACTTAGTTGCCTTTTTAAAGACCCTATCTCCAAATGTAGTCCCATTCTGAGGTATTGGGGGCTAAAGGCTTCAATATATGAATTTGGGGGGATACAGTCAGTCCATAGAATGTAGTTAGGCTAATTCCTAGATATTTTATGACTTTTGATGACTATATTAAATATTCTCTTCTATTTTAATTACATTTTAGATGGTTATTGCTAGTATAGACAGATGTTTGATTTGTAAATGTTGACTAGCAACCCTTCTAAGCTCTGTTATTAAATCTAATTCTTTGTTGATTGTTTCCTTTTCCATCAAACAATGATATATTTATCTCATTATCTGACATCCCCTTTCTCCAAGGCCTTTATTTCCCAAGGGCTGCCGTTTCCTGGAGGTGTGCTCTCACCTTCATTAGATTAGTTAGATTCCCATAGATAACTGTATATGGCATGTATCTCTACATGCATGTGGTGTATCTTTAGAGGAAGAGACAAGGTCAAGAGTGGGATTTTTTTTTTTTTTTTAAGATGGAACATATTTAAATGGCCAAAGGAAAAAAGTACTTGGTGAGAAAGGAATTAAAGAGATGAGAGGAAGGATTGATTTGGAATTCCAGAATGGGATTTTAGTAGATACAGCAGGATTAGCTTTAGAGAGGAAAAGAAGAGGAAGTGAAGGTGGGTGGAGATGTGGAAGAAATGGTAGATTGGAGGGTAGAGACAGACTGCAAAATCTCTGCTCTGATGGTCTTATCTATAAAGTCATCTATTTTAAGACAGGGGCATTGGGCAACGTAAGGAAGTTTGAGTTTGGACAGAGAACCGAAGGAGAATTGTATAGGTTTGTTTTAATCACATTTTTTTTTCTTCATCTTACTGTAATCTGCTATACACGTGTGATTTAGAGAATAAGCCACTCCCTGCTCTTATCCCTATAAAAACTGAGAACAAGAGCTCTTGGCCAAGAATTTAGTCAAATTCCTTCCAGAAATTTCAGGACATAAAAGAACACCCATCAAGAGGTACATGGCTCCTTTCTTACTCCTAGTATTTATATTGTCTCTGAGAATTCATGTTCATCTTTAAGTATGTGTGCATATCTGTATCTAGCAGATCCAAAAACCAGCCCCTGAAATTGTCAGGAGAATGACTATTCATCCTGTAGCTATACTGATGGGAAAACCTAAAAGTTAACTCAGTTTAGAGCAACCATGTCCACACCACCACTCATATCTTATACCTTGGGCCCCGGAATGAGATACAGGGAACAGATCCCATGCCCCAGGTAGCCACTGGTCAAAGGAGGTGAGAGACACATATAATACAATTGAATCCAACCTGGAGCTTGGAATCCAGAGCCAAAGACCAGCCCAGCTCAGTCAAGCCAACCTGTATACCTAAGAACATGAAAATAAAGGATTGATGTTTTAAGTAATGGAGCTTCAGGATAATTTGTTAGACAGCACAGCTGTGTCAGTAGCTGGTGGATATATATCACTTTATGTCAGAAGAATCCAACTCTTAAAAAGGGGAAGAAGGGTAGAAGCTGACATTTTTGAGTTACATAAGCAGTAGGTATCTCTATTTTATCTGGTATTGAATTATATATTAAATTATATTGATTCACTCATTTATTTATTCACGATTCATTCAAAAATCATTCATTCAAAATTCATTTATTCATTCATTCAAAAATAATGAGTACCTATTGTGTTTTAGACACTGGGGATAAAACAGTGAATAAAGCAGGTGGAACTCCTTGAATTCCCATGGAATTCCCATGGAATTTATATTCTAGTACATGAGATGCATTTCCTACAGGCTTATGTGGGTAAAGGAAATTGTTGTAGAATCGCTTAACCTCAGTACAGCTAGCTCACATTTGTTTAGCTACTACAACACGGGCTTTTAGCCATTCATGTAACCTAAATAGTTCCCTTCTCCACTTCCCTTTTGAAAGGAGTAACTTGCCCTGAGTTCCTGCTATTTGACAAACACTAAAACTACATTATTTTTAGTCATTAAAAAATATTTAGAGTATTTAACAGTACTCCCATTATACACATGAGTAAACTAAGGTGAAAAAAGTGAAGTGATTTGTCCGTAGTCACGCAGCTGAGAAAGACCTGGGATTTGAGTGTACAGATACAAAGCCCTATCTTGATGAACCATATTGAGTCCCCAGGTAAGCTTAGCGTTGTCCTGAAAGATTCTAGATTAAAGGAAAATATTCTTCAATGTCAGCTATAAAAATGGTGGTTTCTGGGAATACCTCTATAACTTCATCTTTTGTTACTAATAAATGCAAGGTTTTTTTCTGATTCATATGTCATGGGCATATGTGGTTTAAGCCAACTAGAAATTCTTCAGTTGGTTATAGATCTCAGAACATATAATCCTGGTTAGTTCTTCAAATTTCTTGCCCAAAATCAAATCCCAAACCCCACTCTAAAAACAAAACAGCAGAAAACAGCTGTTTGCAGAATAACAATCTTAGAAGTCAATATAAATAATCAAAAATTAAAGATGTTGGCTCTCCTGCCCAAATCTGGAAAAATTTGTGCATTAAAAATAATGATGATAAAGGATTAGAACTGTGATACTGTGATTTATAGAAAATCAAATGCAAAAATGCAACACTTGATCCCTGATTTGATTGAGGGGGTGCTTTATATATTTTTGGAACAGGAAAATCTGGATCATATTTTAGATAACATTATTTCACTAATGTTAAATTTTGTAGGTGTGATAATGAGATTGTATTACACAGGAAAATGTCCTTACTCTTAGGAAATGCAGAATTAAATATCTAGAGTGAAATATCAAATTGTCTATAACTAAACTTTCAATAGGTTCATCACATATGCAGGTGTGTGGATAGATGTATTAGAAAATCTTGAAAATGCAAGAGTGAAAAAGCAAAAGAGAAAGCAAGTGTTAATAATTATTACCCTAGGGACGCCTGGGTGGCTCAGTGGGTTAAAGCCTCTGCCTTTGGTTCGGGTCGTGATCTCAGGGTCCTGGGATCTAGCCCCACATTGGGCTCTCTGCTCAGTTTCCCCACCCCCACCCGCCTACCTCTCTGCCTACTTGTGATCTCTTTCTCTCTGTCAAATAAATAGATGAAATCTTAAAAAAAATTATTATTATTATCCTAGGTGAAGAACCCACAGATTTCATTGCTTTTTCTTTCAACTTGATTGTAAATTTGAATAAACTCAGGAAAAATAAACGGGGAAGAAAAGCAAACGATGTCGGAATAGATGGTGTCTCCATTCCTTACCTTGCAGGCATTTGGAAAACACCAGGCTCTCAAATACCTCATCCTTGGAAGATGCAGTCCTGTCTGAAGCCTGGTCAGGTCAACTGCTCTCACTGCAAACCCACATTGAGCGTCCAGCCTTCAAGTCTGGCACACTCAAAAGCTGACCGAACGGGGAGCTGGCTTCTCTGCTCCTTCCCCCAATGTCAGACATTCTAATGATCATGTGGAACTGGTTTTGATAGACAAGAGGATACGCGTGTCAGTTGCTGAGAACAACTGAAGGGTGAGTCAGGGAAAGACTGGGAAGGAGATGAGGGGGCAGAGAGATGGGGTGTTCGCAGCTGGGAAACAACTCAGGGAATGTGTGGGAAATGTGGGGGACGGGAGGTAAAGGAGCAGGGGCTTATCTAAAAACTTTTAACACAAAAAGAATGGGGGGGGGGCTTATTTGTTCTTGTTTATTTACCTGCCACAAGTTCCTGCTGTGAAACAGGCAGGTGGCACCAACCTGCACTTCCTCATCCTGCAAGTGAACCCAAACTTCCTCCTCTTTCATCCGCGCCCTCCTTTCCTTGCAAACAGCTGGTCTTCTTTAAGGGAATGTGCCCAAAGGAAAGAACCACACATTTTAGAGCTGGAATATGTGTGAAGTGAAATTGGAGGAGACAAGGTTAAAAACAGCAAGACCAGTTTGGAAGACTTCATAGTCATCACAGTGTCCATGACGATGGCCCAGACCAGGCGATAACAGAAGAAATGGTGAGGTGACGGCTGATTTTGAATGCATTTTGAAGGCGGAAGTCAAGAGTGTTTTGACATTGCTTCCTGGCCTACAAATATCACTGGCCCCTCCGATTTTCCTCAGCATTCTCTAGCTCTGCGATTTTTATTCTTTGACTGAAGAGCTTGTTTTTGTTTGTTTGTTTGTTGTTTGTTTGTTTTTGAGCCACAAGGTAAGTTGGACTCTTGACAAAGGAAGACAAATCCATCCCTGATCCTGGAAATGCTATTCAAAGGGCAAGCCCTCCCAATAAAGATTGGTCAGCAATATTAAAGGAAGTTGGGTCCAGCTCTATATTCCATCTTTTCTGGGAAGTCTTACTTCTCACAGGGTGGTGTCTGTCTCCTATGCGCTCAAGGGCAGTCTTATGTATAGTAATAATGTTGTACTGACATGAGTATAGTATTTTACAATTGTTTTACATTGTTTGGGGAGGTCTTTTGTGACCCCTAGACTAGACTGCGCCCCCTGTTCTATGTTCCCATGGTGTCTTGTTCTTCTCCTATTGTAATTCTCTCTACATTTTATTGTAGATTCTTGTTTAATTATCTGTCTTGTTAGATGGAAAAGTTTTATGAGGAAAAGACAATGTTATACCCCTGGTTCCTAATACAGTGTCTGCTTCATTAAAGGTATTTGGTGCGTTCCTGCAACTAAATGAATCCAGTGAAAAATAACACTTAATTTTCAAAACAATTCTTACAAAGTGACTGTTATTGTCACTACTTTGTTTTTTTTTTTTCTAAAGATTTTATTTATTCAGTTATTTGAGAGAGAGAGAGCACAAGCAAGCAGAGAGAGAGGAGGAAGCAGGCTCCCCGCTGAGCAGAGAGCCCGATGTGGGGCTCAATCCCAGGACCCTGAGATCATGACCTGAGCCGAAGGCAGAGGCTTTAATCCACTGAGCCACCCAGGCACCCCGTCACTACTTTGTTAATAAGAGGAAGGAGCTGCTGAGATTGTGGTCACAAAGCTAATTGTGGAAGAAGTAACTGGGAATGGTACCCAGACCTCAGCTCTTTCCACTGTGTTCTACCTGGAATCTAGAAGAAACATCCATTCATTTCAAGTGTCAACAGACACTTACTGATTATTTCCCACATGTCAGGCTCTACCGTGGGGACATGTTCATGGGGGAGGGGTATTCAAAAAAAGAGTAAGATTTGCATTCAGACACTGCAAACCAAAAGTAAGGAAATGGACTTGTAAATACATAATCACATTGTAGTGTGGTACATGCCATGGGAGTTCCTAGGAGGGATGTCTAACTGCCTGGGTGAAGGAAGGTTCAAATAGGTCCTTCTGATATGGGTTTGAAAAAAGAAAAAAAGAAGTCTTTTTCTAGGAACAGAGCAAGGAAGGTTAATAAAGGATAAGACTGATGGCTGGCACTGCCAAAACTGGGTAGCTTTCCTGTTCTGCTGTTAACTCTCCCATCCCACCAAAGCCACAGCAGCTGGCTTCAGGAAATAAAGGGATCAGTCCCAGGAGCCCAGGCTTGCTTGACTCAAAAGCAGTCAATGCATTGAAAGGTCCATGGTGTGGAGTCAGGTTGTGTTATAATACCCCTGCAGCCCCCCTCCCTGGGCTACCTCATACAGACTGAAATACCACCTGTGCGAATGCAGTTCTTGGATTCCGGTAACAAGGCTCAGCTCTCCCTATCACACACAGTGGCCCCAGCACGTCGTTTCAATCAACATCTAAGTTCTATTTTTGCTACAAATGAAAGAACACTGGAAGTCATCTGACATGAAATAAAGTGAGAGCAAGGGGAGACCACTGGTTTACCAGAGCCTGGGAGAAGTTGCCTCCTAACAATATAGCCAACTAGCCAGGACAGTCCACAGCCCTCTCACAGAGACATGGCACTCAAGGGCAGCCAAGAGAAGGTTATTGTGATGCCAATTTAGGAGTTTGGGGAAGAAAAGATATTACCATAAGCAGTTAAAGTGACAGGGAAATTTTTTTTTTAAAGATTTTATTTATTTATCAGAGAGAGAGAGGGGGAGAGAGCGAGCACAGGCAGACAGAATGGCAGGCAGAGGCAGAGGGAGAAGCAGGCTCCCTGCTGAGCAAGGAGCCCGATGTGGGACTCGATCCCAGGACGCTAGGATCGTGACCTGAGCCGAAGGCAGCTGCTTAACCAACTGAGCCACCCAGGTGTCCCAGGAAATTTTTTTAAGTAGGGAAGTATGGTAATCATATTCACATTTTAGACAGATAATGGGCAATGGTACGTATTGGAGGAACAAAGAACAAAGGGTTAATGAAAAAAATACCAGTGAGAGATGATGAGGCATCTATCTGGGTAACGAGAATGAAGAGGAGGAAATGGATTCAGAAACTATTTAGGAGATGGAGTCATCAAGACCTGGATGACTAATTGCATGTAGGGGGTGAGAAAATAAGAAGAGGAGAGGATGACTCCTGAGTTTCTGACTTGGGAAAGCGATTGGATGGTGGTTGGAAGAGGAGAAAGAGACTATGTGTGTGTATGTGTGCGTGTGCGTGTGTGTGTGTGTGTGTCTGAAAAGAGAGTTCACCTTTGTAACTGCTGAAGTGACTGACCATGGGTACAAGTTTCTTTTTTTAAATTATTTTATTGACATATAATGTGTTACTTGTAGGTACAAGTTTCTAATAGGTAGTTGGATATGTGGTCTGCCATCAGCAGTTCAGAAAATTCCAGGCTGGAGGTAGTAATATGAGAGTCACCAGAGTTTAATGGTAAGTAGGAGTGAATGAGGTAATCCAAGGAGACTATATTGAGGGAAGAGAGGGCTGGGGACCCAAAATTAGGGAACAGTAAGATTTAAAGGCAGTTGGAGGGTGCCTGGATGGCTCAGTGGGTTAAGCCTCTGCCTTCGGCTCAGGTCGTGATCTCAGAGTCCTGGGATCGAGCCCCACATTGGGCTCTCTGCTCAGCGGGGAGCCTGCTTTCCCCTCTCTCTGCCTGCCTCTCTGCCTACTTGTGATCTCTCTCTCTATGTCAAATAAATAAATAAAATCTTAAAAAAAAAAAAAAAAGACTTAAGGCAGTTGGAAGCAGTTGCCCATGAAGAAGACTGAGGAGGCAAGCCACACAAACTCTAAATTCTGAACACCACTGGGAGATGTTCTAGCTCAGTTGGAATTGCATTTGACTGCATAGAAATCTGCAACAGAAATCTGACTACAGTGGATTAATCAATTTATCCAGAAGCCAATCCAGGTAGGGCTTAATGAAGCCAGCAAAATGCAGGCTCCTTCCAGCTCCTTTTGTCCTATGGTCATAAGATGGCAGTTCCACATCAGCTCTTAAGCCCCCATTCAAGCAGGAATAAGGAGCAAAAGGCATATGCCAAGTCTCCTCTTTTTTGATTTTTAAATTTTTTTTTTATCAGAAAAGCAATAGTTTTCTGAGAAGCCCCATCTTTTATTTTCATTTTTATTTATTTATTTATTTTAAAGATTTTATTTATTTGACAGACAGAGATCACAAGTAGGCAGAGAAGCAGACGGGGTTGGGGGGAAGCAGGCTCCCTGCTAAGCAGAGAGCCCCATGTAGGGATGATCCCCCTGGGATCATGACCTGAGCCAAAGGCAGAGGCTTTAACCCACTGAGCCACCCAGACACCCTGAGAGAAGCCCCATCTTTTAAACTAAAAACTACAACTCATTGGCCAGGAAGGGGGATCTGAACATCTCACTATATGGATACCAAGAGGAGATGCCCGCTCTTTCTTTCTTTCCTTTTCTCTATATTTCTTTCTTTCTTTCTTTCAACTTTTTGTTTGGAAATAATCTTAAACTGACCAAAAACTTGCAAAAATAGTACAAAGAATTCCTGTGTGCTTTTCACCTCCAATCCCCAGATATTACCATTTATATTTACTTTATAGTTTTCTTTCTCTCCTGTGCACATTTACTCCTACATACATCAGTGTATGTTTCCTACAAATAAGGATCTTCCCTTACTTGACCATAATACAGCAATCAAAATCAGAATATTAACATTGATAAAATGCCATTATTTAATCTACAGCTTTTCCCAGTTTTCTCACTAATGTCCTTTATTGCAAATAAATTCATTTTTTTCTTCTTTTTTTTTCTTTTTTAGTCCAGAAACCATTTCAAGATCACATATTGCATTGCACACATTGCACATTGTTCTCATGATTTTTTTCTACTTTAATCTAGAAAGTTCTTCAAACTGTCTTTATGTCTCATGTCACTGACATTATTGAAGAGCCCAGGCCAATTACTTGGTAGAACATCCTTTATTTAGAATTATTTGGTGTTTTCTCATGATTCAAATGATGTCTTTTTAGCTAGAATGTTACAGAAATGATATGGTGTCTTTCTCAGGGCATCATATCAGGAGGTACATAATTTGGTTTGTCCTATTACTAATGATAGTAATTTTGATCGGTTAGTTAAGGTGGTATGGTCGTATTGGTCACATTTCCCTACTACAAATTCACCGTTTTACCCTTTGAAATTAAATTAATAAGAATCTGGGAGATGCTCACAGACTATATAAATACCATGTTTCTCATCAAACTTTCACCTCCCAGTTTCAGTATCCATTGATGATATTGCCTGAAGTAATATTATGGTGATTACAAAATGGTGATGTTCTAACTCTTTCATTCATGCTATAATTTATTGGTTTGCCTTTTACCATACAGAACTTTGTTTCCTCCTCCTTTCGTTTTTTTCAGTATGGACTCCTAGATTCCTACTCTATTCATTGGGTTATAATCCACTGCTATCATTATTTTGATGTTCACGTGGTTACAGACTGGCCATTAGGAGCTCCTTTAAGCTGACTTCTGTGTCCTTTCAACTTCTCTCCATCGTTTTTTGAGCACTTTTCTTGAGATGATTAATTTTAATAGTGTGTGACCTCCTTGATCAAATCAGGCTTCTGTTAGCAAGAAACAAAAGGAGAAGTGAAGATTGTGTGCACAACCAGTTGTGCCTACCACACCTTGTTCCTCACCACCCAAGAGCAGGTGGGTTGAATCCAGTCTTACAGCCTTGCATTGTTTTAATAAAACAACATTGTGCCCACATTCCAAAAAGAGCCTTGAGGCCATGTAATTCCATCAATACCTTTTCTAACTGTAATCCTTTATCACCATCCAAAGTGAGTGATCCTAGAGCCAGTTCCTCCGTGGTGCACAAGTCCTGGGGGTGCCATTCATATAGCAGACTATGGATGATGTACTAGAGCAGGGGCTGGAAAATTTTCTTTATAAAGAGGCAGATGGTCAATGTTGTCAGCTGTGTGGGCCATTTGGTCTCTGTGGCCACTACTCAACTCTGCCATTGTAGCGTGAAAGCAGCCACGGATAATACATAAATGAATCGGCATGGCCGGATACAATAAAACTTTATTTATGGATACTCACATTGAATTTCACATTATTTTCATGTACCATTAAATATTCTTACTTCCAATTTTAATAATCATTTAAAAATGTAAAAGCCGGGCGCCTGAGTGGCTCAGTGGGTTAAGCCGCTGCCTTCAGCTCAGGTCATGATCTCAAGGTCCTGGGATCCAGTCCCACATCGGGCTCTCTGCTCAGCGGGGAGCCTGCGTCCCTCTCTCTCTCTCTGCCTGCCTCTCCGTCTACTTGTGATTTCTCTCTGTCAAATAAATAAATAAAATCTTTTAAAAAAAAATGTAAAAGCCGTAGTTGTTAGTTCTTAGTTCATGGGCTTTTCAAAAATGGGCAGCTGACTAGATATGACCATAGTTTTCCACTCCCTGCTTTGCTCAGCCTGAGCTCTCATATAGGGTGGCCCTGCCTCCAGCCCTTCTCTTCCTCCTCCCCCTAATCTCTGGTTGGCCGGCCATGTTGCTCGGGCTTTCTCTCTATCTTTTGCCCTCCTCTTTCTCAGGTCTTTTCTCTGTACCTCAGAATCCCCATTCAGCTGTAGTAAACTTCTTTTCACCTTTAACCTCCTAGCTCCTTCCTTGTCTGACAGCAAAGTAAACGTATTCCCTAAGGAACTTGCCTTGCTGAATTTTGGAAAGGATGCTACTTATTTTCTCATGCTCCATAACCCACGGGCATGGGAAGTGGTGTTAACAAACCTCCACATTCCTTAATCTTATTTCTAAACCTTTACTCCTGCACCCTCTTGCAAAACCCCCTTCTCCTTTAAGGCTCTTATCATGAGGACTCTGAGCAATTAGTCAACTTACATTAAGTGACATCTTTACAACCACTAGGAGATAAGTACCATTCTTATCCCCATTTTGCAGAGAGGTACAGAGAGGTTAAAGTCTATCCTTGTTACCAAGATGGTATATGGCCTTTTCTGTATGATTATGTACCACGTGGGCAATTATTCTCCATCCTAGTTTTACCATCCATTATCAGTTAGGCACATGGGCAGAAGCATGCAAACTCAACTTGAGACCTTTGAAGAGGATTTAATAGAAGAACCATTTATAAGGTATAAGGTAGTCTTTCGCAACCTTTTTTCATTATCGTCTATCCTAAGGAGGAAATTCAAATTAATTTACTAATAATTCTACTAATTAAATTAAATTAATTAATAAGACATCCAGTTCACCCTGACCCAATCCCCTCATCCTGCTGTTAAGTGGAAGTCTTTCTAACTGCAAACAGTGTGTGGCTCTGGAACAGGGAACTGGATGGCTGGAGGCAGGCAGGAGCATGACCTTTCCAGCTTTTGAATGTTGTACAATATGCTTATATCATCTAATTTTAAAATAAAATGTAACTTTAAAAATTGACCTAAAATGCAAATATGGTCATTCCTTCCCATGCTGAAAACACTTCAGTAGCCCATCTGCCACCAAGTTAAAATCCAAATTTGTTCACATGTCACCCAAGGCCCCTAGCATGTTTTTTAGTCTCATCTATACCACTTCTCACCTCAAAGCCTGTGTCCAGGCGTGTGAATTACTGAAAAATGAATGCATTCCTGAGCAACAATCTTCCTTTGCTGCCGGTTTGCCCATAATGCCAACATGTTCCCTGTTTTTGTGTACCTGCAATTTCTACATTCTAGAACAGGAAGCCTCTCCCTCTTCCTGGTGAATTCTTCATTCTTCAAGATTCAGTTAAAATAACTTCTCCTGGGGCGCCTAGGTGGCTCAGTGGGTTAAACCCTCTGCCTTAAGCTTGGGTCATGATTCCAGGGTCCTGGGATGGAGCCCGCATCAGGCTCTCTGCTCAGCAGGGAGTGTGTTTCCTCCTCTCTCTCTCTGCCTGCCTCTCTAGATCTCTGTCTGTCAAATAAATAAATAAAATCTATTAAAAATAAATAAATAAATAAATAAATAAAAATAGCTTCTCCAGATTCCGGTGAGATTCACAGCAGACCTTCTCTGTGCCCCGGTGGCACAGCGTAGTGACAAAGAGTACAGGCTGTGATACAAGACGGCGTGCATTTAAATCCTGGATTTGACACATAGCAGTTGGTGACTTTGGGCAAGTTATTTAACCTTTGCACTTCCATTTCCTTATTTGTAAGATGGAGATCAGAGGAGTTTCTTACAGGGAGAGTTTCATTTACCAAATATTTACCATCTATTGCGTACCAAAACAGACAAAAATTCTTGCTCTGGCCGAATTTTTTTGTTGTTGTTAAGATTTTATTTATTTATTTGACAGACAGAGATCACAAGTTGGCAGAGAGGCAGGAAGAGAGGGCGGGGGAAGTAGGCTCCCTGCTGAGCAGAGAGCCTGATATGGAGCTCAATCCCAGGACCCTGGGATCATGACCTAGAGCTGAAGGCAGAGGCTTAACCCACTGAGCCACCCAGGCATTCCCCCTGGCAGAATTTGTATTAGCTTTAAGAGCAAGGATTGGCAAATGACAGCCTTTGTGACAAATTTAGCCACCTGTTTTGTAAATAAAGTTTTACTGGAACATGGCCACGCCCATTTGTTTCTAGATTGTCTACAGTCAAATGCTACAATGGTTGAGTTGAATGGCTGCAACATAGATCACAGAGCCTTCAGAGCCAAAGATATTTACTTTAAGAAGATACTTACTTTAAGGAAAAGTTTGCTTGCCCTGCTCTGGTGAGACTGAGCTCACACATGTAAAGTGTTTTTAAAAAAAAAATTTTTTTTTAAGATTTTTATTTATTTATTTAACAGAGAGATACCAAGTAGGGAGAGAGGCAAGTAGAGAGAGAGGGGAAGCAGGCTCCCCGCTGAGCAGAGAGCCCTTTGCGGGGCTCGATCCCAGGACCCTTCGATCATGACCTGAGCCGAAGGCAGAGGCTTAACCCACTGAGCCACCCAGGTGCCCCAGTGTTTAAGATTTTTAAACATTGCCTGAAACTTGTCAAGCACTCAGTAAATGTCACTTTATGAATATTATTACTATAACACCTTATACTAGTACTCAGTAAAATTTTTGCTGAGTAAACAAATAAGAAGAGGTAAAGAGGAACCAGAAGCTGGGGTTATGGAAGCCATTTGAGGAAGAGTTTTAAGAAGGTGGAAGTGGTCAGCTATGTTAGGTGACAAATCAATACTGAAGAAAGACTGTCAGATTTAGCAATCAAATGAAGTGAAGTGACCTAGCCAAGGAACAACTTGTGTGAAATGGTGAGGACAAAAGCTACACTATGGTAGATTTAGGAAAGAATGGAAATGAGGAAGAAAGTAGATTATATATTATATTTATAATGTTACAGCAAGGGGCGCCTGGGTGGCTTAGTGGGTTAAGCCTCTGCCTTCGGCTCAGGTCATGATCTCAGGGTCCTGGGATCGGGCCTCACATCGGGCTCTCTGCTTGGCAGGGAGCCTGCTTCCCCCTCTCTCTCTCTGCCTGCCTCTCTGCCTACTTGTGATCTCTCTCTGTCAAATAAATAAATAAAAATTAAAAAAAAATAATGTGACAGCAAGTATTGAGATAAAAATGAACACATTTGGTCTGCCACTTGAATTTTTAAAAATCTGCTAACCCAAAATGTCAAGTTTATTGAAATATTGGGGTATCTGATTGATTTTCTGCTTATCTTTGGGTTGTTTAGTGTTCGGTAAAATGTCAATGGTTCAAATTCAAGTCCAGAACTAACAGAACTTCAGGCCAAAACTTCAAGCCTAGAACCATTAAAAGATTTGTGATGATTTGGTGATAAAACAATGTTTGTTTCTTTTGTGATCTTAATCATTCTGTGATCTTAAATGGTTTGAAATGACAATTTCATGGCAAACAACAGTATAAATTTGCCTGCAAAACATTTATTTTAACTGCAAAAAACCCTAAAGAGGCATATTTCTTGTTCATCACATAAACTTTTGCATGCATTACACATTCTGATAGATATAGATATAGATATATGTGTATAGAAAGAACTTGGTTAATTTGGTCATTGCTTTCCCCATCCCCTCCAGGAATTTATTTTTTTATCATTATTTATTTATTTATTTTTATTTAACAGAGAGAGATCACAAGTAGGCAGAGAGGCAGGCAGAGAGAAGGGAGAGGAGGAAGCAGGCTCCCTGCCAAGCAGAGAGCCCGATGTGGGACTCGATCCCAGGATGCTGGGATCATGACCTGAGCTGAAGGCAGAGGCTTAACCCACTGAGCCACCAGGCATCCCACTTACAGGAATTTATGATTTAGTTGGTGAAGAAAGCTAGTTGAGGGGCGCCTGGGTGGCTCAATGGGTTAAGCCTCTGCCTTTGGCTCCGGTCATGATCTTGGGGTCCTGGGATCAGGCCCCACATGAGATTCTCTGCTCAGAGGAGAGGAGCCTGCTTCCACTGTCTCCCCACCCCCGCCTGCCTCTCTGCCTACTTGTGATCTCTCTGTCAAATAAATGAACAAAATCTTTAAAAAAAAAAAAAAAGAAAGAAAGAAAGCTAGATGAGCAAATAGTTTCAGTATTTGTTATGGATACTAAGGTAAAAGTTTAGATGGGTTATAGCAGAGGTACAGAAGAATAAAATATTTTATATGAAATTATTTTGCCATCTGTCACCTATTTGCCAGCTATTTCTGTATTTATGAATGTGTGCATCAAGACTAAAGAAAATGTTACCATATCATAGCTCCTTCTTAGAAAACATGTATGAAAAAAAAAAGAAAACATGTATGAGACATTTAGTACTGTGAACACATGCAAATCGTTACTAAGAATTTTTTTAGGGGATTACAAAAGAGTATGTTTAAAATGATCTTATTTTTATTAAAATATACACTGTATTGGGGGGGTGTCTGGGTAGCTCACTTGGTTAAGCATCCAACTCTTGATTTCAGCTAAGGTCATGATCTCAGGGTTGTGAGATCAAGCCCCATACAGGCCCTACACTGGGCGTGGAGTCAGCTTAAGATTCTCTTTCTCCCCCTCCCCATCTGTCCCCTCCCCTCATGTGTGCACTCACTCACTCTCTCTCCCTCTCTTTCTCTCTCTCACAAAAATACATAGATTTTTAAAATAAATAAATTATAAAATATACACTATATAATATTACATTAAAATATATACTATATAAAAATAAAATATATACTATGTATAGAAAAAGCATATAAAGATACACATTTAAAATTTTAACAGATTATATTTGGATGATGGGATTACTAGGATATAATTTTCTTCACTATCCTTTTTTAGACTTTAAATGTTTATACAATGAATGGGGCTTACTTTCATAATCACAAATAACAATGGAACAAAATCATTGAGTTTTAACCATCACATGTTATAAACATACAACATTTGTACTTGTAAGCACCGAGAGGCTAGAAGTTCTTATGTTTTTGTAGATTGTCCAATGTTTAGTTGTTACATGAACAGTAACAGAAATTTCTCAGTCTACGAATGTCAGCAAATAACATCCCAAAGAGATGTGTTTAGAAGTCCACTCTATTGGTTAGTTCTCTTCTGTGAGGTGGCAAATCAGCCAGGCACCTGCCGTTGAAATACTGGGATTTACTTAAAACAGGGAGTGTATGCAATGAGTGCATACTGCATGAATTATTTAGTTTGGCTTCAAGGAATAAGACATTGGTAAAAAGTGGCTTAAGCAATAAAGATTTACTGTTTCACATAACATGAAATCCAGAAGTAGGTGGGTTCCAAATCGAGTTAACTCAGTTGTTCAGCAATTTCAGGATTCAGGGTCAGTTCTCCTTTGACCTTGGTGGCTTTCTCCTTTTGGGTAGCACTGAACATCACTGCCTCTGAAAGCTGGCATGGGAGGGCATTCTCCTCTCACCCCATCTCTCTCTCTTTTTTAAAATTTTTAATTTTTTAAAACTTTTTTCTCTCTCTTTTTTTAAAAAAGATTTTATTTATTTATTTGACAGAGATCATAAGTAGGCAGAGAGGCAGGCAGAGAGAGAGAGAGGGGAAAGCAGGCTCCCTGCTGAACAGAGAACCCAATGCGGGGCTCAATCCCAGAACCCTGGGATCATGACCTGAGCCGAACCCACTGAACCACCCAGGCACCCCAACTTTTCTCTCTTTTAAAAAAATTAACATATAATGTATTATTTGCCCCAGGAATACAGGTCTGTGAATCATCAGGCTTACACATTTCACAGCACTCACCATAGCACATACTCTGCCCAATGTCCATAACCCAGCCACCCTATCCCTACCCCCGTCCCCCCAGGCAACCCTCAGTTTGTTTCGTGAGATTAAGAGTCTCTTACGGTTTGTCTCTCTTCCGATCCCATCTTGTTCCATTTTTTCCCTTCCTACCCCCCCATAAACCCTGACCCTGCCTCTCAAATTCCTCATATCAGAGAGATCATAGGATAATTGTCTTTCTATGATTGACTTATTTTGCTCAGCATAATACCCTCTAGTTCCAACCACGTCACTGCAAATGGCAAGATTTCATTTCTTTTGATGGCTGCATAGTATTCCATTGTATATATGTACCACATCTTTTTTATCCATTCATCTGCTGATGGACATCTAGGCTCTTTCCATAGTTTGGCTATTGTGGACATTGCTGCTATACACATTCGGGTGCATGTGCCCCTTCGGATCACTACATTTGTATCTTTAGCGTAAATACCCAGTAGTGCAATTGCTGGGTCATAGGGTAGCTCAGTTTTCAACTTTTTGAGGAATCTCCATGCTGTTTTCCAGAGTGGCTGCACCAGCTTGATTCCCACCAATAGTGTAGGAGGGTTCCCCTTTCTCCACATCCTCGCCAACATCTGTCATTTTTTGACTTGTTAATTTTAGCCATTCTGACTGGTATGAGGTGATATCTCATTGTGGTTTTGATTTGTATTTCCCTGATGCCGAGTGATTTGGAGCACTTTTTCATGTGTCTGTTGGCCATTTGGATGTCTTCTTTGGAGAAATGTCTGTTCATGTCTTCTGACCATTTCTTGATTGAATTCTTTGTTCTTTGGGTGTTGAGTTTGATAAGTTTTTTTATAGATTTTTGAACTAGCCCTTTATCTGATATGTCCTTTGTGAATATCTTCTCCCATTCTGGCAGTTGTCTTTTGGTTTTGTTGACTGTTTCCTTTGCTGTGCAAAAGCTTTTGATCCTGATGAAGTCCCAATAGTTCATTTTTGCCCTTGCTTCCCTTGCCTTTGGCGATATTTCTAGGAAGAAGTTGCTGTGGCTAAGGTTGAAGAGGTTGCTGCCTGTGTTCTCCTCAGGGATTTTGATGGATTCCTGTCTCACAATGAGGTCTTTCCTCCATTTTGAGTCTATTTTTGTGTGTGCTGTAGGGAAATGGTCCAGTTTCATTCTTCTGCATGTGGCTGTCCAATTTTCCCAACACCATTTGTTGAGGAGGCTCTCTTTTTTCCCATAGGACATTCTTTCTTGCTTTGTTGAAAATCGGTTGACCATAGAGTTGAGGGTCCATTTCTGGGCTCTCTATTCTGTTCCATTGATCTATATGTCTGTTTTTGTGCCGGTACCATACTGTCTTGATGATGATAGCTTTGTAATAGAGCTTGAAGTCTGGAATTGTGATGCCACCAACTTTGGTTTTCTTTTTCCACATTCCTCTGGCTATTAGGGGTCTTTTCTGGTTCCATATAAATTTTAGGGTTATTTGTTCCATTTATTTGAAAAAAATTGATGGTATTTTGATAGGGATTGCATTAAACATGTAGTTGCTTTAGGTAGCATAGACATTTTCACAATATTTGTTCTTCCAATCCGTGAGCATGAAATGTTTTTCCATTTCTTTGTGTCTTCCTCAATTTCTTTCATGAGTACTTTATAGTTTTCTGAGTAGAGATTCTTTGCCCCTTTGGTTAGATTTATTCCTAGGTATCTTATGGTTTTGGGTGTAATTGTAAATGGGATTGACTCCTTAATTTCTTTCTTCTGTCTTGCTGTTGGTGTGCAGAAATGCAACTGATTTCTGTGCATTGATTTTATATCCTGCTACTTTGCTGAATTCCTGTATGAGTTCTAGCAGTTTTGGAGGGTAGTCTTTTGGGTTTTCCACATAAAGTAGCATATCATCTGCAAAGATTGAGAGTTTGACTTCTTTGCTGATTTGGATGCCTTTACTTTATTTTTCTTGTCTGATTGCTGAGGCTAGCCCATCTCTCTTTTTGCCAGGGATTCAAATGTTTCCCAGAATTGAATTTCCCTAGAAGACATCTTCCTACATTTTATTGGCTATGTTGTGATGGTTCAGTTTAAGGAAAAATAGGGTAAAAAAAACTATAGTTCAAAGAAAAAAACCAGAGCCCAAACGAAGAAGGGGGAGAGGGATTTCCATTACTTCCCTAGACCAACAGAGTCCAGTAGAATTTAATGTGAACCATGATGCAAGATTACATATATATGTATACATATACACACATATACATAAAGTAAATATATATTATATATATATAATATATATTTAATATTTATTCCTGAGTAGACTTTGGAAAGCTAAAAACAAGTTTTCATTTTCTCTTTCATGAATGAGCTACAATATCGATAAGCTAAATTGCTTCCCATGAGCATAATTAGAAGTGCCAAGGGTACATATGGTAGGAATCCAACAAGAGCACCTTAGTTACTGAACTTGGACTTTGAGTTTCTAAGTTATGGTTTTAGATGTGATCCTGACTATCTATGTGGTCTTAATGAAGTCACTTGGCTTATCTGGGCTTACCTATCCCAGTTTCCTCATCTTAAAACAGGTAGCTCTTTAAAATGTCCTTTGAACTCTATTACTATAGGATTTTATGTGCTATTCAACTGTGGACTTTCCCAGCCCCTTATCTGACACCAGCAAGTTGGGCCGGTGACACATGGAAAGTTATTCCAAAGGGTAGTTTCTCTGATGCCATGGGACAAATGTACTTTAAGAGGGAAGGAAAGAAGGCAAGCCATAGTGCCTGTCATTCATTTAATCAGTAATATTACAGGAGACTCACTATGTGCCATAATGACTTTAGATTGAATAAGAGAGAATAAAAAGTAGTGTCCACTATCAGTGAGCCTACCATCTAGTGGGAAGGTTAACGTAGATAAGTAGATACACAATCACATAGTGTGTAAAAAAGTCTAGGAGAGAGGAAGATGAGGTCATACATTGGAACACCAAGTCCTAATGAGGGGAGGTGACAGAACCTCCCTGGAGGAAGAAATACCCAAGGGAGGCCAGGAGGAAGAGGACTTGGATGGTCCTCCTGCTACTGTGGGAAATTGCCTGGCCTACAGGGAAGCTCACCCTACAACATATTCTCTTTTCTTCTTTTCTCTGACATAGTGTTCTTCTATTCTTTTTTGCAGTGTATTTGCCCAGATGTCTGTATGTTTGGGATCAGGTGAGAGGGCCACAGAGACACTCTGGCAGCAAACTCCCAGCTTCTATTTCCGATCTTTCCATCACCTCCACTGCCATCACCTCGAACACTGCCACCACCGCTTCGCCCCTCCTGGTCCCCTCTCACCACCTCCATCATCACCAGCAGCATGACTTAACACCTTCATTGTCGTCACCATCATCCCCTCCTGTACCACTGAGAGCACGTCCTCTGCCACCATCAAAAAAGTATACAAGTAAGCCTTGCTTTAACTAATCCAAAACTTTGTATAAAGTCTGATTTAATAGAATGAACAAATTAGGGGATGGTTATTTGCTTTCCAAATTATTCAATCTGTGGCAAACTTAGTTAAGTTTCCTTGGTATTTTTTAGATGTGTTTTGGTTTATAAATTTGAATTTGAGGGCGCCTGGGTGGCTCAGTGGGTTAAGCCGCTGCCTTCGGCTCAGGTCATGATCTCAGGGTCCTGGGATCGAGTCCCGCATCGGGCTCTCTGCTCAGCAGGGAGCCTGCTTCCTCCTCTCTCTCTCTCTCTGCCTGCCTCTCTGCCTACTTGTGATGTCTCTCTGTCAAATAAATAAATAAAATCTTAAAAAAATAATAAAAAAAATAAAAAAAAATAAATTTGAATTTGAATTTGCCCAGATCTCTTTAGGAATATACCTATTTTAAAGGCAAGGCATATCAGAGACAGGATTTTCATGCTGAGAAAGAAGGACAAGCATAGTAAATTCATAAGGTCTCTTTCTTTACCCATTAAATTACGGAGAAGAGCTTTATAGCTTGCACAAATCTACTTAAACATTAAGCAACTTTAGTTACCTGGTCATAAATCAGTGACTAGAAAGGTGGAAGTTAATTCTATCAAGAGACTCCTATATATAAATAGTAACCTAGGGGCGCCTGGGTCTTTTAGTCAGTTAACCATCTGCCTTTGGCTCAAGTCATGATCGTGGGGTCCTGGGACTGAACCCCACATTGGGCTTCCTCTGCCCTTCCCCCGAGTTGTGCTCTGTCTGTCTGTCTCTCTCTCTCAAATAAATAAAATCTTAAAACATTTTTAAAAATATATAACCCATATATAAATATATACTGATACTTACATAAAAATGATTCATATATTTATATACTTAAACATGTATATTTTATATATCATATATTTATATTACAAATATATAATATTTATAAATGTGATCAATGTATATTATTATAAATATCCTAATATCCTTCCCTAATTGTGAAACTTGGGGTAGAGACCTAAGTAGGTTGTAAAAATTATTACAAGTGCCTCTCTTCTTTGTGTGCACCTCCCTTGCCATATGATTGTGCTGCTCTTCTTATCAAGAAGGAGAGTGTAGGGGCACCTGGGTGGCTCCATTGGTTAAGTGTCTGACTTTTGGTTTTGGCTCAGGTTGTGATCTTAGGGTCATGAGATCGAGTCCTGCATCAGGCTCTTTGCTGGGCCTGGAATCCACTTAAGATTCTCTCCTTCTCCCTCTGACCCTTCTTCTCTGCTTGCTTTCTCTCTTAAAAAAAAAAAGAAAAGAAAAAGAAAAAGAAAAAAAGAAAAAGGAGAGTCTATTTCCCCACTCCTTGACTCGTGAGTCTGAGTTGGCCATGTGACTTCTTTGGCTAACGGGATATTAACAAATGTGTTACAAACAGAGGCTTGAAAAATGCATGCACTTTGGGGTTTGCCCTCTCATGCTGAATTGGGAACCCTGCCACCACCACCATATGATCTAATCTGGGCTGGCTTGCTGGAAGATAACATCTCATGTGGAGCAGAGCTGGGCCAGTCCAGCTCAGGCCCTCGTAAACCAACCACCCCACCAATCACCAGGTATGTTAGAGACCATCCTAAACCATCCAGCCCCAGCTGAGCTAGCCAAAGCCAAAAGAGCCACTGAGTCAACAGCCCAGAGACTCATGAGAAATAAAAAAATGTTTATTGTTTTAAGCCATAGAATTTTGTGGTGGTCTGTTATACGGCAAAAGCTAATTGATACAGGAACCATATATTACTGAGTTTTGTTGTCCTCTTTTCTCTTTATCACTCTTTATCCATTCCCCAAAACTTGGCAAAATGGTTTATTAGAGACAAAGTTGCCCCAAACATACTATTTTTCATTTTGTTTTAAATCTAAAGGCACTGGTTTTGTTTTTTTAAAATTCTTTCTCAGTTAAGGTCTTCACAGAAGAAGGGGATGGAGAATAAAAGTAGGAAAAATGAGGCCTGAAGAAAAGAGTAAGGAAATGGGAAATGGGAATTATGGTGGTGATGGTGGGATGGTGACATCAAAAAGAGATGTCGCTATAACTCATTCAGTGTTAACTTCCTGGGTGAAGTTCGTTCTATAAAATCAGAATCTCTACAAAATTCTCTGGCATTGACCCCAGATGTCCCTGTGTTAAACTGCAAACACACATTCTAAATTCCCCTTCTGTTCCATTCCTTATTTCCTCTCAATCTTTTTCACAATCCAGAATATGGCTTTCTATTTTGGTAGTTAGAATTTTTTTGGCCGTAAATGACAGAAGCCCAATTTGATCTTAAAAGTCCAGATCATCCTCAAGCTTCTGGCAAGATTGAATCCAGTTGTTCAAATGATGTCCCCATGGAACTGTCTCTAGATTCCTTTCTTCTCTGTGCTGGCCTCAGTGTATTCCTCAATCTCAAAGTTGGTGGCAACTGTCAGTTGTGTCTCTCCATTTTGGGGAACTAAACCCTCCTCCCCTCCCCCACCTGTCACCCTAACCACCATTAAAGGCACTAAGATTCACTTATTTTCCCAATACAGAGTCTTGGTGCAGGATATTGGAAATTGGTATCTTTCCTCCCCAAGAGGCCCAGGGCTCCTCATGCAAACTGCTGTACCCAGTGACAAGTTATACCTACCTGGGGTCTCAGAAAGGGGCTTTGATCCAGTCATAAAAGGTTCACATAGAGGTCAAAACCACAAATGCTTATGGGAGCCAGAAGCCTCACAGACAAGGCAGTGGCCCCCCAAAACAATGACTTGTTACCAAGCAGGATTTGGCCTGCTTTCACTGTTGCCACATCTTTTTTTTTTTTTTTTTTTTAAAGATTTTATTTTATTTATTTGACAGATAGAGATCACAAGTAGGCAGAGAGGCAGCCAGAGAGAGAGAGAGGAGGAAGCAGGCTCCCCGCTGAGCAGAGAGCCCGATGCGGGACTCGATCCCAGGACCCTGAGATCATGACCTGAGCCGAAGGCAGCGGCTTAACCCACTGAGCCACCCAGGCGCCCTCACTGTTGCCACATCTTTAGAGTTTTTTCAGGAGCCCCAAATCTTGATTTTTACATGAAATAATCTGACTTTAAACTGTTAGATTTTATTTATTTATTTGACAGACAGAGATCACAAGTAGGCAGAATGGCAGGTAGAGACAGAGAAGCAGGCTCCCTGCTGAGCAGAGAGCCCCATGCGGGACTCGAATCCAGGACTCTGGGATCATGCCCTGAGCTGAAGACAGAGGCTTTAACCCACTGAGCCACCCAGACGCCCTGTTTATTTACTTTATGCAGGCAAAACAAAACTTGTCTGGGACCTTTTGTGGCCCAGGGGCTATCAGTTTGTGAACGTGGTTTTATGCCCTAAATCCCAGAACAATGAATGTCCACTTGCCCCACATTTGCATATCTATGGCACCACTGCAGGGAACTGGGACTGACAAAGTTCAGCTGTGAACCCACTACAAAGGTTGACTTCAGGATAGTCGAAGGTCCTTTAGCATGGCCTATGTGGCCTCCTTCTAGGGCTTGTCACTCCCACACTCTCTCCCCACAGTTAACCACCTCAAGGCCTTTGTGTTCACTGGGCTATTCCAGAGTCCCCTATTCCCAGTTATCATATCAACACTCTCACCCT
The DNA here is from genome assembly GCF_009829155.1 of Mustela erminea. Lineage (NCBI taxonomy): Eukaryota > Metazoa > Chordata > Mammalia > Carnivora > Mustelidae > Mustela > Mustela erminea. The sequence continues at coordinate 84,410,624 of NC_045620.1, read as the reverse complement.
CCCTCAAGATCCAGCTCAAACACTGCTTCCTCCAAAGCCTTCCTTTCCTGGAGTCCTACTTTCTCTACTGGCTTGCTCCGGGTTTTAGAGCGGTACCCCATTGCTCTAAAGTTTTCTTCACAGGCCTGTTGCCCCACTTGACCTGGGTTCATTCACCTCCATATTCCTATTGCCTCACAGAGTACCCACACTTTTGAGTGCAGATTGGAGTAATGGGCATATAATTTGAAAAAGAATGAGCCTATTTATTGCCTTTCATATGCCAGAAACCCATCAGCAAAGAACTGGTAACTTTTACTTTGAGAAAATACGTTCAAACTTGTTTAAGAGAAGGGGGGGAAAACCCTGTGCATACTTTCATTTTTAAAATGACCACATACTTGTGAAATATTTGTTGCAAAGAACAAGATTTTATATTTCCTCCGCTTTGGACATAGCTGAGTCTTCCAAGGGTTCTAGAACTAGAAAATGGCTAAACTGACTCGTTTCACTAGCCTTTCTCCCGAACCTCAAAAGTCCCCAGGGCTCTTATAGTCAGGGATGTCTGCTGCCTCCGAGGGGAGAGGGAACCAGCACTTCCGAATGAAACAGCACTTCTAAAGGGACGGCGGCCTATGTTGGGAGAGGGAGCAGCCACAGTCGAAAGACCCTTTGAACAATCCGCTCTGAAATTGGCTGAGGCTGGTAGAGGTGTAAACTGAAACTCCGGAGGCTAACCCTAAGCGGTTACATTTTCTCGACCAGAAGGTTTCCCAGCCCCGTCACTCATTCCTACTTGCTTTCTCTCCCTCCCCACAGCGCACACACACATTTTGGTGGACCGCTGCACTTGACATTGAGCCTGTCTCCTGCCTGAAGTGGGGCACCTCGGAAAGCAGCGAGGTTGGCGTTTCATTCATAATATGACCTCAAGGGAGGAGGGAGGCAGGGACAAGAGCCTTTCATCTCTGCTACTTAAAATCCCAGCAGCGCAGCAGAAAGGGAAAATGAGCTGGGAGTGAGCTGCACCGGGGCAAGAAGTATGGCACGATAACGGTACCAGCGAGCGCGTCAGCAGCCCGCCCGCCGGCTATTTATACCACGTAGATTATGCAATCTGGCTCCAGCCATTCATGCCCCGACTGAGACGCCCCGCGCCGGGGGGGGGGGGGGGGAGGGGGACAGGGGGCACCATTCCCGGGCGCCGGGTCAGTTTCTAAGTTTGCATCATCCCCTTTATTACGAGAGCTTGGGTTTCCATTCCCGTCGCCCGGTCTTGGGAGAGACAGCTGGGCTACAAACTCACTTGGCACACACGGCCGCTTACTTAAACATAATAAAGGCACCGGGACGCCGAGGCGCTGCGGAGCGGCACGCAGGGCTGGGCTCTGGGCAGACCGGAAGGAACTGATAAACCAAGCGCTAATGATACCCGCTCCCTCCCCCGTCGGAAGTGTCCTCCGCCGGTCATTGAGAAATACCGAAGGGGCAGAATGGGGGTGAGGTGAGGACAGGCCTGGGCGCAGCTGCGCGCGCCTTGCGGGGCGGGGAGCGAGGGCGCCCCGGCACTGGGAGACTCTGCCCGCCTGGCCGTGCCGCACGAACCTTAGTGCACAGCTGAGTCCTCCCCCAAAACACCCCGGCTCGGCGCGCGCGCCCCTGTGGGGGCCGGGGGGAGTGGTTTATCAGATCCCGCTCCCAAACCCAGCCCAGAGAGATCTACACTCGCGGCCCCTGCCGAACCCAAATGAGGTGGGAGGACGCAGAGAAGGGGCGAAGGACACGAAAGAGAACCGACTGCCGAGAAAGATAAAATGTCCGCTTCTCCCGGCGCCCGTGCGGGGCGGTAGGGAGCGGGGGCTGCGGCCGGCTTCCTAGTGAAACCAGACCTGCGGGTCTACTGAGCATGCCCGTTCCTTGGCGGCCGAGGGTCGCTCCGGTTCCGCACTCCGGGATTTATAGGCGGCCGGCGGAAGGACCCGGGTTGGGGGTGCTTCCCCGCCCACGACTCCAGCTGGAGGGGCGGGTAGGCGGAGGTCCTGCTGGGGGCTCCGCTGGGCGTGCGTGAAGTTGTGAGAAGAACGACTCTACTTTTGAAGCTGTAAGGTTTCACTAAGGGTCGACATCCTTGAATCGATCGTGTTCAGAGCTGCCCGCCCCCTGTTTTTCTGGTTGTGGGGGAGAAACACGGATATGGGTATTTAGCTCGTTCGGTAATGTCATTAAATTAAAGCCCTAAATACGTGATACCCGCTATTCTGGTAACAATTCAGTGGACTTCGATAAAACCCTGATGTTCAGATCAAAAACATATCTGAGTTATTCGCCCAATATCGCCATTTATTCTATGGAGCTGCAGGAGTCGCAGCAATCGAGGGGGAAGACGAAGAGGTGACCTGCTAAGAACATTTACATTAAAAGGCCCCTTTTGGGTGTTGAACGAGGCTGAAGAGAACTGGAAAGATTTCTTTAAAGGAACAGGAAGGAACGTGAGTGAAGGAGGGTGGCACTTAGTACTACAACTGGCTAGAGAGGAGAAAGGGTTGCCATTCATCTATTCGCAGTGTGCTGCTTAATACCATACGATCACTGTAGCCATTTATTTTTCCCAGCAACCGTATTTTGAGGGTATTATTCGGACCCCACAGGTGTTGTATCCAAGGCTCAGAGAACCTAAGGACCTGCTGGAATTTGGCATCAGGACATCCAAGTGGGGAGCTGGTGACACCTGGACTTTAGAATGTTTTTCTTTGCTCCTCTGGCTGCCTGGTCTGCTTTCTGGGCCATTCACTGCTATTAGCAGGGAGCTGGATGAATGAGTGGTGATGACACGGATTTACTTGCCTACCTGCAGAAACTTATAATCATCTCACCTGCCACCTTGCCATTTGGACACTCTGAAACTGGATGATGGAGCCATAGTGATGCCCACTGGATGGAAAATTTTGACATGGACAAACATCTGTTCCTGGAAGTTCAGGAATGACCAAGTGGAATTTCTTTCAGCACCTCCAGGAGAAAAGCAATGACTAAAGGTGAGGACAGGACAGATGCCTTAGCCTTATGGGGATTTAGAAAACAATGAGAGGCTCCTTTGTTGGGTGCTTTCTCATAGCCTCTCAATGGCCTTAAAACCTGTGAAAGACAAGATTGTCTTTGTTATCCATGTTTTATAGGGAAACTGAAGAACTGCTAAACGTCTCACTCAAGGTCTCAAGGCTGCTAGGAAAAAAAAAAAAAAAAAGCCCAGGTGTTCTTCCCTTGCATAGTTCCCTTTTCAGCACTACACACCAGCACTCAGCATCAAAGGGGGGTGAACCCTAATCCATGTCCACAAAGATCATGGTTGTGATAGGCATGAAGCCTAGGGTAAACCACTAGTTTCTCCTTGACTCAAGGTGATAACTATCTTTGGAACACTTGTGGCTCTCCAAATGCATACATATACCCTTTAGGTGTACTACATTTGAGGCATTTAGTCTCTTAATTTGTTCAATGGCTGCTATTTGGTTAAAATCTCTGCATATTCTCTTGGCACATTCAGTAGCGTGGAAAGTGTACTGTGCTTGCAGAACAGGAAGGGGCAGGGACTACCTCTTGCTTTATAGCAAGACGCCCCCACCCCCAAGGAAATACTGAACAGCTATGTAAAGTCAATGTGTGGAGCTCCTTGTTCCAACACTATAAAGAATCTCAAAGGGGCGCCTGGGTGGCTCAGTGGGTTAAAGCCTCTGCTTTCAGCTGAGGTCGTGATCCTGGGGTCCTGGGATCGAGCCCCATATCGGGCTCTCTGCTCAGCGGGGAGCCTGCTTCCTCCTCTCTCTCTGCCTGCCTCTCTGCCTACTTGTGATCTCTGTCTGTCAAATAAATAAATAAAATATATTAAAAAAAAAAAAGAATCTCAAAACTGCAACAGCAGAACATCAAACCAAGTAAAGATCTCCGTGCAACGGCACAGGTTGCATGCCAAGGAAGCCAGCCTTATCCACTCCTAGACAATGCTGCTTTGGAGAGCGTGGGGCTGCCTGTGGTCCCAGGGCCAAGACAAGAAAAATCATTTAAAAGACAAAGGGTAGGAGGAGAGGGGATCCAGAAACTACTCCTCATCTGTGCCAAGGTCCACTGGGCTGGTAACCTCTGGCCCACTAACTATGGCCTTCAAGGGCCTGGGGTAAGGGCCATCCTCCAACAAGAGAGAGGTTTACTAAATAATTTTTAACATGTATTTGAGCTTACCTTTTAACCCGAAGAAGTCCATCATTTCTACTGAAATGCAAACGTTTCTGGGCTGTGTTGGATTTGCCTTTTTTTTTTTAAGTGTACAAATAATGATTTCTCAAAAATGCCCACTCCGCTAGCAAGACAAAAAAGATCACAAGATTCATGAGAAATTGAAAAGCTCTGCCATTCAGAACGTTGGCAAAAACACCTGTGCAGTCCCCACCCTCCCGTTCCACTGTGGAGGGTAGTTAGGTCCTCTGAGCCCAAGCACCCCTCTGGGCCTCTACTCAACTCCAGGTCTCCGCCTCCGCCCCCCACCATTTTTAATCCAGGGGTTAGGATGGAGGGAGGGAACCAAACTGGAGCCAGATGTGTGCGAGTCCCCGGCTCCCGCCTCCACCCTCCTCTCGGGCTTCTTAAAACCCGGAGCGATGGCGAAAAAGGATCTGGAGCCAGACAGACGCCGCACAAACAACTCCGTTCCGCGGCTCCTCCGGGAGTGTAAGCCAGGAGGGAGGAGGAAAGGAAGCCGGGCATGCTCAGTAGGCGGGACAAAGTTTTTTTTTTTTCTCCTTCCCCCCCCCTCCTTTTTTTTTTTTTTCTTTCGGTCGCAAGTAGGAAGCTTTTTGCACTCCACCACCTCTGGCCGCTGGGAAGACGTCATCGCTTCCGCCCTACTTCCTCCTCCTGTTGGCGGCGGTGAGAATCCAATATGGAGTAAATCGGTGGAGTCGAGAGATGGGGCTCGGACGGGGCGCCCTGCACCGCCTCCCAGGCGCACCTCCCCCGGCCGCCGACCGCTCCCCGGAACCCTGATTGGCCCGGCCCCCGGGGGCGACCCCGGACCGAGCCCCCACCCGCGGCTGGCCCTTCTCTCCTCCTCCTCTCAGCAGTCTCAGCCGCTCCACGGCGCGCTTGTTTTTCTCCTCCTCTCCCCCACCGCCGTCCCCTGCCCAAATCTCTCCCCGCTCTGCTCGCTGCCGAACCCCCGGAGCCCCTCCTGCAGAGCCCCGGGCGCTGCTGCGCTCACTCCTCCCGCAGCTTGCCTTTGCACCCCTTCCCCAAACCTCACCCGCGCTCCTATCGCCCTGCTTCCCCTTCTCCCTTCTGCGGCGCCCCTTCATCTCTCGCCGCTCCCCCTCCCCAACCAAATCAGGCGATCTCCGGAGATGTGAAGAAGGGGGGTGAGCGGACAGGAAGATGAAGGGAGCAAAGCTGCCCGCCGCGGGACAGGCGTCTAGGTGAACAGGAAAATGACCGAAGAAACACACCCGGACGAGTAAGTTTGGCCGCGGGGTGGGACGAGGGTGCCCCGCGGGGGTAGCGAGGGAGCCGGGGCTGAGGACGCAGGCAGGGACGCTGCTTGGGTGAACTTGGCGTGGGGTGCAGCTACTAGCCGGCCTGTGGGCTTTGGGCTGCGAGATTTCCCCCCGCGTTGTTGAAGTGAGGAGGGGGCAAAGACTGCTTAGGGCCGGCGGGGGCGCGCCTTGAGTCGGCGGGCTGGGGCCGTGGCGGGGGCCAAGGGCGCGCGGGTGACCTCGGGGCGGTCCCCGCTCCCTCTCCGGGGACTCACAAACACCCCCCCCCCGAAATCTTCCGTGGCCGGAGCGAAAGACCTGACACCCCCGCTACGGCTTCCCGGGGTCGGTGGGTTTTCATGTAGTGACTTTGTGACTCCTGCCCCGCCGCTCGCCCCCCCGGTCCCTGAGGGAACCCACTGGGGCCCAGGCTCCGCCATTTCGTTTTCTTGAATCGCTCTCATTTGCATACCACATTTTCATTCATAAAAAACACGGCGGAGCCAGGGGAGGACTGGGCGCGGGCTGCGCTGGGGTCTGCGTGAGCAGGGATCCCCAGGCAGGTCGCCGTGCGGGAGCCGCTGGAGGGGTCCCGCGGCGCGTGTGAGCGTGTGTGCACGCGCTTTTGGGCTTGAGATAGGCGCCCCGCGGGATCAGGGCCGCTCGGGGGCGGATCCGAGTCGTGTGCTGCGGGGGCGGGCGGGAGCGTGCGGGGCGGTGTGCTGCGGACCAGTGTGTGTATGTGAGTGTGTGTGTGTGTAAATGTATGTATTTGTGTGCGAGTGTGTGTGCGCGCATGCACAGGCATGCGTGCCCGGCCCGCGGGCCCGAAGGGAACAATGCTCGGGGCGCTCCGCTGGAGGGTCTCCGGGGTGACCCGCCGCCCTCCGGGGCATCCGGGCCGTTTCCCAGCCGGGGGCCAAGGTGAGGTTCCCTCCAGCCTCGCGGTAGTGGAATCGGGTTTGGCTTTCTCCCACCCCCGCCCGAGGCGTTTCCAATTAGGGGAGCAGCGGAGGCAGGGCTCCTGGGCCCCGCGCCTGAGGTCGTCGGCTTCGGGTCGGAGTGGTCACCTCACGGCGGCCCACGCCGCTGCTCAGTGGCTGTGCCCGCCACCAGCCACTTTTTTTTTTTTCTTTCTTTTTTTTTTTTTTGTGAATAAGACGCTCTCCTTTATTGTCACATGATATCTCTCCCCTCCTCCCCTGCACATTCATAAATCCGGAGCCTGCCTCAGCTCCTTTCATTCAGAGCTGCCATTAGCTAAGGTAGCAGTGGCGCTGGCTTGGACGCAAAAGAGCCGGTTGGTAGCCACTGGGACACACCCTGGGGAGAGGCCCAGAGAGTGGATTTGTGGGGTCGTGGGGGTTGGCGTGTATCTGCTCGAGAGGCCTGGGGTCTTTTGCCCCTGTGAGCATTGACAGTCAATGCAGAGAGGGGAAGTGACTCAGGGCTGGTTGACAGGGAGGGCTTTTCTTGTAGCAGGTGACAGAATGCTGTGCTCTACTCTTCAGAGTACTACTTCACTTTTTTTTTTTTTTTTTTTTTAATGCCCCTTTATCCTTTGGCCTCTGCTGTTGCCAGGCTGGGCGCGAGAGGGTATTGAGAGGGGTGGTGTATGGGAAAGAGCATTTCCTTCCTTTGGGGATCTTTGACTGCAGTAACCCCTGGTCTGCCAGACACCCGCACCTGGAGAGCATCCTGCCTGGTGTGCCTGTTGCTGCAGTCCCACCACCTGTGCTGGTCTTTTCAAACATTTTGCTTTGCTTTCAGGAAAGGGTAAAATGGGGGGGGGGGGGTTGCTCTTGTGGGGAAGAAATCTGCTGGTGGGCCTTGCCCCCATACCAACTTGACTAATAGACAAGTGTTTTTATAGGTCTTCCTCTGTCCTGGCACACACAGATAGTAGTAACAGGGAGGGACAGTTGCCTTGCTCTGAACTTCGGGATTCTTGTTGCAGATTGGTTCCATTCGCCCTGCCTTGGGTTCCTTACCTCCATCCCTTGGGAATACTGGCCTGGCCTCTCCCTTTTCACCATAGCATGTCAGCTTTGCACCTACCCCATCTGATAGCCAAAGCAAAGGGATTTGGGGTGGCATCACCAGCAAGAAATTATTATATCTCATTTCATGCTTTCAGAGCAATTCAGCATGGAACTGGCTGCCTCCACTGCTGTCAGAAGCCCAGTTGAGACAGTGGGTATTTGAGGACAGGTTCTGGTTTCAGTTAGAGAATCAGAAAGCCGTGGCACCTTAGCCCAGTGCAGAAGTGGCCTTCCTGGGATTACTTTTAATGTAATGACCTTGGCATGAGACATGAAACGTAAGCCCGTAAGAACACGGGCTGTAGGGGCTGTAAACTGCCATTTGTGGACACTGTTCATTGTATTGTTCAAGTTCTTACGTAATGACCCATCTGAAAAATTCCTTTTAAATGTTAGTGCCTGGAAGAAGGTTTCTCTCTGGGTTGCAGGACTTGCTGTGATTGCCTTTTTCTTGTTGGGTTTTTTTGCAACCACTGTCTGAAAGCTCAGAGCTAAAATTATTGCTTGATTACAGTAGTCGTAGTTAGTCTAGCTTTTTGCTAGATTTATTTACCTCTCTAGTATGAATTTTGATCTTTCATTTTCTTTTCTAATGGCTTTATGTTTGAGGTCCTACAGATATCTTTTGGAAGTAGACAAGGTGTATTAAAATAAAGCAGTTTGGTGACCTCAGATGGGAGACCTATGGGAGAAATGGTTATGCCTTAGGTAAAGTAGATTTTTCTTATCTTTTTTTTTTTTCAAGATTTTATTTATTTATTTGACAGACAGAGATCATAAGTAGGCAGAGGCAGGCAGAGAGAGAAAGAGAGAGAGAGAAGGAAGCAGGCTCTCTGCTGAGCAGAGAGCCCAGTGGTGGGCTCTATCCCAGGAACCTAAGATCATGACCTGAGCTGAAGGCAGAGGCTTTAACCCACTGAGCCACCCAGGCGCCCCTAAAATAGATTTTCTTGATAGTCCATATATACTTAAGGTTTTTATTAAATGGTACAGATATATAACAAATATGTTTAGTGTCAGTACAGTAAGTCAGAATCTTGCAACTGTCAAAATTGTGCCTACTTTTAAAAAATAATTAATGTTTTGTCTTCTCATGTTCTTTTCTATGTGGATTTAAAACTCGAGGGAGGGGCGCCTGGGTGGCTTAGTGGTTGGGTGTCTGCCTTTGGCTTGGGTCATGATCCCAGAGTCCTGGGATTGAGTCCCGCATCAGGCTCCCTGCTCAGCGGGAAGCCTGCTTCTCCCTCTCCCACTCCCCCTGCTTGTGTTCCCTCTCTCGCTGGCTTGCTCTCTCTGTCAAATATATAAATAAAAAATCTTAAAAAACAACAACAACAACAACAACAACAAACTTCTCGAAGGGCACCTGGGTGGCTCAGTCGTTAAGTGTCAGCTCAGGTCATGATCCCAGGGTCCTGGGATTGAGCCCCACATCGAGCTCCCTGCTTAGCAGGAAACCTGCTTCTCCCTCTCCCCCTGCTTGTGTTTCCTTTTTCACTGTGTCTCTTTCTGTCAAATAAATAAATAAAATCTTTAAAAAAAGAAAAAATACTCTGACCTTTCTCCTCTGATCCCATTCCAGCTACAAATGCATGTTAAGTTTTACATTTCTACAGATTTTAAAAAATAATTTAAAAGTAAAAAGCATCAACAAACTGTTGAAAAGAATCTTTTGTCCAAAAGAGTGGAAAAAAATTTTTTGATCATGTGCATTTTGTCTGTATCTTGAAAGCATTTGATTATGGTCTTGAATGATTTGGAAATTTGTTGACAAAATGAAGAAATCCTTCTCAAGTGAGCTTAACGCAGAAGACATCGGCCTACCATGTAGCTATTCTGTCCCTCTCATAAATACTTCTCTGAAAGACACATCTTGCTGAGAATGGACTTTTAGTCATGTTTTTCCTAATGTTGAAAGGTCTTCCATTAAAAAAACAACAACAAAAAAAACACAGATATTTTTACCGAACCATTTCAAAGAAATGAGACGTCAGAATGTCCTGTCTCTGAATACTTGAGCTTACTTCCCACAAGATGAGGATACTCATCCAGGAAACCGCAATACCATCATCATACTTTACAAAATTAATAATCATTCCCTTTTGTCTTTAACATTCAGCGCAGTTGACTGAAAATGTCTTTTACAACTGTCATTTCAGCCAGGTGCCAATTAATGATCCTGAGTTAAAGGCATTTAACTTATACTTAGAGCTCAAGGCTCAGCTGTTTGCTCACTTTCTGATCTAAGGCAAGTTATTTATCTTTCACCTTGGCTTTTTTTTTTTTTTTAAGATTTTATTTATTTATTTGACAGAAAGATCACAAGTAGAGAGAGAGAAAGGAAGGGAAGCAGGCTCCCTGCTGAGCAGAGAGCTGGATGCGGGGCTTGATCTCAGGACCCTGAGATCATGACCTGAGCCGAAGGCAGAGGCTTTAACCCACTGAGCCACCCAGGCGCCCCTTTCACCTTGGTTTTATCTGAGTGAATAAAATGGGAGTGAATGTTAGCAATTTCATGGAGTTGCTATGAAAATTAAAGGAGAGATCCTATGTAAAGCTTACTGTCGAGCACCAAGCATCAATCAGGTGTCTGGTGTTGGCTCTTAGCAGGCCACTGGGATAGGTTTCTTATAGGCTCAGCTTGTTAATTTTTCAAATAATCCTATGAAGAAGGAGTTACCCCATTATTTTATTATTTTTTAAAGATTTTATGTATTCATTTAGAGAGAGAGCGTGTGCACACAAGAGCCACCGGTGGTGGGGTGGGGCTGAGGGAGAGAGTCTCAGGCAGACTCCCCACTGAGCGCAGATCCCAACGCGATGTGAGGCTGGATCCCACCACCCTCAAAACAGCCCTGAGATCATGACCTGAGTTGAAATCAAGAGTCAGAGGCTAACAACTGAGCCACCCAGGTGCTCTGGAGTTACTCCATTTAACTGATGAGGAAGCTTAAGTTGCTTTGCTTAAGACGACACTTAAGTCATTTAGTCTTCTCAACAGTCCTATGAGATAGATGGGGTATTATTACCTCCATTTATAGGTGGGGAAACTGAGCCCCAGAGAAGATGAGTAACTTGTCCAAGATCGTATCATTAGTAAATGAAGGAGTTAGGATTTGACTCCAGCAGCCTGGCTCAGAAAGGACTTGTTTTGTTTTTAATATTTTATTTATTTATTTATTTGACAGAGAGAGACACACGGCGAGAGAGGGAACACAAGCAAGGGGAGTGGGAGAGGGTAGAAGCCGGCTTCCCGCTAAGAAGGGAGCCTGATGTTGGGCTCCAGTCCCAGGACTCTGGGATCATGAACTGAGCAGAAGGCAGCTGCTTAATGACTGAACCATCCTGGCAGCCCAGAAAGGATTGTCGTTAACCACTGTGAGGTACCTTCTCAGAGGAGGACAGGTGGGCCAGCCTTAGTCATTCTGACTTCTGAGCTCACACTGTTTCTGTCAGTCATGCTGTCCTTGATTCTTCTGAATTGGTGACAGTCTGTCATTGCCATAATTTTTTCTACTTCCTTTATCTTCCCTGAAATTGCCATGGGGCACGTACTGAATTAAAGTGAATTTAAATAAACCTAGGCTTGAGAATTCTATGATACACCATAAGATATTTGGAGTGTGAATCCAGAGTTGATTATTGCTGGATGTCAGCTGTATGTTCGTTGAAATAACAGTTGTAGAAATTAGACCTGGTACAATAAATATTGATCCAGTTTCTTTGCATCAGCCTTTAAAAAAGAGGTGTTTCTACTCCACATGAATAGAGTCCTTAAATGTTGAGAACATGGAGTTGGCTCTGCAGAATTTGAATCTTGGTCCATTCACCAGAAGATCTTGAAAGCAAGACAAAACAAAACACTTGGAAAGACCTTAACAAAATTGTAAGCCAGGACATGCAATTGTATAAAGTCAAGGGCCTACTGTAAGGCCCTTCATCTTTCTAGGTGGTGAACTTGTACTTCTCTCCATCTGCTAGGCTGGTTTCCACGAGGACTTAGTGAGTCCTCCCTCCTTTCTAGCTATGGCTGATCCCCTCTGCTTTCCACTCCTTTAATCAGATAAAATATATAGGGCGCCTGGGTGGCTCAGTGGGTTAAGCCGCTGCCTTCGGCTCAGGTCATGATCTCAGGGTCCTGGGATCGAGTCCCATATCGGGCTCTCTGCTCAGCGGGGAGCCTACTTCCTCCTCTCTCTCTCTCTGCCTGCTTCTCTGCCTACCTGTGATCTCTCTCTGTCAAATAAATAAATAAAATCTTTAAAAAAAAAAAATAAAAAAATATATATATATAAAAGTGAATCAGTACAAATACCAAAACTATTCTGCCTCAGCAGTCTGCTTACTCAGGCTCTGTATTCTGGAGTTTTCTTCCTTCCCTTCTGCAAGTGAATTTCTGCTCATTCCCCCTCCCACCAGTTCTGCAGCCATTACTTTGATGAGGTCCTCCCATTCTTTCTTTTCCGTCCCCTCTTCACATCAAAACTGAGGACCCTTTATACTATTTTTTCCTCATGCTGTATGGCAGTTCTCACCATTTGGAGTTGGGCCTATACCCGACTAGATTCTTACCAGAATATGAGCTTCTTGAATTCAGGATTACCTCTTAACTACTTAGTTTTCTAGTTGTTGGCCCAATACTGTTGGGCACATTATGGTTACTTAATAAATGTCTGTTGAATTAAAAAATGGATTTAATTATTTTAGGATGCTTTGTCTCTACCAACGAATGCAATAATTGTAATTGTATTTGTGCACAGAAAATGTGTGGATAAACCCCCTCTGAGAAACTGCCTTCACAAGAAGCCCTTGGCACATTTTGTGGAACTTGGTTGCCGAACGATCTGGTGGTGGTGGTCTGTGATTGATAGCTCAAAACCATTTTGGTTCCAGTCAGTGTTGTAGGAGTTGGGAAGTGGAAGATCTTGAGTGCCTTACAAGCCAGGGGCTATGTTTCTGCCTCTGCAGGAGAATCTCCACAGAAATCACAATATTAACAACTTGTAGTAGCCGGAGGGTTCTCGTGGAGTCTCGGCACTCAAAGTCAGAGACAGCCATGCTCATGAACACCAGTATTGGCACAGTTCCTATATTCCCCGGGCTGAAAGCAAATACACAGTCTGACAGCAAAACTCTCAGAAACTGAACATGATGATAATAGAGGCAGAGCCCCAAGTTTTGGGGTATGGTTTTTTTGGCTTGTTTTGTTGTGTAAATTGGGCTGGTTTTGTTTGTTTGTTTGTTTGAGACCCAGTCATATTGATGAACTCTTGTAAGTGCTTCCCTTTAAGCAGTATGTAAGACCAGAACGTTAATGATTTTTTAAAGAATGTTCAGGGGCATGTAGTCACTGGAGTAGAAGGACTATTTTGCACCAGTGCACATAGTGCACTGTGGAGCAAAAAGCATTTTCTGTGCACTGGTGGGCGTGACACGTTGGTCCTGCAGCTTGTTACGTGTCTCATGTCATAGAAAGAAAGTCAGGCCAGGATTTTAATAAAATACTTGCTAGGAACTGGAAATTGAAGGGATTAGAATAAGGGCAGCTTTTGAAATGTATGGGTTTGGCTCCTCTGTGTACTGATAGAATGATTTTTCAGATCTGGTTGTTTTCATTCTTAGATATATTCCCTGTTGGCCATTCCTAAGTGCTTAAACTTAATTATCAGGTTAAGTTTTTAATTGTCTTTCCTAGTTCATCTGGTAATGGTATCTTTGTCTCTTCGTTTTCATTTCTTATTCCTCTTCTTTTCCTCCTTGGGTTGCTTTGGCCCTGGCATCCAGTATTGATTTTTCAGATACTACTTAGTTTTGCATCCCACCCTGAGAATGCATGGAGAAGGTTAGCCCTATCTGCCCTGCTGGTGTTGGGAATAATCACTTATGAAGCCTTATACCCATAGTCTTGCAGCATGCTGAGCGCATAGTAGGCTATCTGCAAATGTTTGTTGATTGATTAAAGCAAATATTTGTTAATTGAAAAGTAATTATACCTTGTATCAACATATAAACTATTATTCTTAGTGTACCTACATTCCAAAAGATTTTGAGGTTACCTTTTCAAAATGTCCAGGAGGGACCGGCTGCCGTGATGATAGTGGAGGAAATGTTTTGGGGTCATACTGTGTTCTGTCTTCTGCTGATTAAGGGCCCCTGGAAGGTGTTTTAAGCCAGGAGTCCTGGGTTAATATAAATCAAGGTCACTCTATCTAATTCATAGGCTGTTAAAAAGTGGGAATGAAATCTTGAAGGTAAAGCATTTCAGCACAGTGCCTGATAAATTGGGAATTCAGTGGGACTCACCCACCTCCAGTGTCTCATATCATGTAGCACAGTATGATTTATTTTCAGAATCTACAAGGTAGAGAATATCCATTTGCAATATTCTACCTTCAGAGCACCTTTTTTTTTTTTAATGTTTTATTTATTTATTCAACACAGAGAAAGAGATTGCAAATAGGCAGAGAGGCATGCAGGGTGGGGGGGGGAAGCAGGCTCCCTGCTGTGCAGAGAGCCGGATGTGGGGCTCTATCCCAGGACCCTGAGATCAGGATCCGAGCCTAAGGCAGAGGCTTAACCCACTGAGCCACTGAGGTGCCCAGAGCACCTTTTGAGTCAAGGAACAAGATTCTCACTTTATGCCTGTGAGAGTTGAAGTGACCTGCTCCAGGGGGTTACTAGGAGAATTAGAGCCTCGAAGTCACATTCTGCTTTCTGTTCGGCTTTCTGGTGCTATGCTGGTAGGACCTAGAGAAACTCATTAGTTTGGGTGCTGTCATGTCAGTAATGCCCAGCTGACTGCTGGCACTTTTACTCAGTTGGTTGTCTTTTTAAGATTTCCTGTCTACCAGAAGCTGGCCTCCTCTGTTACTGTCAGTGTACTTACCTGTACATCCTTGGCCTTGTACTACAAGGATGTAGTAACATCCTTGGCCTTCTTGCCATTCCTGCCAGAGGTCTAGAAATCCTATCACCAATGCCCTTCAGATTGTTTCTCAGAGTCAATAGGCTTGGTCTGGGTGGGGTAGGTGCGGGGAGGGTTGGCTGAAGATTCCCTTAGGAGTGAGTTGGCTTGTGACTTGTTTTTTCTATTTGTATGCCGTGTTGGTGTTTATGTTTTATATTTTTGGCCAAGAAATAAACTAAATGTTAGATTAGATGTTTAATGTAATCACCAGCATCCCAGTAATTTTATTCATTTTTACAGGTCTTTTAAAGCTGCAAAGTGTGAATATAGTCTTAATGTAGTCATTTCATCTTTTTCCTTCATTTAATAGGTTAGATCAAATCTATGATTTTTCTCAGACTCAGTATTCCAAAACAGGTCTGCTCTGCCAGGGGAGCATGTACTGGCTCAGTATTCCTTCTGGGTCTGACGGCCTAATGGTTGCCTTTTCATTAATCTGTGTATAAACAGGTTTCATATCCAGAGTCTACTGTTTGTAAACTAGCTTTGAGGCCCTTTCCCTCCATTCTAGATGTCTTTTATACTAAGGAAAATCAGGGAGTACTAGTTTCCAGAGGTTTTCGGAGTGTAGTAGACTTTAAATCTAAATTACTTGACTTTATTTATTTTTTTAAAAAGATATTATTTATTTATTTGGCAGAGAGAGATCACAAATAGGCAGAGAGAGGAGGAAGCAAGCTCCCTGCTGAGCAGAGAGCCCGATGTGGGGCTCGATCTCAGGACCCTGGGATCATGACCTGAGCTGAAGGCAGAGGCTTTAACCCACTGAGCCACCCAGGCACCCGTCTTTAGAAGATACTTGGACCCTAGGGGCATCTGGGTGGCTCAGTCAGTTAAGCGTCTGCCTTCAGCTCATGATCTCAGGGCCCTGAGATTGAGCTCTGCGTCGGGTTCCCCACTTAGAAGTCTGCTTGTCCCTCTCCCTCTGCCTCTCCCCGCTACTCATGCTCTCTCTCTCTCTCCTTTCTCTCAAAAAATCTTAAAAAAAAAAAAAAGATACTTGGACCCTAATTGCAAAGCCATGTGTTAATTATTTTATTGGGTAAGTAAATAACCAGGGTGGTGAGGCTTGAGCCAAGGGAGTGACTAGCTGGTGAGTGCCACTCACTTACTGTGTACCTAGTGCACCAGACACCCAGATGGCATGGGACCGGAACTGGGACTCAGAAGGAGGCTCTGGCCTTAGGGAGCTTGTGTTCTAGGGTGCTAGGCACTTTCATATGCCTTAGGGGTATAAAGACAGCATCATCTTGATGACTGACTCTCAGAGTTGTTTTTCCTTTCTTCCCTTGCTTCTGCAGGGCTCCCCCTAGAGCTGCAGGCATCAGGATTCCCAAGTTGAGGGTGGGGGAGAGTCTTCATTCAGAGCATCGAAGGTACTATATGCCCTTCCCAGAATCCCCCAACAAGCTCTTCAAGTTATTTTTGGGGTGTGTGTGTTGTGTGTACATGCACTCGTGCCCTCACACGTGGATGGAATATGTCTGACAGCCAGGAGAAGATGCAGAAAGGTTAAGTATCTTGTCTGAGGTCACAGAGCAGAATTTATTTTTAATTCAGGTCCTTTAACTTTAGGCCCCATGATTATAGAATATTACATGTCATAACTTCGTAGAGCTTTAGTTTTCTTATATAAAAAATTGTGTTGTGTGTACAGCTTGATTTATATTACTGTAGAGCAAATGAAGTTAAAACTTACTTTGAATCCTGAAACTGCCTCAGAGCTATGAGGTGACATTTCTTTCTTGCATTCCTTTTCAGCCCTGGAAAGCAGTGCCCCCAGAGGTGACCTTTTCTGTACTGATACAAAGAGCAACTTTACGGGTATCTGGATGGCCCAATTGGTTGGGCGTCGCTGCCTTTGGCTAAGGTAGTGATCACGGGGTTCTGGGATAAAGCCCCTTGTCAGGCTACTGCTCAGTGGGGAGTCTGCTTCTCCTTCCCACTCCCCCTGCTCACTCGCTCTCTCTCTCTCTCTCTCTCTCTCACTCTCACTCACTCTTTCTCTCTCAAATAAATAAAATCTTTCAAAGAAAAAAGAGCAACTTTACAGATACCTCTTTGGGGAAAAGAACTAGCCACCTTATCCTTGAAAGTCTAGATGAGAATGGATAACAACGCATACTATTCTGGACCTGTGTTTTAGCCTAGCTATTTTGGGAGGAGGATCAAACTTAAACTTGTATTGTGAGTCTTGCAAAGTGAGGATTCTGGTTTAGAAAGGCCTCAGATTTTGTATTTTCTTTTCAAGATTTTATTTATTTATTTGACAGAGATCACAAGTAGGCAGAGAGAGGCAGGTGGTGGGGTGAGGGGAAGCAGGTTCCCTGCTGAGCAGATGCGGGGCTCTATGTGGGGCTCGATCCCAGGACCCTGAGATCATGACCTGAGTTGAAGTCAGAGGCTTTAACCCACTGACCCATCCAGGCACCCCATAGATTTTTTTTTTTTTTTAAAGATTTTATTTATTAATTTGACAGAGAGAAATCACAAGTAGACGGAGAGGCAGCCAGAGAGAGAGAGAGGGAAGCAGGCTCCTCTCTCCGCCGAGCAGAGAGCCCGATGCGGGACTCGATCCCAGGACTCTGAGATCATGACCCGAGCCGAAGGCAGCGGCTTAACCCACTGAGCCACCCAGGCGCCCCTAGATTTTGCATTTTTAAAGAGGATTTATTTATTTATTCGAGAGGGAGAGAGAGACAGATGGACAACAGAAGCGGAGGGGCAGAGGGAGAGGGAGAAACAAATCTCAGGTGGACTCTGTAGTGAGCATGGAGCCCAACTCGGGGCTCAATCCCAGGACCCTGAGATAGATCATGACCTGTGCTGAAACCAAGTGTTGGATGCTTAACCCACTGCACCTCCCAAGTGCCCTTCAGATTCTCCATTTTTTAATAAACTTCCAGGTGCTGCTGGTCCGTGGATGACAATTCATGGGTTGTCAGGGCATATCCGGTAGTGCCGGTAGTAAGCTCACAGCGGCCAGGTTTGTGTCTTCAAAGTTGACTTCACATACTTGGTGTTTGGAATCTGTTGAAGAAGGTGGTGCTTCCACATGGAGACATACTATTATCAAGCAGCCGCTTCTCCATCCCTGGCAGAGTTTCCAGCTTTGAGATGGAGCTTGGCTTTAGATGGGAATATGCTGGAAGAATTTTTTCTTACGGCTTAAAAAGCATTCTTGGTGAATGCCAGGAGGCCCAAGAAATCCATCATTTAAAAAGAAATATGAAGTCCCAGCACTTTGTATGTAAGGTCTATGGTCAGCTGGCATTCTGCACCTTCCAGACAAATCCGTCTTGTATGGAAAGCCTGCCGCCTGGGGAAGCAGGCACGTACAGCCCTAGAAGAAATCACAGGAAGTAATTAAACAGAGAAGGTCAGAGAAAGAGGAAGTGGTTGTGTTGTTTCTGATGCGAATAGCATTGTTGTTCCTCGGGATCCCGATGATGGTGTTTAAGTCTTCTGGAATGCACTGCTTGGGGATTTGATTGTATTTAAATTGCAGCCCTTTCAGTTTATTCTTTTAGACAGCAATCTAGTTAGGAAATGAATTGCTTTTAGGTCTTATCAGGAATACCCACGTGCCTGAGCAGAAATTTTAAGCAAGGAGTTGCTTATAGCTTGGCAAATTGCACCTAAATGAAATGAATGTCAAGACTATTAGAGGTTAATTTTAGGTGTCTGGAGTTCTCCTTAATTCTCCTGATTAAACACTTTAACATAATAGTTTCCTTAATTGGAATAATGATGGAATATTAGCATGCATATTAAACCATTTACCCAAATTTGAATAGGGTTAAAATGCAAATTATCCATCACTTGTCAGTTGCTTACTCTTTAGAGATGATTCCTGGTGAGAGATGGGGAAAAGACTGGAATGTGAATTGGGATGGGGCTTTCCACTTGAGGCAGCATGGCTAGGAAAGCCAAGAATAGACCAGAGGACTGAAGTAAATGAGAGACCCTTTGTTCCCCCAAAACAGTGGTACTAAAAATACCCCAATGCTGTGATAGTAAAACTGCAACATGGGGGCAGATGCGGTGGGAAATCTGAAATGAGCTGATGACCCTCTGGTTGTGTGTTCATTAGTTTGCCATATTTGTCTTTGACCGGAAGGTGATGAGAGACTAAAGACCCTCCACCCCTACCGCTGGATATCCCATCTGAAGTTTTGGTCTGATGCCACCACCTAGCACTTCCCAATGTCTGAGAACCCATAAACACTCCCAGGTGTCTGTAAACCAAATACATAATGTCACCCATTTGTAGCTATTACTCTGTTTCAATATACATAGCTTCATTTACAGAATAATAAACCATGACCTCTAAAATACTATACAATTCACAGTGGATGTTTGTCGTATATTTTTCTTAACTTACGGTTAATAACAAATACAACTGTAATCCCTGGGGAGGGGAGCTGGTATCCGAATTTTCTCCCTTTGAGTCTTTATACTTAGAAAATTGGGAATCCCTGTGGCCCTCATTCTGGATGTAAGAACATAAGTGTGGTCCTTCTGTAGGGGATGCAGGCGCAAGAAGGCGTGTTCCTACTCCTGGGTGGATTGGTTGGAAGGTCTGAGGAAAGTAGGGGCCAAGTGTAGTTGGAGGAGGAGGAGATGAAAGTGAGTCAGGACCTCTCCTCTAGAGACTTGGCATGATGTTTGGTCTTCTGATTAAAGCTGGGAGTGCTGGGGGCTTGAGTCTTCTCTGTCTTCAGTTCTTGCCTTTTTTAGCTCCCGTGGTCAGCACTGTCCAGTACCTGTGCTGTGCACTCTTGAGTGAATACCAAGTAGCACAGAAGATGGTCACCCTGTTAACATATGTACAGAGCTCTGGAAGTCAGGAAATTTAGGTTCCCGTTCCTTCTTCACCACTACCCTGGTGTGTGGCCTAAGATGTCGAGCTTCTCTGGACTCTGCTTTCTCATCTCTAAAATTAAGCGGTTGAATAGCATAATGATACTGAAGGACTCGTCTAGTTCCAGATATTGTAGGGAGAGTAAATGTTAAAGAATTGTTTTATTTATAAGCATGATATTCTTTTCTCTCTCTTTCTTTTTTTTTTTTTTTTTTAAGCATAGTTGACACACAATGTCTCATTAGTTTCAGGTGTACAACATAGTAGTGATTCAGCAACTCCTTACTTTATCTTGTCCTCATCGCAAGTGTAGCTACCATCTGTCACCGCACAACACCATTTTACAATACCATTGTCTCTATTCCCTGAGTTGTGCCTTTCATCTCTGTGACTTACTCATTCTGTAACGGGAAGCCTGTATCGCCCACTCCCCTTCACCCTTATGCCCATGCCCCCACACCACCTCCCTCTGGCAACCACCATTTTGTTCTCTGTGTTTACGGTCTATTCTGCTTTGTTTTTTTAGGTTTCATATATACGTGAAGTGATTTGCTAGTTGTCTTTCTCTGTCTGCCTTACTTAGCATAATCCTCTCTAGGTCTGTCCATGTTGTTGCAAATGGCAAAATCTTCTTCCTTTTTATGGCTAATATTCCATGGTGTATATGTGTGTGTGTGCCACACATTCTTTATCCATTCATCTCTCCATGAACACTTGAATTGCTTCCATATCTTGGCTGTTGTAAATAATACTACAGTGAATATAGGAGTGTATGTATCTTTTTGAATTAGAGTTTTGTTTTCTTTGGGTAAATACCCAGTAGTGGAATTACTAGATTGTATGGCATTTCTCTTTTTAATTTTTGTGAGGAACCTCTATTGATGGGTCAGTATAGAAATTTACATTCCCATCAACAGTGCATGAGTGTTCCCTTTTTTCCACATCCTCACCAGTACTTGTTATTTCTTGGTTTTTTTGTTTTTGTTTTTGTTTTGTCTTTTGGGGGTGTGTTTTTTTGGTTTTGTTTTGTTTTTTGTACTTGTCATTTCGGGCAGGTGTAAGGTGATATCTTAATGTGGTTTTAACTTGCCTGATGATCAGTCATACTGAGCATCTTTTCATGTGTTGGTTGGCATAATACTCATTTTTTAAAACAGAGAGAAATACAAAGTAGAAATTAAAATACTAATTGCTGCCCAGTCAGGGAAGAGTTCACTTTCGGCAGGGTGGGTCTTGAATCTTAGAGGACTTAAATAAGGGTGATTGGTGGTATTTTGCGGGAGGCACAGATCAAGCCGTATAGCGGGGAGGCATCTCTTGTCCAAAGGTCTCTTCCACAGGTAGGAAACTCCTTGTCTAGGTTTATGCTGGGGGAGCTTAGAGAACAAGGCAGTGAGATTGGCTGAGACTAGCTTTGGGAGGCTGTTGAGTGCCAGGCTAACAAAGCAGGTAGGTACTTGGACATTTGTTCTTTAGGTAGGACAGAGCTGGTTAGGGTTTTGAAGAAAAGATGATGTGATATGTTGTTAAATTCAAATTAGTTGAACTAGTTAGAGGGTGCAGGCTAGGCTGGAGTCAAGAAGGCTGCTAATAATTGTTGCTCTGCCATACCTGGGCAGACTTTGCTCTCTAGCCTTAATTAAATGCAGTAGTCATTGCTGTAAAAAGTTCTGTTCCAGGGAGGGTGTCGTTAACGCTTATTGGAAGATGGTCAAGTATGCAGTGAAATTCAGAACTTTACTTTGTGGATCAAACTTAAAATTTGGGAGTAACCCAAGTAAGTGGTGGGAGTTTTTTGATATGTTTTTAGTATTATTACTTCTGCAGAAACACAGCACTGGTCTGTTGAAATTGCTTGTGAAGTGTGCAGGATACATTGCCCTTAGTAGAGTAAAATGGTTGCAATTAGATCATAAAATTATAGAACTGGGGAGGATCTTAGGAAAATGCCATCTCAGCTCCCTTCTTTTACGTGTAAATTGCAGTCTGGAGAGGTCAGATGTGTGTACTGGGGTCACCATGCTAGTCAGTGGTTTGGGATATGTCAGTGAGCAGATGTCATCTGGCCTTGGTTCCAGTCTTGTTTTGGGTACTATGTTAAACAGTCATGACAATTGCTATCCTTAAGTTGTGGAACCCCCAGGAGACAAGATAAAGATGGTGGAAACAGTCAGTTCAGGTTCACGTGGCCCGTGTAGATGGTGAACCATCAACACTTTGAACAGATTGATAGCGTTGGTCAGCTCCTGTGCAATAGGTTACAGTAGTTGAGCTTGCCAAACGCTGTCCCTGTGTGGCTCACCTGCAGATGGCAGGTAGGGTTCCTGAGGTCTGGCTTCCACGTGTTGTGTTTCAGGGACAGAAGGGTTGGGAGTAGAGACAGAGGAGGGCCTCTTTCAGCTTGCCATCCTGGGAGAGAGGAGATGAGCCCTCGGGTGAAAAATTGAAATACATGTGATGTTCCAAGGTTTTTGCACCTGGGCACCAGCAAAAAAGTTTTGAAACATTACCTCTCCTTGTTCTTCCTCCCCAGCTCCAGTGCCTTCTGTTCTCCCCATGTGTTTGCTTTTGATGTTAACTGCCAAGGCAATGTGGTCATAGACAGCAGGAAGTAATATTTGATATGCAGGTCTCGTGGGGTGGGGGTAGGTGGATGCCAGGATGGGAAGGGTGGCGGTTTTGGCACATTAGTGTGAGAACACTGCGCGCTTTTAAGCCAGCAGGTGCTGTGGCCCCTAAGGAGGGAAGGGAAGAGTTGACCACCTGGTCATATAAGAGCATGTTTTTATGGTAGCTTTCTACTTCCAAGTTTTTCTAGGGCCACTGCCCTATAGGCTGAAACCAGATAAACGTAGGATTATCCTCTGTACCAAACACAGGTAGTGTTGTAGCCAAGGGCTTGTGGAAACTTAGGCTTGAGAAAGAATGAAAATAAGCTCCAAACCAAGCCATTATCCCCACAAACCAAAGGTCCCACAAACAGGCTGGGCAGGCATACCCTACTTTGCTACAGTGAGATTTGATCCATTTCCCATTCCTGCTTTCAAACTACATACAGTCTTTAGTCAGGACTCCCCATGCGATAACAAGATTCATACTGCTTGTGTAGGATAGGAAACTTATATTTTTAAAACTTTTTTTCTCTTGGGCTTCTATGCATCCCTCCCTTTTGTTTCTTCCTGTTGATCTCCTTCGGCTGGGCATTCTTTCACTCAGAAAGTGAAAGGGTCCCTTGTGAACCTGAAGATCCTAGTTCAGTGCTTCTGAACTGTCCAAATGATTCGGATCATTTGGTTGTAAATGATGGATCCCCCTTCCATGTTCCTGTTACTCCACAATGAGCAGCACAGCAGTGACCTAGAGAATTAGGTAGGTGTGGTCCACCCACCACCCCTGGTGTACAACCTGAAACAGACCCCGCCCCCTGCCCCCCAAGCTGTCCTAACAAGGACAGTTTATCAGTAGAACAGAGGCCCAGGGTTGGTTTGGGACACTGTTTAGGATGCACTACCCTTCCTGCTTTACAGTCTTAACCTTTCTCATCCCTGGACAAATGGAATTAGAATTTCACCTCCACTGTGTGTGTCCTTACTAAAGCAAATCCAGGAGATTCTAATGTGCCTCAGACTAATCAGGATTTGGAAGAGGGGAAGTAGGGGGATAGGCTGGGAAGTAGTCAAACCTAGAGGGTTGTAACCAACCAAGATGGTCTTGACTAGGGAAAATTTACTCTGTTTAAAGACTCTGGGTGACAGATGTTAACTAGATTTATTGTGTGATGATCATTTCATAGTATCTACAAATACCGAATCATATCATACACCTGAAACTAATATAATGTTATATGTCAGTTATATCTAAAAAATAATAATAAAGCCCCTCCTCCAACTTCCCCAGCTTGTCACTACCATTAATTTATCCTACTCTGCCATTTTGGAAGGTATTCAGAAGGCAACACACCTCCATGTCTGTGAATGGGAATGTTCTGAGAAGTGTTCCTCCTCCTTTTCCTGCCCTTCCTTCTTGGTTCCACCTCATTTATGTTGGATAACAAATAATTACTAAGGGAGGAAGATACCAAATTGATGTTACATGTGAAGTAAGATCATAAGGGATAAAAAATAAATTCTAATTGTTGATCCAAGAGGTCTTTAATAAAAAAAATTCTAAAGCATATGAAAAATCACCTACAGCTGCCGTAAATTATGGCTTTTTAAAAATTATTTTAAAAAAAGGTTTAACTAAAACTTTGACAGCCCTATTAACTTGGTAATGTAACACAGTTGCTTTTAGGATACGTATTTAGCTATTTTAATAGTTAAAGTAATAAATACAGGTTTTGTTTTGTTTTGTTTTCTTTAGTGGAGTGGAACCAGTTATTTTGCAGGAAACAAGAATAGTTCTTGAATTTGTTTTTTTTTTTTTTTTTAAAGATTTTATTTATTTATTTGACAGACAGAGATCACAAGTAGGCAGAGAGGCAGGCAGAGAGAGAGAGAGAGAGAGAGAGAGAGGGAAGCAGGCTCCCTGCGGAGCAGAGAGCCCGATGCGGGGCTCCATCCCAGGACCCTGAGATATGACCCGAGCCGAAGGCAGCAGCCCAAACCACTGAGCCACCCAGGCGCCCCCTTGCATTTGATTTTTGACAAAACTTTGCTAATGTGAGACCCGTATTTGCTCAAATTTAAAGGAAAACAGAATTATAGAATCATATGCTTTTACCTAGAAATGAAAATACATTGACTTAGAACAGATGTCTCTAACAAAAACTGATGCCAGGTTTTAAGACTATAGCTTGTCACCCAGAACCAGAAGAAAATGGGACACAGTCTTGCACAACAGTGTAAATGTACTCAGTGCCACTGAACCATACACTTAAAAATGGTTAGAATGATAAAATTTTATGTTATATATTTTTTCCACAATTAAAAAAAATCAAACCAAAAAAATGGGACTGAGGTCAACTAATGACTTAATAAGAACTCCAGAAAAATGGCAGCTTGAGCATGACTGTCTGGGCCTGCGCACCTCAGACTCTCAGTCTTCCAATTAGAATCTTCCTTTGTATATTTCTTGTTTCCTGTCAATCGCTAGCCCCCTCCATCTCCTCTTCTGCTCCTCGCCTCAAAAAAGCTTCCTTCACAGAAGTTGAGGCAAGTGAATCTGAGGTCACTCCGGTGGCGCTCAGTCGTGCGGCTTCTAAAGGTTCCTGCAGTTGACTTTGAGTTTGTGCATTTCTTTTTAGACTAGTGTCTTGACAAGGGGTTGGAACCTCTGAGAAAGGGCTTAAGGTCCAAACAGCTTTGTAAGAGCGCTACCACCACAGCTGTTCTTGATTTTGGATGGTGGGGCGATGAGCCCCTCCCAGCTGGGGAGACCAGGGTTGAGGGTCCACTCATTCATTAGTGACCAACCAATACTGCCCTTAGGCAAGCACTTCTTATCCCGAGAGCCTCAGTACTTCTTGGGTAGGACAAGAATACTGATTCTTATCCCGCGTGGGATAACAGTGCAAGAGTGTACTATCTAACACACATGTGAAAACCAAACAAGCCAGTTTGCTCTTCTTCCTTTCTTCTATTTGGAGACCAGCAGATTGTTAAACTGGCAGGTGAAATTAAGAGTCAAATTCAGATGTTCAGTGAGAATGAACATGTGCCGTAGTGCATGGCTACGAGAAAACAACCTGCTCCTTGATGATGTCAGGCCCTTTTTGGTGTTTTTAAGAGTTGACGGTTCTCTCTTTAAGTGGTTTTACTAGTAGCATGTTGATGTAAATCGGATTGTTAGCATTTCTGAGGTGGTGTGCCCCCAGAGCAGGAATTTTGGCAACTTTTTATATAGATTTTGGGAAATTTTCAGTAAACTGCATGGTAACCAAGAAGTACTCATTCTTGATTATTAAAAATTTATACTCATTCATAAACTGTTTATAGATTTGACACTTGCTGGCCTTGGGAATACTTAAGTCACCACATCACCGCATTTGATACTTAATTTGGTAATCTCTGTGTCCACTAGAAAAAACAAATGTTATGATGAGCTGCTATGATAAGCGCTTGGGGATAGGGTTATTCATGGTCGAGGGCACAGTTGTCCATATGAAAGCACACCCCCTTCCTCCCCCTCCCAGGACTGAAACACCGAATCCAAAGATCTTACCACTTCAGGGAGCTGAGAAGTAGGCCCTGTTCCACCACGCTGAGTGGCCCTTCAGTTTCTGCTTGGACACTTCCGTGATAAGAAACCCACGTGCCCAGTGTCTTGGGCATGCGGCTCTGCTTGTTGGCAGAGCCTTCTATGGAACCACTGTCCACAGCAGCAACAACCGGTTCTCTTGTTCTGACTGCCCTGCTGATGCACGAAGGCTGTGTGTGCTCCGTTCTGCTGGCCAGGCATCATCCCTGTCTCCTTATCTGTGTTCAAGTTCAACCATCTCCAAGAAATTGGGGGACCAGAATTGGAGGCGCTTTTCTGGATGCAGCCAACTCTTAGACATGTGCTGTTTGCCTCTCTTTGTGCAGTCTAGGGTGGCGGGGTTGGTGGGGGTGGGAGGTGTGCATGGTCCGTACATAGAAAGGCTCCAGGCTGTTTGCATTGAAAATGCATACCACTCGTGCTGAGCCTGCACCCTCGATTTTTCCTTTTCTTTTTTAAAAGATTTTAATTATTTATTTGAGAGGGGGGGGGAGCATGAGAGGAGAGAGGGTCAGAGAGAGAAGCAGACGCCCTGCCAAGCAGGGAGCCTGATGTGGGACTCGATCCTGGGACTCCAGTATCATGATCTGAGCTGAAGGCAGTCGCTTAACCAACTGAGCCACTCAGTGCCCTCAATTTTTCTTTTAATAGATATATTGTTCACCCTCAGCTGCCGTGGGGTTTAGAGGAGTAGACGTCTCTCCCTGTGACAGGGCCTCCTTTTTGCCAGCCTGAGCACTTAGGTATTGTATCCTCTTGGCTTTTAATGTGGTGGGCATGGATGGGGACGGGCATTCCCACCTTTCCCAAACGAACTCTCCACTTCTAGGTGCGGTACTCTAGTCTTTTGTATTCCCTGGCTGGTACTCTTCGGCACAGGTGCGGAAGGACAGGCAAGAAGGGGAATGAGCTGCTAATAGCATTGAAGTTGGTGGGTCTCAGAGCTGGTCCTGGGCCACCTAGTCAGTCAGCCGTCTGCAGGGCTTGTTAAAAATGCACGTGTCTGCAGCACCCCTCCCCCTCCCAGACGCCCTGGCTCAGTCAGGAGATCCACTTCCTAAATTGTAATTATATCCTCGATGTTCATTTTCGTAATTGTCCACCTACTGAGTACTCAGGAATCTTCAAGGCCACCTTTGAGCCTTTCTTCAGCCACCCAGTGCTTTTAATAGTTCCTGAGTATGTGTTTACACAATCTGCATTTTATGAAGTCCATAAAGACATATTTACCCAACAAGTCACCAACGCTCCAAAGGTCAGTTTTCCTTGACTTCTATGAAAGGTTCTTAACTCAAAGTCAATTAACACCAAGATAGACGCCAATTAAGGCAAGGAAATGAGCTGTTCAGGCCAACATTCCATCGGTACCTTTTGTCCCCTGTTGCAGCTTAGTTTCCCAAGTCCCTTCACACCATTTACTTCACATAAGCTGTACACGTGTGGCCAGATACAGCATACAGGTAAACATGCCATTTGTCTTGTCATGTCATCGTGTGGGAGTGCTGTTGAAGAGCATGTCATTTCAGTAACTAAGAAATAATGCCATGTTAGCACTTTGCAGCTGACCGAATTGCCCTCCCCATGGCAGGTGGAGGGGTTATCACAGGAAGGCCCACTCAGGCTCCTTCTGTAGTGTTGCTTTTTCAGAGCCTGCGGTTCAGTGAGTCTTGCCAGGGTCCAGAGTTGGGTCCAGAGCTGGGATTTCCTCGTTTACAGAGAGGAATTCCTTAAAAGAATTGCAGGAAGATTAGTTAAGATAATGTGGATCACATGCGTTGCACAGTGCCTGGCACATGGAAAGCAATCAGTTTAGAAGTGGG
Organism: Mustela erminea; assembly: GCF_009829155.1. NCBI lineage: Eukaryota > Metazoa > Chordata > Mammalia > Carnivora > Mustelidae > Mustela > Mustela erminea. Next base: position 84,383,235 of record NC_045620.1, on the reverse strand, counting down.
TTATGTCCTGCAGCTGATGATGGTGATAAAACAAACCGACAGCCCTGAGAGGGAACAAACCCTTTAAGTTCTCTGTTGCAGTAGGGTCAAGAGCCTCCGCTGGCAGGTTTTCCCCAGCATAAGGCACAGGGAAGCCTCAAGTCCTGTGGCAGCCGCGACCCCATCCCGATGCCGGCTTGGCATCCCACACGACAGCCATTCCTCAGGAGAACGGTATGGAAGTGCGGCAGGCTCCTTCTGCTGTCACCGGAGATTCCATGGGTGACATCTTTCAACCTAACTTCTTACCTGTAAAAGCCTCATTCTTAGGAGAAAAAAGCTAGGTCATCTTTTGATTTGATTTGGGAACCATTTTTAGTTAGGTTAAGAACTGGAATAGGGAGTACAAACAGCGATGTGAAAAGAGCCTCTCCCTGAGAAGATCTACCAGGTGCCCTGACATGCTGACGAGCCCAGTATGGGCAGGGAGGAGTGGCCGCCAGTGTAGACTGCTTGCAGATTCTCTGCTATCAGCACGAGTTAGAAACTCCCCCTGCCCCCGCATTTAAAATTATTATTAGTCTTCATCAGGAAACATAATTCCCATTACTAGAGGTGAGGCTATTTATTCTTTTTTTAAAAATGACATCCAAGGTGTGAATTGCTCAGAGCTATGTTACAGGAAGGCACTAGGGCCTTCTTGGTAAAAACCAGAGGATTTAGACCAGTGCTGTCCAGTAGAAATAAAACATGAATCCCAGAAGTCGTTTTAGATGTTCTAGTGGCAGTATTTAAAGAAAAAATTGAATACAAACAGGTGATTTTAATTTAATTAAACACCTCTAAATTATCTCAACACGTAATCAGTATTAAAAATTATTTGTGAAATATTGTGCATTTTTTTCTACCACGTCTTTGAAATGCCATGTTTTCCACGTGCACCACATCTCATGGGGACGAGCTCTTTGCCGTGCTCATGGCCATGTGTGGCTAGTGCCTGCTGTGAGATAGTGTGCTCCTAGCCTAAAGCAGACCCAGGTGTGAACTCCGCTCTGCTGGTTAGTAGCCATGAGACCAGGGGTAAATTACCTGAACCTTTCAAAGCCTCACATGTTTAAAAAAGGGACCACAGTATCCTCTTCTCTGGGCTGTTTTATGTATTAATTCAGACGGTGTGTGTACATAAATTGATGGGTCCACGAAGAGGTGCTGTGTCAATAGCACCTATGAATTTTGAGGGAACCACTGTCTGTTGTGTAGAGTGTAGTTGAAAAAGAGAAGGCTGATGATGAAAACCAGTATTAGGGCGATATTTGTGGGCTGAAGAAGAATTTCAAAAAATCTGACCAGTTCCTGGGCTTCTCTGGCTCTGGATGATGCATTTGGCTTAGAGCTCTGTGACCGGTTCAGAGACGAAGGCGACGGAATCTCTGTGGCATCATGAAAACCGTCTCCGCTTCAGAGGCGAGGGAGCCAGTTTCAAATTCTGACTGTCCCTTATACTGCATTTTTCATCTTTCCAAACTTCGGCGTTTTCGTTTCTTAAATGGTACTAATCATAGGAGGCTTGTGAGGATTCAGTCAGACACGGCACATGACAGTCTGCCGTGGTGTCGGCCACATCTGAGGTCCCTAGTACGTTACTGCAACTGGCATCCAGGAAGCAGTTTCATCTTGCCGAGGGGGCCTGACCTGCCCCTCTGAAAAGCTGCTCCAAAGAGGAAACCAGCAAGAGAGGAGAGGGGCCCCTATGATGGTTTTGGTGAGAAACTATCCACCTAACTCTGGAGCTGCAAACACACTGATTAATCCTGTGTCTGCCTAGTGGATGGGCGTGGAGGATTTAGAGCTCCTCATCCGTTTGGTTCATTGAATATACTGAGATTCTCCTAGGCTGTGCCAAGATGTGTGACTATGCAAGGTTCTGGAGGGGACTCTGGCAAAGAAACGGGAAAGAGGAAAAAAGGGGGCCCTGCCTGGGTGGGTGGCTTATTGGGGAGTTACCCTCCCTACATGAGCTAGGTCATAAACATTTGGTAACTTTTTTTTTTCCTGTCCCTTTTTAGTCCTCTGGCTTCCTTGTCTGGCTTTCAGTAATTTTTATTATTTGTTCTGGAGGAAAATGACTGTCAAAGTGTTGCACTTCTCCAGTGGGAGAAATATCTTCAAATAAGAGTTTTGGGGTTACCTGCCCCCAAGGGGAAGCATGAGGAGATACGGTGTCTTCAGAGGTACAAGGACAAGTGAGTCAGCCAGCCGGAGAGAATAAATGCACGTTGATCTTTTGATTTAAGCAAACCAGACACCAAAATCTAGATTTGCAAAGCACATGAATGCGGGTGTGTGTGACAGTCACTGTACACAAAGACTCAGCATAAAATTGCTTTAAATAGGCAGCACCCCCGCCCCAAGCCTTGAGCTGAGGGAAGCTTTGCATGCTATGTATATATCCACCTCTGATTTATCAGCAGCTCTCTTGCATCTGTGGCCATACAGCAGTAGATGAGAGCCCTTTCCACCCTCGCACATGGCATCTTTACTTGATGAGGATCATTTAAATGGCCCTAAGATTATCATTTGATGGGTTTTCACTGCATATGGGGTTTTCCTTGATTCAGGGGGAGGTATTAATCCTATTCTGCCCCCCTTGCACCACCCCACACACGTACAGATGTGAGGTTTCTGTTAAATTGTGACTTGTGAGTTTTCTCATCGTTAGCTCACATTAGCTATGAGGTCAGAGACCTTCCGTGGTGGGTCTTTGAACCATGAATAAAGGAGCTGAGTGCCCCGTTTGAGAAAGACGAAATTTTCCACTGCCCCAAGTCGTGTCCCATGACTTGGATCAGAAGCCGGTGAGAGCTGCCTGGGCAGGTGGCTTGTTAGAGAGAGCCCTGCCTCATTTGTGGGTCTGAGCTCTCAGGAAAGGTGGATCTTATCTCGAAGGAAGTGGTGGCTCCCTTTATCAGGCCATTCTGGCGGAACAGGTTTGCTCCCAACAAAGAAGAATTTGATGTTAACTGTTTCTGGCCTCTCACCTGCAGCCAGGAGAGCTGAGTTGCCTAGCCCAGAAAAGGTGAAATGACACATTCTCAAGTGTGTGGTGCTACCTGCTCCCAACCTCCCATCCCCCGCTGCAAGTTCCCCCCTCCGCAAGTCCTCCCCACCCCCAGAGGGACTACCTTCATTTCCACAGCACTTAGGCCCCAGTCACTTCCTCTCTGAAAGCTTCTTGCAGTCTTTGAGACAGGTGGGTGCCCAGACGGGAGCAGATAGAACATTGGGTCCCACCAAACAAAACTAGGCGCTTGGATCTGAGGGAAGGAGGAAGGGGGCACATGGCTCCTCTTGCTGTTTTTAACATTTCAACTTACTATTTCTTCTTGACCACCGTATAGAGTGAATAAGAAGAAGGCTTTAGGAGGATTAGAAAGTTTGTAGGTTTAGGTGGAGAGGACTAGGAAAATCCTGTTTTCCCACCTTTTCTCTGGGGTACAAACTCAGGGTTTTCTGGCCCCGGGGGTGGTGTTTGTGGCTCTGGCATTTTGCCCAGGGCTGAGGTGCTTGCTTTTCTGACCTAAGGGCAGTTAGCAGCCCCAGGGAGTGCCCATCAACCTCTTGGCCTGAGAACGGAGAACTATCCCGAGGCTTGGGAGTTAGACCCAGGTCACAACTGCTTAGTGAAAGAGTGTGGTTGGCCTGGCTGTTTTCTCTTACCACAGGGATCATCCACATGAGTGCCTGGGAGGAAGGGTTGTGGGCCTGCTGTCCATCACAGGGGTCAGCTGGGGGGATTCGGTAAGAATTTAGAAGAGTTCCCAAAGGAAAGGGCAATGGTCACTCAGCAGAGAGGCCCTGGGTCTCCTCAAACAGGAGTGCCCTGGGTGGAGGGGGGGGAGGCGGGTGGAGGAGCCTGAGGACTTGTGGAGGAGCTCAGATGTAGCTGCTTAAATTAGTTCAAAGTGAGAAATGTAATTACTATACTTGCTCCAACCAAATGTCTGCACATTGTTATAAAATGAGGTGTAATCATAGAAGAGAAGATTGCAGTGCGGCGTTACTCCCACAAAATAGCCTTTTGTGTTCTCGGGAGCCCTGTGGTGCTGATTAATCTTTTGGGGGTGTGTTGAAGTCCCATTAAGTTCAGGTGTGTGTATTGGATGTAACTGGGGGAGGTGGGAGTTTTCGTCCTGCTCCTTTGGACAGTCATTCAGTTTGCGTTTGTGACAAGTTCGTGATGAAGGAAAAAGGAATCACCATTAAACGTTTCAGTGGCATATTGGAGGCCAGAATAAACTAAGATCTAAGCAAGAGGAAAAACCGAGGAAGGCGTGTGGCACCTGGCCCTTGTTAACTGCTATTTGAGTGATAAAAGGAAAGCTGAAACCAGTATTTGGGTGACTCCTTGGACCGTCTTTTGTCTACCGAGCTGAAGGTGCTGTAAGGAGGCAAGTGGAGCCCCGATTCTGCCGTTTGTTGGCTATGTGACCTGGAGAAGCTAAGACTACAAGCCTTCTTAGTTTTCTCTTCTGGAAGAAGGGCTGGTGTGTGCACAGTGACATGAGCTAACACCTGGCACAGAAGAAAGCACAAGGGGTAAATATTAGCAAGCTGCCATTATTGTCAATATTCTAATTGTGTTATAACATCCTGTTTCTTTTCTTTTCTTTTTTTTTTTTTTAAGATTTTATTTATTTCAGAAAGTGAGAGAGCGTGCACAAGACAGGGGAGGGTCAGAGGGAAAGCAGGCTCCCTGCTCAGCAGGGACTCCATCCTAGGACCCTGGGATCATGACCCGAGCTGAAGGCAGACGTTTAACCGACTGAGCCTTTCAGACACCCTAACATCATGTTTCTGCCCCATGTGTAACCAACGAAAGTGGGGAGCTCACAGTCTGTCAGTGAGCACGTGTCTGGAGCTAAGTGAGGTTGGTCCAGCGGAGGTTCCTCCAGAGGTTTCCTGGGCCAGTTGCTTGGAGGGTGGGGGGATTTGTTTGGCAGATGTCCAAGCTGGGGAGGTGGTCCCTGGGGTGCCTGAACTGTGTGCATTTATAAGAAATGGACATGTGGTTTCTGTAGACTAAAAACCTATACTCTGTGATACAGGTGGCTGCTCTGTGACCTTGTGTTCCCAGACTTGGGTGTATTGACTCTGCGGCTCCCAGAGACCCCAGGACCCACTCTGTGCACAGTAGGGTTTATTTCGTTCTGGGAGGTCAGGGCATATGCCTGATTGGTTATTGCGTGCAGCACCTGGCATGGTAGGAGCCCGGCAGCAGCTGCTGATTGAATGGTGTGAATGACAGCATTAAATCATATGTGCTCCTTGAGAACAGTTCCTGAGAAAATTGCCGTTGCTGAGCCTGCGAAGCCATCCAATAGAGAGAGCAGAAAGACTTTTAAAACATTTGGTTTGGTCATAGACAAATTGTAGAAACTTATTTTTATACCTATTCACCATGCAGTTTATTAATATACTTAATATATGTGATTAATTTTGTGAGTGTATTTGATTACAGATTTTCACTTCATGTGACAGGGTTGCCTGCCTACACACAATCCTTAAAACAATGAAGGGGAGCACGAGTAGCGTGAACATCCCTTTTCAGAAACTGATGATGTGGCTGTTGCTTTGGAAGTTGTGTTGACACTCACCAAGTGACCGCAGTGCCCAACCAGTGTCCAGCCAGGATGTCCAGGCCTCCTAGACCCGGGGCTTTGCTGTGCCTCTGCATCACCTAGAGGTTTGGCTAAGCTTCGGGGTCCCAGTCCGCAGGTCTGGGGTGGAGGGGCTCAGGGTCTGTGTTTCCAGTAGCAGAGACTTCACTTTGTAGTATTTTGAGGGGTTTTTTGGTGTTCTAAAGACGTCTAGCATAACTTCTTCTGAATGTTGACTTTTCTATACTTAATCTCTTCTGGAAATAGCTGTTTCCTTAGGAGCGCCTAAGGTTTGCCCGTGGTTACTACAGCCCAAGTGTAGCTGCTCTGAGAAGCTAGCACGTGGCAGAATTCCCTGTAAGCCTTCAGTGAAGTCTGATGCTTTTTATTTGGCTTTGAGGGATATATAAATACATGGGGGATGTTTTTGGGGGCTTTGGGGTTTAAAACAAATGTTACTTGTTGCAGTGTTGGCAAAAGGCATGGATTGTGCTGATAAAATTTTAGGGTTGAAGTTACGTAGAAAGTCCCAAACATGATAGATTCCGTTTCTGTTTCTCAGTTTTTGACCAAATGTACGCATCATTGTCTAACCTTTTTTAGTCAATAAAAACTTTAGTTACAGTTCTTTGCATAGCTGTACCATGCCTATTGATTTTAATAATTTCCGAATTTTTAGAGGATTTCTTCGGATGCAGCTACTTTGTAGGATTCCATTACTCTAATTCGGGCAATAATATAGGTGTGAGTTTAACTTCCAGCGTGTCTTAAGATGCTATGATTGTGTAGTAAATTATGATATGAATTACTGTTCCTTCACTAATAAGGCTACACCCACTTCGGTGCTGGGGTCTCAAAGCTGCCGCCTTCTTTTCTTTCTCTACAGGCTTTACTGAGTGGAATCTAGTCCACAGTATGGCTTTGCATATTGTCTGTGTGCAGATGACTGACAGATTAGTTTCTCCAGGATGGCCATTCCCAGAACTTCAGATGTGTCTGGTGTCGCCACATGGATGTCTAGCATGCATCTAAACTTAAATGTCTGAAGCAAGTTCTGATCCCCAAAAAGTGGGCAGTCCACTCACCCACCCTTCCCTGTCTTGACAAATGACACCACCATTCCCTCCGGGGTCCAGGTCCCAGATCTCATGGTATCTTTGATCCAACTTTCCTGTACTGCCTGTTTGCATCTGATTCATCAACAAAGTGGTTGTTCTTTCATGACAGAATGAAATTGTCCTTCTTGCCCTTTGCAGTTACCTCCCTTGGTCCAGGCGGCATGATCCCTCCCCGAAGCATTGTGGAGCCCTCTGGCACTCTGTCCCTCTCTTGCCCCCTGTATAATACGTTTTCTGCAGAACAAACAATCTTTACAGAAACCACACTGTTTTGTGTCTCTTTTTCCCTGGGAACTTCACACCTGCTTTGCCAATCACCTGTGTCAGCCTGGATCGATCATTCTCCTCATCTGGTACCACTCTCTTGGAATCAGGCCAGCTCTTTCCTTGTCTCAGGGTCTTTGTGTTGGCCATTTCCTCTGACTAAAGTGCTGTTCCTTCTGTCCTTCCCATCACCGGCTCCTTCCTCATAATTGTATCTGAGTTTAAATGTCAGCTTCTCTGGGATGCCTTCCCTGACTCTGGTCACCCTGTTACATCACCCAGGTTGAAATCTGCAGGATTTAATCACTGTTACATGTTCATGGTCTGTCTTCCTATCCATGAGTAGGAACCTCCTTTGTCTTTTCTCTGGTGTATAATAGTGCTTAGAAAGTACCTGAATACAGTAGAATCTTAAGTATTAGTGACTTTATCTTGAATGCAAAGAACTTTAGAGTTCCACCAGCATTGGTGTTTATTTACTGATGTTGGGGCAAAAAGTAAAATAATAAAATAAGCATAATCATTTCTAAAGATTTTTTTTGTTTTTTTTGCTTTGTTTTGTTGTAGTATAAAGAAATTTCCAGAGTATATCAGAAGGTGGGTTCCTGCAGCTGCAGGGCTGCATAAAGCCACTGACTCTCCTAGTGATGTCTGAGTTCCTAGGAAACCAGTGTGCCTTCCGAATTACCTTGGAAAAGAAATTAATACGTTGGTTTTAATTCTCTGAGTTGCAGTTAGTAATCTGTGGTTGAGGGGCGCCTGGGTGGCTCAGTCAGTTAAGTATCTGCCTTTGGCTCAGGTCATGATCTTGGGGTCCTGGAATCAAGCCCCTGGTTGGGCTCCCAGCTCTGTGGGGCGCCTGTTTCTCCCTCTCCCTCTGCCTACTGCTCTCCCTACTTGTGTGCTCTCTCTGTCAAATAAATAAATAAAATCTAAAAAGTAATAATCTGTGGGTGGTCTAAATGTTTGCATTTAGTTAATTAAAATATTGACCCACCACTTTTGGCAAATACTTCTTGAGCTCTTGCTACTTGCAAGTCTTTGTATTTGGTGCTGGAAGAGGAAAAAAATGGTAGGAGACATGATGACTGACCTTGTAATTCTGCTTGTAAACATTAGTTGTTGACTTCTGGTTGAATGTAGTAAATTGAACAAGTGTATATATCTCTGCTTCCTCCCAAAGCTCTAATAAAATGACATAAGGAATAAAAACAGTATAAACCCAGAAACCTCCCAGAGAGATCTCAGCCAAATTTTACAAGATGGAATGCCACCGCGTGAATGCTGATTTAGCAGAGTGGAGAAAGCTGAAACCGAACTGCGTGCCTGGGTGGGTGGTGCAAAGTTGGGGGTGGGATAGATGGAAGTTTTTGGTACAGAATCCGAAAGGCAGGGTTTCCAGATACAGTCTGAACCAAAAACAGGGAGTAGAAGAACATTGCATCAGAGCAAGGGAGAAAGGAAAAGAGAACACCATGAAATCGAGGGAATAGGGTCCAACACAGAACAGAAACAAAGGAAAGAAACCCCAGCAATGCAGCTACACATTTAGGCCCTAAGAGCAACCTGTCTAGGTGGTGGAGATGCAGGACAGGTGGTCCTGGAGGGGATGATGGCAGGAAGAGCAGAAATGCTTTTGATCCTATCAGAATATTCTCCAGTTCTGGCCCAGTTTGCAGATGCAGTAGTCCTTGATACGTGGAAAACTAAGCACAAGTGGCCATTTTTCATGTAGGAATAAAAAGTTACAAGGAATAAGACTATCGAATTTTACCAGGTCAGCTCTAAATATTTATACCAGCGTATCACCCAATCTTGATTTACTTTAAATGTCCTGTAACTATTCAGGAGGGCATGAGGAGGAGAACTGTGGAGGACCCATGGTGACAGAAGAGTGCTAAACCTGAGAAAGCCAGTAGATTAGGGCTAATATTGATGTCACAAGGGTTGTACATCAGGGGCTCTATTGGAAAAGTATTCATACCTGTACCTTCTACCATGTTGGGCATGGGCCTGTCAGGGGCTGTTCGTTTGGAGGAAGTGACATGTCTAAAGAAATCTAGCTAAGATTCCTGCCTGCAGAAGTTGGCAATCTAGAGAGGCCAAAAGGACAGGGTGCTTGGGTGGCTACGTTGGTTGAGCGTCTGACTGTTGGTTTCTGCTTGTGCTGTGATTTTGGGGTTGTGAGTTCAGGCTCTGTGCCCAGTGCAGAGTCTGCTTGAGACTCTCTCAGCCCCTGCTCACATGCGTGTACCTGCATGCTCTCTCTCAAATAATAAAATAAGTTAAAAAAAAAAAAAAAAAAAGGCCGGATCTGTGAATTAAATATAATCACGGATTACCTTATATTGGGAGCAAAGGGCCAAAAAGGGTGACAGAAACATTATAGGAATTTGATGGTGGGAAAGGGGAGATTATCTTGGGTTCAGCAGTTCTGAGAAGCTTCAAGAAGAGAACGGAATTGAGCTTTGCCTGGATGGACTGGTAGGGTTTGGATAGAAGAAGAGAGGTAGATCCAAGCCCACTCTGGTTCCCAGGGAGAAAAGTTAACCTTGTCATTTGTTCAGTATGATGGTCCTGTGGGCTGGGTTTATTCTTTGGCACTGTCATTGGCTGATTTCTGGCAGGACTGGATCGTCTTCAGGATTCTGATCAGTGTTGGGCTTCTAGCCAGGTCATGTAAGATGATCTAAGCTGGTGAATGGGGGTGCCAAGATGCAATGTGTCTCTATTTCTCTATCAGAATTTTTCTACTTCAGTGTTTCATTCAAAATGGAGAAAAGTCAAGTCCTTTTCTTTTTTTCTTTTCTGACGGCCGTGACTGAATTGTTCTTGCATGAACGGTTCTTGTGTTCTTATTTAAAAGAAGAATTTGGCATATGGCAGACCTCTTCAAGCTATCTTTAGTTGGTTGTGGGGTGTAAGTGATTAAGAATGCAGCTGTACTTGCTACCAACACATGCTTTTAAGGAGCGAACTGCTAAGCAGACAGGCCTGGTTAGAAGTTTAGAATAGCCTCTTGGGATCAAAGATCTAATTTTTCAAGTGCATGATAGTCAAGAGTCCCTCCCCTCGGGACTGAAGCATTGAGGGCTGTTTGTGCCCAGAGGCAGCGTGACTTATTTGTTTAAAATGGCGGCTACTCTTGGCTCTGAAGAGGTAGCCATGCTTCACTTGGAGTAGACAGGAGGAGGCTGACTTCACTTTACTTTGTATAGTTTGGCTTCAGTGCTCCTTAGGAATAAAACATTCTTTACTTCTCTAGTGTGTCCCTGGACAAATCCATCTCTGTCCTGTTGCTCAGTAACACAGTGGTGCTGGGTCCTTAGTCTTCAAAGCTTGGAACTCCCTCTTGCCTTTCCTCCAAAAATGTGTTCTTTCACTCAGCAAATATTTACCAACCTTCTGCCATATGCAGGACTGTGTGGAGAGCACAAAGATGAATCAGACATGGGGCCTCTCCATAAACGTTGTCAGTCAAGGAGAAGATGTCTTGCAGTAGGGCGACCACTTGGAATCTTTTACCGTGAAATGCCCAAGAATAGCGCCATGTACTGTTGGTATTTGGAAGGGAAAGGAGATTAGTTAGATGGGTGGGTTTCAAGTAAACCCTCATGGAGAGGGTAACATTTGAGTTGAGCCTTGAAAGACAGGCTTAGCTCTGTAGAGGAGAAGGTGTTTTAGGCAGAGCTAGGTAACATGTGAGCTACAAAGCAAGAGGATGATGGAGAATTGGAAGGAAAAGTAATTGGTGCTTTTTCAGCTCTCACTGTACCAGAGGAGGCACTTGGCCAAGTTGTCAGCCTGGTTATCCCATTTAATCGTCACAATGCTTTTTTCCTGCTACAAAAACAGAGGCCTGGAGCATTTAAATAACTTGCCCAGGGAGACTCATAAAGTAGGAAATGAGTAAAGATTTGAACCCAAGACAGTCTGATTCCAAATCTCAAACTGTCGGCTTCTAGGATGAAGCAGGCATCAGCTTAAGCAAAAGATCATTTGAGGAAAAAAAGAGTAGTTGGTAAGGTAAAGTTTAGAAAAAAGTGGCTTGGGGCAGATGGAAGAAAGAACCTTGAAAGCTGAGTTAATTACTCTGTAAGCAGCAGGGAGCCATTGAAGGCATGTAATGGGGTGTGGCGTGGTCCCAGCAGGGTTTCCAACTCTAAGGCGAAAAGATCAGAGTTCGTCAGTCTGTGCCAGCGACTATGCCAGGTGCCTGATACCCCTAATGCTCTTTAATGGTCCTGACAACCCTATGAAATGGGTGCTGTGGGTGCCCCCTCCTACTCAAAAGGAAATAGGGAGATCGAGAGTGGGTCAGTGACTTGCTGGAAGTGGAATAGAGTATGGTGTGTGAGGTAGACTTGAGGTCAGAGGCAGAGAGACTATCGGGCCACCAAAGAAGCCCAGGAGAGACAGAGGTGAGGCAGAGGGGGTGGGAGCTGTGGAGGCGACAAGATGGGGTGGGAGGTAGGAGACTTGGTGTGGCAGGTTTCTGATTTCCATCTTGTGGGGTGCAGATCCTGGAGAGTGCCCTAGGGCTATGTGAGCAAAAGGGGGAGCAAGTTGCCTTCCTTATGCACCCTACAAACGATGTGAAGGGTCAGGTTGGGACGGTCTGCCCCCAGTGGGGCAGAGGCCTCTGAGGCCTGACTTACTGATGCTTGAGGTCTACGGGGATTGAAGGTGGGAAAAAAGAGTGTGGAGAGTGTGGAGCTGGGGCTGTGGACTTGCTGTGCTGGACACTTAGATCTGAGGCTGGAGAGGAACCTGGGATGGAATGAGGGAGGTCAAGGCAGGGTACATGGTGATATCTCCGGAGGGGCCCGTGATGGAGAGAGACTTTGGACTGGCCAAGTCCTGGTCATAGACATCTCAGTTTTACACTTGCTGCTAGAGTCAACCCCAACCCAAGGCAGTCTCTCATCTTGTTCAGAAAAGGAATCAAAGTCCTGTGATTGGTATAAACTTGCCTAAGTAAAAGACCCAGAAGTAGCATAATGTGAAAATGTAGTGCTTCAGAAATTTTGTTTCGATTCCTACAAAGGGAAGAAACTGTGCTGGCCAGCACCTGAGTATTGTGTCCTTTGGATTCTGCCTTCCCTCAGTCTCCCTGTGATCAGAAGGGTTTTGGTGTGCCAGAAAATTGAAATAATAAGCAAGATGCCTCACGGCTCCTAGCCATCCTAGTATCAGACAGAAGTGCACAGAGATGTGGGACTGAGATGCCCACATGGAGGAAAGAGTCCTGTCTGTCCCCTTGAATGTCTAGAACCTGCCAGGAGAGGGGCAGAGGGGTATGCCTCTCTCTTCCAGTGAGTCAGGTGAATAATCCTTTGTCTGTGAAATAGTGATAAGAAATCAGTCTTCAGGGGCACCTGGGCAGCTCAGTGTGTTAAGCCTCTGCTTTCTACTCCGGTCATGATCTCAGGGACCTGGGATTGAGCCCCGTATTGGGCTCTCTGCTCAGCGGGGAGCCTGTTTAATCCTCTCTCTCTCTGCCTGCCTCTCTGCCTACTTGTGATCTCTGTCAAATAAATAAATAAAATCTTAAAAAAAAAAACCAAAACACTTAAAAAAATCATCTGTCTTCAGATAGTGTGTGTTCCTCATATTTGGCCCAGAGGCAGTTCTTGGATTGGGGGCTTATTAAGGCTTCTTTGCAATAGAAGGTTTGATAAGCCCTTGTTCATATCCATTCACAATGGCCTCCAGGATTCTATCAGACGAGGGGCCTGTGCAGGTGCCCACAGCCGCCCCCGGTGTATGACCATCCTGTAAAAGCAGCACTCTCTGCCAGAAGCCTATGCATTTTAAAACCAGGGATTTGTCTGCGGAGTCATCTTTCCAAACGTAATGATGTATAATTTCCTAGTTGTTGAACAGTGGTTGATCTCTTTCTAGGAGGAAATGAGAATTTAAATGTTTGCTGGATTTCAAAATTTTTTACATATACCCCGCTTCCCTTCTGGTCCCTGTGGCATAGGGAAAGCGTTGTTCCCAAGCAGCAGTCACTATCGATTGACATTCTACAGTTTTCTTCCCTGGGTACTTTTCACACAAAATAAGTAGTCCTCGCAGTGATTTTTTCCTTGTGTGGTTTTAAATCCATTTTAGAGATGAGAGCCCAGATGCAGAAGGTAAGTCAGTAGCTTGCTCAGAATTCCCCAGCTGGTAAATGCCAGAGCTGGGATTTGAACCGGGAGTTCTCTGACTGCACCCTGGCTTTCTGCTTTCATTATCAGGAGTAGTCTGACAATTGGCAATGATTAATTATTGAACGAATAAATGAATGAATGAATGCTCCAAGAAGGAATAGCCTAAATGCCCTGTAGTATAAGAGAATGAATATTTGAGATACTTGTTTGGAGAAGAGGGCCACAGACCAGGAGACACCAAAAAAATCATCCTTCTGTCTGATAGATCTCTTTATTATGTTTATAATTGCAAAGGGAGGGGGGGAACTATGATTATTCAACCAACAGGGATGGGTAAAATTGTCCTCTTCAGCTCTGGATTTGGGAAAGCAGGTAGGAGTAGGGGATGGAGTCGGAGGAGCAGGTTGGGGAGCGATGCCCCATTTCCCACATATTCCCACTATTGTCCTGCATCTTTGTGCATTTGTCCTAAAGGCGGTGGAAGGCTCCGTTCGTCATTTTTTTTTTTTTTAAAGATTTTATTTTTTATTTATTTGACAGAGAGAGATCACAAGTAGACAGAGAGGCAGGCAGAGAGAGAGAGAGGGAAGCAGGCTCCCTGCTGAGCAGAGAGCCCGATGCGGGACTCGATCCCAGGACCCTGAGATCATGACCTGAACTGAAGGCAGCGGCTTAACCCACTGAGCCACCCAGGCGCCCCACCGTTCGTCATTTTTTAAAGACTTTATTCATTTACTTGAGAGAGAGACAGAGTAAGAGAGAACATGAGAGGGGAGAAGGTCAGAGAGAGAAGCAGACTCCCCATGGAGCTGGGAGCCTGATGTGGGACTTGATCCCAGGACTCTGGGATCATGACCTGAGCCGAAGGCAGACGCTTAACCAACTGAGCCACCCAGGCGCCCTTCGTTCGGCATGATTTTGGATAACATGCTGCCTTGTTTTTATCTCGTAGCAATAACTTTGTGTAAGAAAAATAGCTAGTTCCGGGATCTTTTGCCTTTTGAAGAGGAGGCAGGGAAAGCTGTTTTAAACTCTTGACAGGCCCCTTGCTCTTCCTTATTGCTGTTACTTAGTGGCAGAAGTAGAATCTCTTGGCCATTGAGGTCTGGGACCAGAAGTGCCTGAAGGACCCCAGACCCATTCTGACTCTGCTTCCATCCTGCTTACTTTCTGCTCAGCTCCCAACAGCTCACCAAAATAACACTTAGAAAGACTAGGTAGGGCCTGGGGTTGGAAGAGGATTGAGTGTCCCTGGCCTGTTCTGATGAATCCTATTTATTTTCAAGTACAGCTTTTTAATGAGCTGATTCATTACTGAGAGTGGGTCTCCTGCAAATCCCCTATTTGTATCCTGCGGATTTAATTTCTTAACAATTTCCTCATTTCAACACAAGGCTATTGTACCATGGGTTTTATGATTTCCTTCGCATGTAGAGCCTCACCTCACATTTTATTTCAAAACTGTGAGGTAAATAGAAAAGAAAAAGCTTGACAAAATAAACCAGACACTTGAGTAGATATTTAACTTCTCTCTAAACGAAGGATTGCTCATACATCAAAGTATCGGAAGGAATTACAGAAGAATCACTGATGAGTTTCCAAGCTTCTGTTTGTGTGATACCATAGACAAATTTAACAGACAGATATACATACACAAAAGTTTGCCTCAGTTGTGACTTTTGGAGTTAATACAAAACTGAAAAGTTTAGAAAATTACCAAAAAGATGCTTAAGACAACCACTAGAAAAACAGACAACTTAATATCTTAAAAATGCCAAGCTAACTGGTTAAAAGAAAAAGAGTTGGCTAAACATGAAATTTTTTAAAACCCACAAATTATTAAAGTAATACAATGAAACAGTAGCATTTTTCAGTTGCTATTAATTATCAAAAAGAAACATTTTAAAATGCTGATATGGCATTGGTGAGGGGACATTTTTCATATACTGCTATTGGGAGTAGAATTTAATGCACTTTTTCTGGAAAGCCATTTGATAATATGTATCTTTTTTTAAATTTATCATCTTTATTCAGAATTTCTTCTAGAAATTCAAAGATCATAATCCTATGAAAAACCATTTATGGGAAGTGGTGCTTAAAGTTATAGGAGTCGAAAATGTTGGTAAGAGAGCATAGGGGAGTGGTTAAGCCCCTTGGAACATCCACACAACCAGAGGGTATGCAGCCCCAGTATGTTCAGGAATTACACAAATAATACAACACTGGCTGAAAACAGGATACAGAACTCTATCTACAGATCACCCTCTGAATTTGGCCTAGAACATATGTGCAACAAAAGAACCGGAGGGAACTCTTAATCACACTGGTAGCATGGTTATGGTCGTTTCTGAGCTGAGGTGTTACAGGCATGTCTCTCGTGTTCTTCTCTATTCTTCTATGTGTATATTAAGGTGACCAGCTGTTCCAGTTTGCCCAGCACTGCCCTGGTTTTAGCATCAAGAACCCTACTCTGGACAGTTGGTTACTCTAGTGTGCGTGTATGCATATGGAGATGAATTTGTGCCATTTGGCAGGAAGGGCCGAAGATAAAGTGACAAGTGACAAGCTGATGGGGCCTGTGTAGGAGTCAAGCAATAGATTTTCTGGTGATAAAATTCAAATGGCTTATTTTAGAAAACGCAGGAGAAAGTAAATATGCAAAAGCCAAAATGGTGCTTATGTGCGGCCAATATCATTGCATATGCTTTAGGTGGTTAACATTCTCTAATCATTGCAGCCTGTGAAGTAAGTACTGTTATCACATCCCCATTTACGGAAGCACAGAGGAATCGGGTAATTCACGCATGGTCCCACAGCTCTCTGCCGCCATCCCCCCACGCCGCCCAGGTCCAGCCACTTCCATTGCTACCTCTCTTGACATTTCTGTCGATCTCACCCATACCAGAGCACCGAGTTGGCCACATTCTTATTCTTACTGCTGTTCTTCATTCCAGCCCCCCCCAATGCTGGGACTGCCAGTGACCTCAAACAGAGGAAACACCTTCCCCGTCCGGAGCCTGGGGTGGGGATTTCCATAGCAGAGGCACTGGCCTCTGGTGATAGAGTTCTTTCAGTTTTGCCACATGATCTTGTGGCATAGGGCTGGGTCCAGGTGCAGCTTTAGTTATTTCTGGAAACACTTCTCCTTTTC
This sequence comes from Mustela erminea, assembly GCF_009829155.1. Classification (NCBI taxonomy): domain Eukaryota; kingdom Metazoa; phylum Chordata; class Mammalia; order Carnivora; family Mustelidae; genus Mustela; species Mustela erminea. Next base: position 84,366,908 of record NC_045620.1, on the reverse strand, counting down.
CTTGACTTTGCTGAGTCTGGCTGCCCAGTCTTTCTCTCCTCTGAAGGTGATTTCGGCTCTTCTGCCCAGACCATCAGGCATTTCTCTAGGGGCCAGAATCTCCCATGATGTTTCTGAACTCTGTACACATTTCCAGATGAGTCTGAACTTAGGGATCGGGTGAGGTATAATAGGATATCTATCGCCCTCTTTTGCTCAACAAAACCCCAGTCACTGCCTCTTGCTTTGTTAGCCGTGGTGATCTCTGGGTGGTAGATCACAGGTCGTAGATTTTCTTTTTGCTTATCTGTTGTAAACATTTCTTTGAAAAATTTGCTTTACTGTCCAGGTTTTTTAAAATGCATTTCAATTTTCTCTTATGATGCAGTTTTACTCCTGCAGAGTTTCCAGCTCCTTCAGAATCCATGCGTGGCGGGGCGCCTGGGTGGCTCAGTGGGTTAAGCTGCTGCCTTCGGCTCAGGTCATGATCTCAGGGTCCTGGGATCGAGTCCCGCATCGGGCTCTCTGCTCAGCAGGGAGCCTGCTTCCTCCTCTCTCTCTGCCTGCCTCTCTGCCTACTTGTGATCTCTGTCTGTCAAATAAATAAATAAAATCTTTAAAAAAAAAAAAAATCCATGCGTGGCAAAGAGCGTCCTAACCCTCATTCAAGTTAGAGCAACTCCATTTCTTTACCAAAAAGAAATACCTTCAGCTATTGTCTGAACTTGTACCTTGTTGAGAACTCCGCCAGAGTTTCTGCTTAATTGTTTGTTTTGTCACATTAATGGAACAATGAGAGGGTACTGGCATTCTTCACCCATGATGTGGAAGCACAAAATCACATTTCTTTTTAGGTGTGGGGTGGGCAGGGCAGGGAATGTTTTTTGCTTTTACATCTTAGAAATGTTATTCGACAAATAATCAAGTTTTAGGTACTTCTTCATGGAGACTATGGTGTTCAAGCTAAAACAAAGTTTAAATTTGGACATTGTGTGTTATATTTTCAAAGAACCTGTGTGTTTCTTTATACTCTTCCTTCCAGAAAGTTCAAAAGTATGAGTTATTGTCTCTCCCCTTAACATACTTTTTTGGGAGGGAAGAGGGAAGTTATGTAGCAAAATTATTTTTCTAAATTGTAGAAGTAGAGTATCTTCAGAATTTTTAGTGTTTAAAGGAAAGACCATGCTCCCTAAGGCAAGGTACTCCTTTAAAAAAAAAAAAAAAAAGACTAATATATCTTTTTACTGCTGTCTCTAAAAGAGTGATGAGACATCTGCTGGGGTGAGAACAGGGGAGAATTGCCAGGGGGATTCCTGACACTGGGGTAGAGCCTTAAAGCAAAGTGCCTTTCATCCTCAAAGGGAAAAGGGGTGGAGGCTTAAGAAACTAGAGGGAAAGAGACAGGCTGGGCCAGTTAAGATTTCCAGAGCCCCTGTGCCCACAGCTCCCTTCCACACAGCTCCCACCACAGGGCCAGCATCTCTGGGGAGCTGTTAGAAGTACAGAATCTGGGGGCACCTGGGTGCCTCAGTAGCCTAAAGCCTCTGCCTTTGGCTCAGGTCATGATCCCAGGCTCCTGGGATCGAGCCCCACGTCTGGGCTCTGCTCCGCAGGGAACCTGCTCCCCTGCCCCCCGCCTGCCTCTCTGCCTGCTTGTGATCTCTGACTGTCAAATAAATAAATAAAATCTTAAAAAAAAAATGCAGAATCTCCCACTTCACCCATGAATCAGAATCAGCTCCTCCAGATGATTAACCAGCAGTGCCTGTGGGTACTGGCTAAATTGGTGGCTTGTGTGGCTACCCAGTTGAGCAGTTTACCTCTAAACCAAGGACAATGGGGGGAAGGTGGGCTAGGAGATAGACTGAGAGAGATCATTTAATTTATAATATATTCTAAATATATTATAATATATAAATTTATGACACTGGACTACATGCTCAGGGTTTGGGTTTTGTTTTGGGTACCAGGAAACGACAAAGAACACAATAAGAGTGTGTGTGTATTTGGGGGATGAATTGTTTCCCTTTCCCCTGCCCCCTCGTCTTACTGGTAGTCTTTGGATGGGACCAAGGGACTAACTGCCCCATTGGTAACAGACCCTGAGCACATGGTAAGCACACCAGTGAGGAGATTAGTCACTCTCATCAAGGAAACGGTAGAGTTTTTCATGAAGGTCCTCATTCTTCGGGCTCCAGAAATTACTGGAAAGGGAGTTGCAAGCCTATGGGCCTTGGCCGGTTTGGGCATGGCCCAGGATAGAGTAGGAACGGAGACCTTAGGTGGGAGGCAGCCATGGGCTGGGCTGGGCAGTCTGCTCACATGGGGCCCTGGGTTGGCGTCCCCTTACACTACCCTTGTTTGTCAAGTACTGATAAGTCTCGGTCCCTGCCCCTGTTGGGGGACCTGTGATCCTTACTTTGAGGGCTCGGATTCAGAGTTCTATAAGCTCTGGATTCACTCGGGTTAAACTTCTCGCCCTAAACAAGTATGAAAATAAGGGACTGAACACAGCTCCGGATGAGTCTCTGGCCTGGTTCTTTTTGGCTCTATCATGCATCAAACCTGGCATTGTCCTTAAGACACGAACCTCAGTGCTAACTCATGGTGGTTTTTAGCTATTTACTCTCCCTAGTTTTTCCATGTTTAGAAGTTCCCTTTTTACGTAAATGTGTATGTTTAGGTTAAAGTTCACATTTTTAGTTAACAGTCTAAACTATTAAATCTGAACTGGAAAATACACATTCGATGTTGCATAGGGCTAATTATTTTAATATTTCTGATTTTGTTTAACCAAGTGCTGTAGTATGTCTGCTCTGGAATTCATATATACACAATTACCTAATTTTGCAACATGGGTCCTGTTTACTTCAAAAATAATTTTGAAGCATTTACCTGGTATGCTTTGAAATTTTTGTGTTTTTCACTTACTGGTATTGAATATATTTAGCTGTTGTTCTCTGTTCAGTAGGCTGAGACTTGGGTGTGCTTACCATGATTTTGTGTGAAAACTGATGAGGCTTACAAATTATTCTATAGGAAAACTAGAACCCTCTGAAGGGAGGGAGTTCATATTCCCTTTTCAGCAGTCCCAGCTGTATTCCTGAAGGAGAAAGCACTATCAGGAGCTGTGCATACAGCTTACAGAGGAGATTGTTTGGGTAGCCATTTGGAATTTCTGTCTCCAGTGTTGTGTGACTACAAGTGAGGGAACCAGCATCAATTGAGTACCTACCACTTAAGCCATTCTGCATGAGGTTTTTAGCATGCTGATCACAAAATCAACCTGTCACAGAGGAAGAGTTCCCCCAGCCGCCACCTGCCAACCTTGGGGTTTTAGGTCTGCAGGGTATTTACTGAGTACCTCACAATCCAACTGTTTTTGTGTAACATTAAACCAGCTTCAACTTAAAAAAAAAAAGAAAAGAAAAAAGAAAGTAGCTCTTAAAGAACTTTATGTGGGCAGTATTTGTTGTGTGAAATGTGTCCAGGAAGGCAGGACTCTACAGTGAAGGCTGTGATGGACAGGCTCATGCCTGGGACTCCTGAAACAAAGTGTTTGTAGACACACAGAATGACCGCCGAAGGTCCAAAACCTGAAATGTCCTCTCTGAGACACCCTGAGTGTGTTGCTTGGTCTCTCTTCTTCCATTGACTGGGAACCATACTGGAAGGATGGGGATCATCTACTTCTGACAAATCTGTGATTACATTCAGACCTTACCAGGTTGGCAGTACCTTTCGGGTCTTGGGTAATCAGAGGTGACTGTACATCTTGTAAGGGGGAGCTGTGCCCTAAGCGGAGAATGCAGCAAACAAGAAAAGTGCAGATGGTCTGGCCCCTCCCCACAGAGATGGGGTGGAGAACAAATGATCTAGCAACCCAGCTCAGTAAAGCTATTGCTGTTGCTCTCATTGGTTCTGAATGGCCTGTGGGGGAAGGAATGTGCCTTGACTAAATTTGGGGGAGATCCTCTAATAGTAGAGGACACACAAAATTAATGCCTGCACTTTTTCTTTTCGATTTTATTTATTTGACAGAGAGAGATCACAAGTAGGCAGAGAGGCAGAGAGAGAGGGGGAAGCAGGCTTCCTGCTGAGCAGAGAGCCCGATGTGGGGCTCGATCCCAGGACCCTGGGGTCATGACTAGAGCCAAAGACAGAGGCTTAACCCACTGAGCCACCCAGGCACCCCACCTGTGCTTTTTCCGATACTATATCATCCCCCTCTTGGCCTCACTATCTCCTATAGGAGGATCAGTTGCCAATTGCTGGAAAAATCAACTTTGCCTGAATGTTTAGGAAGCTATTTGGGATTTCCAGTGTTTTTCTTCCTCTTCAAGAATAATAAAGCAGGCTCACATTTCAGGGTTGGTAGTGGTCATGGTCCATCTCTTCTGCTCCCTACCTCATTCTGCTGCTTTGCTCCAAAAGAACTTCTGGGCTCACAAGCTTTTTCCCTGAAGAGGTCATCATTTCAAGGGAACTGAGATCTCATTTAAAGTTTCTAGTTAAGAAAATCCAAGGCTCTTGTCTTTCTTTGGCTTTCCAGTGGCAGTTGTTAGGGAATGAAGCATTGATCCACCCTCTCAGCTCTATCCACCCCTGTGTCCGATGGAATAAGACGAAAGGAAGGCAGTGCTGGCTCTCCTGTTTACCCTCCTTCTTTCATGCCCCCCACGGTGCTGACAGCGGCCAAGGAGGTGGTGAGATTTCTGCCACGGCGCTAGCTGGGCCACCTGTGAAGCCACTGCCAAAGTCAACATGTGCAGCCTTTGTGTCTGGCCAGTAGGTTTCATAATGGTGGTTAATGGAAGTTCCTGTTCAGATGCCCTCAAGCTCGTTGTGTAATTCTGTCTCTAGACCTCCCGGGCATCTTCTCTTATGTAAAAGCTCGATCTTTAGGGAGCTTTAAAAATTTCTCTTAACTGGTCACTTGGAAAGGTCCTTGGAGGCTCCTGTGAGTGGCCATTAAAGGAAAGAGCATTAGTCCTAGTGGCCGTTCAGTAGAAATTTGTTGTAGTCCTCGTGTGGACCAGCTTTTGTTCTGGAAAAGTGGAAGAGAGGGCACACAAGTGACTAAGCAGTGAACTCAGAGCCCTGGGACTGTTGGTCTCAGTCAGAGGTGGAGGAGAGGCAGATAAATAAATAACCATACTATAAATTAGAACCAGAGAGCTCTGTGGAGGGGGGCCTGTGAGTGGGTCACTTTGGATGGAAGCTGAGGAGAGGATTAGGGAAGGCACGCTCTCTGATGAGCACCGGCTGACATATGGAAGTGTTGAATCACTACATTGTACACCTGAAACGAATATTACATTGATGTTAACTTACTGAAATTTGAATAAAAACAAACGAAAAAAGAAGCTGGAAGCCTGTTTTAAAGTCTTCTTTGAGGGGAGAGAAGAATTTCTGTGAGGGTGAAGAGAGGTGAGAAGGGTTCTTTGTAGGAGCGGTTGTGTCCTCTGTCTTCAGGGCTGTGTCTCAAGACCTACAGAAGGGCCTGCCCGAGTTGTGCAGCCTGAGGGCCTCGCACTTTCTCTTAACCCAAGAGCCCCACCTTGCTTGGTTTAACGCTCAGCCATTGCTGTCCGGAAATTCTTAATGTTTGTCTTTTTGCTTTGGCAGTGGGCCCTGCGAATCATGTAGTCAGCCCTGCGGGTGGTGATGGGGCGGCGGTAAAGGTAGCTTGAGCCTAGAAGCTGTAGGAGCTGAGCAAGGTGTGGCGACAGGGTTGTAGAGGAGAACCAGGGAGGCTGGCGGTCTGTGGAGGGAGGCTGACCGCAGACAGACAGATGTGGCAGATACCAGCAGCCCCAGTTCACACATCTGGTAGAGATGGGCCGCCTTCAGGCCCTGGGACCACAGCCGAGAGGGTTATAGGAGACGGCGGAGGCTTTTAGCTGGGCTGCAGAGTCTGCTCGCCAGCAGGAAGGCAGAGAAAGGATTCCCCAGGCCAGTGGCAGCGAGGCAGATGTTTTGCAGGAGTGGGGGTGAGGCCCTTTCCAGAAAGACCCGGAAATCTCTGGTGGGACAGCTTGTGGAAACACGCACCACAGCTGCTGAGCTGAGCAAATGACCTACAGATCAGGGTTTGTGTCAGTATCAAGAGCTTCACTAGAACAAATATTCATCCAAAAATAAACTTCCCGCTCTTCCTGTTTTTATAACTTGCCTATTTCCTCCGAGTTTGAGGCCAGTCTCCAGCTCCGTGGGTTATTAATCTTCAGAGGATCAAGACCTCTATAGAAGTATTTCCTGTACATGTTTATCTACCCAGGCCTAAATTATTTTCTCCAAATGATAAGAGAACTTTTCCATACTGGTGTGTCAGACTTTTCCTTGGAGAAGTTTCAGTGAGGCAGCACGGCGAGTAAGGCCAGTCCCGAAGGGTTGAGCCCAGCACACGGGAACACCGGCAGGGGTGCGCAGGGACCGGCCGTGGGTGTCTGTAGGTGCCCTCAATCAGCTCACCTCCCTCCGGATGACCAACAGCTCCTTTCTGGCCAGAGCCCCAGGAGATGAAGTGATTGCCACAGAGGGCCCGACTGGAGAGGGTTTTAAGCACCCAGCTGAATATCCACAGGGGCATCATCGTTCCAGGAATGCTTCTAACCCCTTTGAAGAATTTAAAACACCCCTCATTGGGCCCTAATTTGTTCTTAAAACATCTTCCAGCTTTGCCCTTTGAAAAACAAGGGGATGAGGATATATTTGGTGCTCATGACTGTGCACAAAGAAGAGAAAAGCCATGTTGACGCCAGGCCAAGTTCAGACCCGGCAGACAGACAGACAGGCTTGGGTATGTAGGCGTGAGCGTTACCGCTTGCCTGCCTCTGGGAGACGATCTTTGCTCTTCTACCTTTCTGTGCTTACAGATGTCAGGCCAGCACACAGGTGAGTTTGTTATTTTTGTTGGGTTTTTTTGTTTGTTTTTATTTTTAAATGTAAGTCTTCTTGTGTGACTTGCAGAGTGGCCGTGGGGACTGGGCTGCGTGGGTGGTGGCTTGCGCTGCAGCGGAACTTGGAGGGAAGCCAGCTGCCTTTTCCTGAGGCCTTCCGAGGTGGGGCAGGGATGTCCTATTTTGCACGGAGCTCCGCCCATCCCTCTTGGTGATCCAGGTGACTGAACTGGGAATTTCTGTGCCGTGCCAGACCACAGCCTGCTGCTCTCGACCCACGCTCGTCCCAACACCGTAGCCCCTGGCCACCTGCGCTGTGGTGCCCTCTGAATGAGGCTGGTGTGAACAGAGTGGAAAGTGACACACTGGGTTTTGAAGACTTATACTACTACTGCTACAAAGAATACGAAATAATTTCTCATTAGTAAATCATTTTGATTACTTGTGGATACAAGAATATCTTAGATATATTGGATTATGTCAACTATATTCTAATTAGTTTTGCCTGTTTATTACTTTTTTAAGGTGACTACTAGATAAATCATAATTGCATAGGGAGCTCGCATTACATTTCTATAGGTGGGTGCTGCTGCTCGTCTGTGTGATGAGATCAGCTGCCAGTTGTGGCTTTGAAGGCAGGACGTTCCCAGAGGCTGGGAAGGGAGAGGGGAGGCCCCTCTCCCTGGTGGCCTGGCTGAGGGGAGACCCAGGCCTCAGCGGAGACTTTCTAGAGCAGTGGGTGGGACAGCCTTTGGCGAAGCAAAGAGTTAATAACTTCATAAGCAGCAGGGATTTTTAAAAAATCCTTTCAAAAGCACCCCTCCTGGCTTCTTTTTGTTGTTGTTGTTGTTGTTGTTTGTTTTTTAGCCTGCTTTGCAGACCAGTCTCCTTTATGGAAGCTTCCCCTCTGCTGCCCTCTCCCCCTTCAATTCAGAACTCCCCTTGTCAGCATGGGACCTGCAGGGATGGTGTTGTCCATTGGATCTTACTGTTTTGTTTTATGCTCTTGTTTAGATAGTTCATCTGTCCCCAGGTCAGGCTCCAGTAGCTGTCACCCCAGGAATGACCCAGTTAGGCTGGAGAAGCTACTATTTCAGACCGGTCCACCTTTGGAGTGGTGGGCGTGAAGCTTAGGAAAGTCCTGCTCTGACAAGGACCGCGGTACAGAACCACAGCCAACCTCCTAATGTCGAGGTGGCATTTCAGGATAAGGGTGGGTGGGAATCCCACTGGTAATTGAAAGCCCAGAATAATTCCCCGTTGCAGGGAGGAGTTTCATGTTGACTTCAGAAGACCAGGAAGCTGTTGAATTGTACAGTTACCATTTGCCAAAGACTCTTACATGATGAAATGTCTCTACTTGGACACCTGTGCCCAGGGATGGGGTTTCTGTCCTCAGCCATCCCAGCAGCCCTGCACCAAGGGGCTCCATAGTCTTGACGAATTTTGTCCACACTTCTGTTATGGAATACCAAGTTTTTGCTGGAATAATCAACACGAGAACCAGCATTTCTTAAGTGCCCATTCTGTGCAATGTGCTTTAGTACACATGCAGTTCATTGGCGTCACAGACTCTCGTATACCCCAAAGTAGGAGCCATTGTGTCCCTTTTTGCAGATGGAGATCTGAATTTAGAAAACTGAGACACGTTCCCTGAGATCTCCTAGCTAGAAATCGATGAGGCGGAAGTACAGCTTGGTTTGTGTGACTCCAGAGCTGAGGGCATTACCATAGGACATCATTCTGCATTGCCCAGACCAGCCTGTGAGCATGTTGTTCCATTCTGCGCATGCATTTGTTTATCGACATGTCTGCTGGTGCAGGCTGGGACACGACATCAGGGAGGGTTTGATTCTGGGTTGTTGCAAAAACTAAGCTTAAAGTCGAGGAGTACTGTTGAGTATCTTAGCTTTGCTAGGAGGACACCCTCTCACATGGCTTTTTAAAATGCTATGTGCTGGGGTGCCTGGGTGGCCTAGTCGGTTGGGCATCTGCCTTCGGCTTGGGTCATGGACCCAGGGTCCTGGGATTGAGCCCCACATCTGACTTTCTGCTCAGTGGGGAGTCAGCTGCTGCTTCTGCCCCTTCCCCCACTCATGCTCGCTCTGTCTTTATTTCTCTGTCTCTCAAATAAAATAAAATTTAAAAAAAAAATTGCTGTGCCCTGCAGTACCTTTTCCCCACATGGCTTTTGCCTCCAGTGGAGGGTCCCAGGCTGCCTCGAAAGATGTTCCGTTGGCCTCTCCAAGGTGCCTTGTAGCTTAGTGCAGAAAGGGCAGCCCCACGGCTGACTGGCTGGTTTGGTGAGGTTTGGAAATAAGCGGAGGGGTTAAGAGCTGTATGCTCTGGAATCAGGCTGTTCTCTTCATCTACCTCTCGATGGCTTTGTGGGTTGGGCTCTTTGCTCTCTGGGTGACAGTCTCCTCAGTTGTAAAATGGGGATACTCAGCACCCATCTCAGATAACCACTGTGCGAATTAAAGAGCACACACAAAGGCATAGTTACTTGGCACATCAGGTAAATGTCAGTTAACATTTCATGACGATATGTTCATTTTTTTTTTTAAAGACTTTATTTAGTCATTTGATAGAGAGAGATCACAAGTAGGCAGAGAGGCAGGCAGAGAGAGAGGAAGGGAAGCAGGCCCCCTGCTGAGCAGAGAGCCCGATGCGGGATTCGATCCCAGGATCCCGAGATCACGACCTGAGCCGAAGGCAGCGGCTTAATCCACTGAGCCACCCAGGCGCCCCGATATGTTCATTAATGCCATTTAATGCTGCATGATGGATTAGAGTGCTATACAAAATGTACCAGAAGATATGATTATGTGGCCCGAGTTTTTTGTTGTTCTAAGGCAAACACATTAGAATTTACACCTTTGTGTCTGAATACGTACCTTTGTACTTGAGTGTTATGTCTTTCAAAGCTGTGACCTCACCTCAGGAAACAGCATGCATATCTTGATCTCCCAACCATTGGCTTGAAACATTTTCAGAAGCCTTTCCCTTTTGGAAGTCTCAGATGAAAAAAAGATGATTTTATTAAGTATTTAAATTGTGAAAGTAGGGGCACCTGTGTGGCTCAGTTGGTTAAGCCTCTGCCTTTGGCTCAGGTCATGATCCCAGAGGGTCCTGGGATGGAGCCCGAATCAGGCTCCCAGCTCAGCAGGGAGTCTCCGTCTCCCTCTGCCTCTGCCCCTCCCCTTGCTTATGCACGCACACACACTCTCTCTCTCTTTCCAGTAAATAAAATCTCTTCAAAAAATTAAACTATGAAAGTAAATTTGAAGTGTGGAAATGGCCTTAAGTTCATTAGAGCTCAGTTTGATTAAGAATTTGCGAATAAGCTTTGGTGATAGGTCTGCTATGGGTTAAAAAATGGTGTTTTAACTAAAAAATAAGGGTTGGGTTTGTTTTGTTTTACACTGTAGTGGTTGGCTCATTTATTAGAAGACTAGCCTTAAAGGCAGCCCCCAGAAGAAGGGTTCCAGGGAGCTCTTGACTTGGGACAGCAACTTTGGAACACTAATAGAGGCTGCAGAGCAGAAGTCTTAAAGGCAGGGTTTGGGGTGAGTAAATTCATCTTTACACCTAGTGTAGTAAGTAACCCCTGCTGCTGAGCTGGCATTTGGGGCTTGTGTAGCTGGTAATGGGGCCAGAAGCAGAAGGTTCCCTGCATCCAAGGAGTTGAAGCCAAAACCTGGCTTTGGATGTTGACTTGCCTTCCACGTCTGTTTACCCTTTGCGATATGTGGAAGTCAAATCTCAGAGTGTCAGCCTGTGTCAAGGGAAGGCCTTCAGGTGGCGTGGGAGACCTTCCTCTTTCTTGTATTGCCGTGGACGGCTGAGTGGCTAGAAAGCACCGCTGAACTGGCACTCACTGGGGGTGGAGGAAAATGCATGTCCCCATGGAAAATGATGGAAGAAAGCTCAAGAGTTTCATCTCTTGAGGCTCATGATGACCAATAGGTTCATCTAGAAGGGATGGGCCCCCAAGCAGCCTTTGGATTATTTTTTACAGGTGGAAATTAGAGGTGCCATGTTCAGTATATCTGAGTTTGTCCTCACTGTGGAAAGAGCATAGGGCTTTAGAATTTGGCTGGTCGGACTCCAGTGCTGCTCTCGATGGCTGGGTCGCCTATGGTGTCATAACTAGAATTGCCTAGACTTCATTTCCCTCATCTGGAAAATCAGAACCCGGTTCCACTTCAGGATTGTTGGGAGAAAGGGTCCTAAGAGTTGCACATAGGAAGAGCCTAAACAGATGCAGACCTTCCACCTCCCCTCGGCCTTGGAGAGTGACACTAGAATTAACCCCATTGCCATGCAGAAGCCCCTGGTCACGCATCAGATATGCCACCTGCTGCGGGGGAAATGTCCCCAGTCCTCTGTGAGGTGAGGCTTGTACTCCTGAGAGGAGAATGGCCGTTTCTTCCCGGTTCTTCTCAGCTTTGAATAAGGCCAGCTATTTAGCAGTCAGCCCCTCTGACAGACAAAGCTGCCTAAGACCCTTCCACCTCTTAAAAGCTTTTCTGGAGCTAACAGAGGCTAGCCTTAGCAAGAGGCACACCAGGTGAGTAAAAAGAAACACCCAACGAAATGCTCTTTATGAACTTGATATTGATTACAGGTCATTTCCTGTTTGGATTTAAAGAAGGCCCACCTTCAGGTTTTAATTTGTTTGCCAAGTCCCTAGTTTTTAATATAGTCCTAGTGTCATTCTTGATCACACAGATCATTCGGGGAAACTTGGCCTGGATCCCTGACTTGGGGGTCCCAGTGAGACTGAGCTCTAGGCCAGCAGGGTCACAGGCAGGCTTCAGCAGAGTGTGTGGTGGCCGCTGACCTCTCACATTTAACCCCTGACTTTCCTTAAACCATCCCATTAGGTTCCCAGAGCTCTGATTCTCAGTTCCCATTAGAATTACCTGAGGAACTCTGAAAAAAATCCAGAAATATGGGCCGTGTCCCAAACAATCAAATTAGGGACCAATATTTTTTAAGAAACGAAACAAACTGCCAGGTGATTCCAGTGGACAGCCAACTTTGAGAAGCAGTGCTCTAGGTGATGGGATGAAAAGCCTTCTGCTACAGGTCCCTCCTGAGTTGACTTACTTTGGCAGGGTCATGAACTCTCTCCTCTACGGATCACCTGGGGCCAGGATGTCCCCTCTAGGGGCTGAACTGCCTGTTGCAGTCAGTAGTGAGGGAGGTCTCCGTGGCATATAGCTATTCTAACAACCTATTTTCTTATGAAACGTCTTCCACGAAGGTAAAAGAGAATAGTGGAGGGGATCCCATGCCCTCATCACCCAGCAGTCATTCCTGTTTCCTTTGCCTCTCTACACACACTTTCTGGGGAGGTGAGGGGTAGGCTGGAGGATTTTAAAGCAAATTCCAGACATCATTTCATCCATAAATACCTTCATGTACATCTCTAAGAGATTAAAGACTTTATTTTTTTTTTTAAGATTTTATTTATTCATTTTACAGAGAGAGATCACAAGTAGGCAGAGAGGCAGGCAGAGAGAGAGAGGGAAGCAGGCTCCCTGCTGAGCAGAGAGCCCGATGCGGGACTCGATCCCAGGACCCTGAGATCATGACCTGAGCCGAAGGCAGCAGCTTAACCCGCTGAGCCACCCAGGCGCCCGAGATTAAAGACTTTAAAAAAAAAACAGCCACAGTACCATTATCACACCTAAGAAAATGAACAGTAATTCTTTAATCTCATGTAATAGCAAATCCGTGTTCAGTTTTCTCCCAGTTTGTCACAAAAGTGCACTTATACATTTGGTTTCTTCCAATTAGGGTCCAAACGAGTATAATTCATTTTTAACAGTGTGACTTGCACCCTGGGGTAATTAAACCGTCATTGTGTGTGAGCACAGGTAATGATGCATCCGCAGGTCTGAGGAAAGGTGTAAATTGCGTTTGGCTCACCAGGTGTTTATGGGGTGGTCTCTCTTTGCCCCTTATCTTCCTTAGCCCTTCTGGTGAGACCTTGACCTGTCGTGGAGGAAGTACTCATTGAGGCCCCAGTCACAACCACTTTTGTGCGGCTCTGCTTCTGCCTGAAGGCATAGCCCATTTGGTAAGCTTAGAATAGAACCTCAGCCTGCTTGTAGAGTATGAGTCAACTCTGTGGATGGTTTTGAATTTCCTGCTCCTTTGCTGAAGACAGTGACTGGGAAGGGCTGAAACTGCCTCTTGGGGGTCCTCCCTGGGCTCTGCTGAGGGGTCCTGCTGTGCTGGTTCTGTTGGACTTCACCTGGGACTTGTGCCCTGATGCAGGGACCGGCCAATAACTCTCAGCCCTGCTTCCTTAGGGTGCAGATGCGTTCTGTGAGTCTTCGCCTCCAGCTGAACCTCTGGATTCAGGTCCAGAGGGAAGGAGAGGGTTACTTTCTGGCCTCTGAGGACAGAAAGAAAGCTACCTAACCCGCTGGCACTGTGTTGGTACAGTGTGTCCCTTCTAAGAGCTAGAATGCTGTTAGGATTTCTTAGAGAGGTAGATGACTGGATGGCCCCTGGGATGAATGGGTGGCAAGTCTTTAGGGGGAGTGAGCAGGAGAAGATCAGGATAGAGAATGGGCAGTCTAAATAAGTGAACTCTGGCTCCCTGCGCAAATCTCTGTGTGCCTACCCCATATGCGTCGTATCAAATCAGAATCTCCTATTTCCGGAACCATATTTTTTGCTTTAGAAAGGCTTTGTCTTGACTTTTGCAGTTGGAAGGTTTGCAGTTGGAAGGTTTTTATTCCTTCTTTCTCTGTATCATGGTCCAGTTAGTCACAGAGCAGTAAACAAGCATCTTAATATATAAGGGCAACTCTGATCTCTGAAGTTGTTTGTCACAGGATTGTTTTCAATAGCAAAAGGTTCAGAAGAACTTCAATGTCCATTAATAAGGGACTGGTTAAATCACAGTATATCTTTTTTTTTTTTTCCTACTATTCCTTTCATTTTATTTATTTAACTTTTTAAAATTATTTTTATTAACATGTAATGTATTGTTTGACACAGGGGTACAGGTCTGTGAATCGTCAGGCTTACACATTTCACAGCACTCACCATTGCACATACCCTCCCCAGTGTCCATAACCCAGCCACCCTATCCCTACTTCCCAACCCCCAGCAACCCTCAGTTTGTTTTGCGAGATTGAGTCTCCTATGGTTTGTCTCCCTCCCCATCCCATCTTGTTTAATTTTTTCTCTCCCTACCTCCCACGACTCCCTGCCCTGCCTCTCAAATTCCTCATATCAGACAGATCATATGAGAATTGTCTTTCTCTGATTGACTTATTTTGCTCAGCATACTACACTCCAGTTCCATCCACATCATTGCAAATGGCAAGATTTCATTTCTTTTGATGACTTTATAGTATTCCATTTTATATATATTTTACATCTTCTTTATCCGTTCATCTGTTGATGGACATCCAGGTTCTTTCCATAGTTTGGCTATTGTGGACATTACTGATATAAACATTCGGGTGCACGTGCCCCTTCGGATCACTACATTTGTATCTTTAGGGTAAATACCCAGTAGTAGTGCGATTGCTAGGTCGTAGGGTAGCTCTGTTTTGAACTTTCTGAGGAACCTCCAAGCTGCTTTCCAGAGTGGCTGCACCAGCTTGCATTCCCACCAATGCTGTAGGAGGGTTCACCTTTCTCTGCGTCCTCGCCAGCATCTGTCATTTCCTGACTTGTTAATTTTAGCCATTCTGACTGGTGTGAGGTGGTATCTCATTGTGGTTCTGATTTGTGTTTCCCCGATCCCGAGTGATGTTGAGCACTTTTTCATGTGTCTATTGGCCATCTGGATGTCTTCTTTGCAGAAATGTCTATTCATGTCTTCTACCCATTTCTTTAAATCATTATATATATATATATATATATAATATATAATTGCATAAATATATAATAAATCACTATATATATACATATATATATAAAGATTTTGTTTATTTGACAGAGATCACAAGTAGGAGGAGAGGCAGGCAGAGAGAGATGAGGAAGCAGGCTCCCTGCTGAGCAGGACGCCCAACGCAGGGCTCGATTCTAGGACCCTGGGATCATGACCGGAGCCGAAGGCAGAGGCTTTAACCCACTGAGCCACCCAGGCACCCCAAATCACAGCATATTTTTATGGCAGAATACTGTACAGATGTAAAAAGGGAATGAATTAGTTCTGTGTTTCCGTATGCAAAGATTCTGAGGAGATAAAAAGCAAGCTCCAGAGCATGTAAATAATATATTTGTATAAACCCTAGAAGGATACACAAAAGACTTTCAAAAGATGGTTACTGTTGGTTTATTGGGTGGGAGAAGGACCAGGGCAGGTGGGATGTGGCAGGAGTATACTTTTTTTTTTTTTAAGATTTTATTTATTTGAGAGGGAGAAAGAAAGAATGAGAATAAGCATGGGGGAGGGGCAGAGAAGAGGGAGAAGCAGCCCCTCCCCTTCTGCTGAGCAGGGAGCCCGACACAGGGCTCCATTCCAGGACCCTGGATCATGACCTACACCAAAGGCAGGTGCTTAACCAACTGAGCCACCCAGGTGCCCCAAGGGAGTATACCTTTTTATATTTTGATTTATGATCATGAATATGTTACCTAGGCAGAACAATTAAATTTATATCCTGCAGATAAGTTGATGGCTTATCATGCCCCAGATAATCTTAGAGGAGCTTCTGACCACTCCTTAGCTGGTGTGTTCGGAAATGGATCAGTGAGCCTATGACCAGCCCATGGAATGTGTGCCATATCTTCCCCATGATGCCCTGCTCAGTAGCAGATGATAAATATTTGCTTCTTTTCTGAAGCCCATGGGCCTTCCCCCTTCCTCACCCTGAACTAGAAACTGAGCTGACAACTGAAGTTTAACCAGAAAGGATAGGGAAGGTCTCTTGCCATGTCCTCCAGTGCAGTTGGTTTCCCTCTTACGGGGAGAAGAAGGTGTTGTAGGGGAAGCTGTGGGCCCGGGTTAGGGGAATTGGGATGGCTTCCGTTCCCATTTCTTTTCTGTCCATGCAGTCTTTTGTTTCTCCCTTGGCATCCTGTGTGCCATATTGATTGTGTGTTTGTATTTATTTCCAGCTTCTACAGAGTGGTAGCAAAATCCCTTCCAGCTGAACTAGTCCCACCCTAGTAGCTAGGAATGTTCTGAGGTTAACACTTGCTCTGCACTTTCGGCACATTCTTAGTATTAGGGACATTTCCTCTAGGGCTCACAGGAAACAAACAAATGGAATGCATGGAACAGTTTTCTCCCTCTTAGGTGGAGAAAGAGGGGCAGAGAGAATCTTTGGGGGAGCCTTGAAGCAAAGAACATGGTTGGAGTGAACTTTGTTTAAAAGTATTCTGAAGGGACGCCTGGGTGGCTCAGTCGGTTAAGGGTCTGCTTTCGGCTCAGGTCATGATCCCAGGGTCCTGGGATTGAGTTCCGCATAGGGCTCCTTGCTCGGCAGGGAGCCTGCTTCTCTCTCTGCCTCTGCCTGCCACTCTTCATGATTGTGCACTCTCTCTCTCCCTCTTTCTCTCTGTCAAATAAGTAAATACAATCTTAAAAAAAAAAGTACTTTGAAAAATGAAATTCAAGGACACTGAGGACCTATTCTTGGCTCTGCCACAAATGTACCTTCTATATTTTATTTCAGTTTGTGCATCCAGGGCTTGCTCTTTGGTTTTGCACCTATAAACTAAGTGGGACCTCCATCCATTGTCCATTCTCCTCACTATTCTGTTTTAGCTATCTGGTAACTAATTTTAATAAAACTTGAAGGCCGTCCTGTTAAATGACAACTAAATGAAGAGAGTGAGTAAGCTCTCCTTGGTACCTTTTCTTCCTTGAATGAATACTACAGTGAGTACTGTTCTAGGAGTGAGTACTTAGAAGGTTGAGGTTTGATCAGGGATTTATTATATCACGCACAGGTCTTGTCTTCTTTCGAGAAGAGCTGTACACATAATGAAAACCGCATGTGGTCATAATCACCCTTGGCAGCTCTGCAGGAAGCCAGCATACAGCCTTCCCCCTCTTCCTCCAGTCTTCGGAAGGATCACTATATTTGTGAGAGAACACCAGATGAAGTAGTTGACTAGTGTTCCTGGTCTGTGTTGAAAGATGAGTGGCTACTTCATCTTTAAATACCAAGATCCTATCAAGGGTAGCAACAGACCGGGAGAGGCACATAGACAGTCGGTCCCCAAATCTTGACGAATTCTAGGGTGCATGTGTTCATCAAGAAGAGCCTCTTCTCTCCTTGAATGTACGCAGGCTCTGGGTTCTGTTCTCTCGTTCAGTTGGAAGGCAACTATGCATATATGAGCTTCCCCTATAAGGCACTTGCCTTAACTACTACAGAGGGCCAGGTTCTTCTCTTGGTGAGGCACTTTGGATTCTCCCCTTTCCTCTCTCAGGAAGTTTTATTATGACTGCTGTTAGGGATTCCTGAGAGGGGAAGATGCTTTGGAAGGTGGGGCCAAAGTCAATGATCTGTAAGCCTATCTGATCACTTTGCACTCTGATGACCAGCAAGCCCTAACTCAGATTCACTGGCCCATTTTTTTTTTTTTAAAGATTTTATTTATTTATTTGTCATAGAGAGAGAAGCAAGAGCAAGCACAGGCAGAGGCAGAGGGAGAAGCAGGCTTCCTGCCAAGCAAGGAGCCCGATGTGGGACTCGATCCCAGGACGCTGGGATCATGACCTGAGCCGAAGGCAGCCGCTTAACTAACTGAGCCACCCAGGCGTCCCCACTGGCCCATTTTTTTAATGGGCTAAGAGCTAAAGTGCTTATGGCAAAGTCAGAAACAATTTCCAGAGTAATCAGGAGCTTTGGCTGTTCTTCTGGTGACGTATTTAGCCTGGCACCTCAGAATTGTAGTGCAAGTAAATATTCTGGATACCCTCATCTACTTTTCTTGTTCTGGAATTATTTCTGACTGCCTTTCAGAAACCAAAAGTTAACAGTGTGACAGAATTGAGGGATGATTTTGGTTTCTTGCTAGGTGGGTAACGTAGACACAGAGTCAAAAGTCACAAGCCCAGTTCTGGATCCTAGAGCTAAATTTGAACAAAAAATTTAGTTTCCTCATAGGTCAGTTGTGATTGGTCTAGAACTAGAACTCTAAGGTTTGCTTTAGCATTCTAGGCTGCTCTTCTAGTTCTTTAGTTAGTATCTGATCCATAAGATGTGAAACCCATAAATTATTTATTTGCCTCCTCCCCTGGGGTGCTGAATCCAAGAACAATAAATAATCTTATTAAGACTTAGACACAATATCTTTTGTTTTTATCAGAAATGAATAAATAGAAAAATAGGGAAATGTTTCCCAGTCATTTTTGTAATGGAGTTCAGACAGTGAGAAATACATCAAATCAGTAAACATGGCTCACATATCTGTAGATGCCTCTAATGCTCTTACTTTCTACCACTTGAATGCCATTTCAGGTGAATGTTTTCCTTTGCATTTTCTAAGTATTCTAGGATGAACTTAGCACGTTTTGTAATGAAGAAGAAAACACATTACAAACCTTTGCTAGTACCTGTCACTTCCTCCTTCCATCTAACTTTTATCTCCACCCGCTATTTAAGCCAATAAAGGTTAATCTCTTTCTTGAATGAAATGAAAGAAACTCTGGTCTACCAGGGGCTTACCATTTGTTAGACATTGAGCTACAAAAATGAAAATAACCATCTTTTTTTGAGAGTCTCAAGTCCAATGGCAAAGGGGACATGGAAGTCACAACAAAATGCTGTCATCATGGCACTGATTGCCATGAAGACAGAAGAGAATGTACTAGCCTCCATTTCCTACCTCCGGTCTCTAGGATAGAAGTTCTGTGAAATTGCGAGGCTCAGTGCTTACATATGATATGGCCACAGTCAGTGTTGACATTAGCTGCTATTGTTGACCAATGTTGTTTGTAAGGAAAAGACAGTTCTAGCTTTGGGGCGAGAGCCACATCCTTTTAAACTGGTGTGTTCATTTAGGCTGGCCTCTTGGATCCAGGGTCAGAACTTACCTTGTCCCGTCCTCCCCCTCCCCGCCCCCTGTCTTCTGTTCTTGATCCGCCAGCATTGCCAGCTTGCTTTCCACTCCTCTCTCTTCTCTCTTCCCACTTGTATTAGTAGGCGGTTTTCTCATGTCGCCCTTACCAATACATGCCTTGTAGAATTCTTGGAGTTTCAGGGATGCCTGAGTGGCTCAGTCGGTTAAGCATCTGCCTTCTGTTCGGGTCATGATCCCAGAGTTCTGGGATCCAGCCCCACATTGGACTCCCTGCTTAGTGGGGAGTCTGCTTCTACCTCTGCCCCTGCCCCTCCCCTTGCTTATGCACGCACACGCTCGCTTGCATGTTCTCTCTCTCTGTCGGAGTAAATAAAATCTTTTTAAAAAAGAATTCTAGAGGTTCAAAGATTGGATTAGTTTAAGCCCTACATGTTCCAGACAAGGGAATTGAGGCACCAAGAAAAGTGACCCAAAAGCATGTAACAGTGGTAAAGTTCAGCTCAAGTTGCTGCCTCCCGGCAGAATGAATTTGTAGGATTTCTGACTCCAGCATTGTGTGCTGTTTAAATAGGTGAACAATTGAAGAGCATTGTTGAGAGTTCTCAGAAGAGATTTCTATTTCCACAACTGAAATAGACACATCTGACAGAAGTGGCTTCCATGAGAAAGGTTTGCTTAGCTAGGAAGCTACCATTATCTTGGATAAGTTCACTGTGATCAGCGTTATGGTAAGTGGTAGATTTAAGACTTCCTAGAATTATACAGCCTTTAAGCATCTTCGGGTCTCATTCTGTCCTGCAGTTAAGGAAACAGCCAAGTGGGCTGGCTAAGCTGATGGCAGATTTGGGTCCGGCACACTCCGTCTGTGTCATGAGCCTTATGGTGCGACTGTGTCTTGAAGAATGAGCTAGCCAGCCTTAAGCATCTTCCAGACACAGACCTCACTGTTCCGCATGGCGGATTTAAATACACTCACTGGTCACCCATTCGGCACTCCCCATATTCCCTTTCCAGGTCTTGAGGTGCTCTCATCCATTGAACTTAAAATTCCACGCCCAAATGTAGGCTTGGTTTCTCTCTTCAGTCTGTCTCTGAGGCCAGGCCCTCTTGCCCTGTTTGCTCTCCAGGCTTGAGGGTTAACATGGTCTTTGAATGGATGCCTGGCCTCTGGCGTGGCCATATCCACAAAACCCTGAATGCTCTTACTTCTTGCTGAGCAATCCCTTGCCTCCTTTCCTGATTTCCCAGAGTGACTTTCCCATGTTTCTGATATAGTTTGGATTCCTTCTTCCACTTTGTATCCATCCTGCCCTGTTTGTGTAACATCTTATGCTGGAGGAAATCAGGCTCTCTGGACTAGTAGTTCAGCCCCTTGTTTTTACTCGATACAGACCAGGCACAAAATTTGTGGGTGTGTTGGTTTAACCATAGGCAATGCCCCATACCAAGTGGGCACTGGGTGAATGTCCATTCCCTTAACCTTTCCTTAAAGAAATCTTGCCAAATCCACCAGCCTTGGCCTGAAAGATCCTCATATCATAGCATTTATTATCTTTTATTTAAAAAAATATATATATGGGGTGCCTGGGTAGCTCAGTTAGTTAAGCATCCAACTCTTGATTTTAGCTCAGGTGGTGATCTCAGAGTTAACAGCAGTAGGCTCCATGCTCAGCGGGGAGTCTGCTTAAGATTTTCTCTCTTTCCCTCTGTCCCCACCCCTGGCCCCCACTCTTGCACGTACATGTGTGCACACTCTCTTTCTCTCTCTCTCAAAAAAGAAAAAAAATCAGCTAAGTGTATTAGCTCACATGCATGTAATCAGTGCAGGTCTCTCTGACTCTGACCAAGCTGAACATCCCCAAAATAACTGTGAGCTTTGAAAAGTGCCTTATTTTACCCCTGTGCCAGCCAGTTACACTTTACAGAACATGGCTGAAAATTGGCTTAGTCTCAAGTGCGACTTGTCATTTTGAGTATGTCTCTGAAATCCTGCTCCCAGTAGGTAACTGTAGAAATCATCTGCCTCCCCCTTCTGTTTCTTTAACAGCCCTAGCCCTTAGCATCTGTGTTGGCATTTAACACATGCAATTTTCTATTGGGTAGACCTTGCAAAAATGTTGATATTTGCCAGTAAGGCAGCAAGTGGCCACCAGAAAGGCTGTGTATCTTAAGTCCACCTTAAGTTTTAATCTCTATCCAAACAGCTGGCTAGGACCTTTTTTTTTTTTTTTTTTTTAAAATAAGAGAGCTAACTGAAGGCAGTTAGAATGGTTCCTTTTGTTCAAATTTCCTCTCCCAGAGACCAGACCCAGGACTCCCTTCACCTGCATTATCCATTAATGCAGTGGGCTCATTTTCCCCCAAATAAACAAGCTTTCCTGCCAAAGAAAACAGGCAGCCTGATTAGATGCAGGGACGTGCCTTGGGACGTGCATCTGAGGCATGTTCTTCATTTTTCTGTGGTGCCCTCAGTCTCTACTGGACTCTTGTCTGCAGTGATAATGTTATGGCAGCCTTCGTTTCCAAAGGCCCCTCAAGTTGTAGTAATACCGCCCATGGCGGTCCAGCCCTCTTGAAAGCATCCTTCATTTCTGTTTGCTCGGTTTCCTGAATGCCTCTTCCAGATCATCTTTCACCTCTTGCTTCAAGCTCTGGGGACACATGTGGTTTCGACATAATGCACAGATGTGACTGGGGTGGGGGAAGCATGGCTGTGGGCTCATGCACATCACACACACATCTGAAATAGGGAGGTCTTCCTCTGTGAGTGGGCTGGTCAGGAAGGAGCAGAGGTGGAGAGGCCGGCCATGAGACAGCGCACTGTGGTGTGTGTTGGGCGGTGTATGGAAAGCGTGAGCTCCAGCGCTCGCGGGCCAAGTCATCGTTAAGAACACCCGTCTGTTTGGTTTCTAAATTGAGACGTTGAATAGAGTAAAGGACCAACGACCGAAACTTCTTGAGGGGAAAGACCCGATTCTTTTTTTTTAATGTATTTATTTTTATTTTTATTTTTTTTAAGATTTTATTTATTTATTTGTCAGAGAGAGAGGGAGAGAGAGCGAACACAGGCAGACAGAATGGCAGGCAGAGGCAGAGGGAGAAGCAGGCTCCCTGCCAAGCAAGGAACCCGATGTGGGACTCCATCCCAGGATGCTGGGATCATGACCTGAGCCGAAGGCAGCCGCTTAACCAACTGAGCCACCCAGACGTCCCAAGACCCTATTCTTTAACCACTAAATGGTTGATCACCAGGGGTTGGGAAACTTTTTCTTTTAAGGTCTAGTTTGTAAATATTTTTGGCTCTGGGGACCATGGGGTTTCTGTCACAACTGCTCAGCTTTGCCTTTGTGGCCGTAAAGCAGCGCTGGACGATACATAAACAGACCAGCATTTCATGGAGGGCCAGAATTTGCCCACCCCTACCAACCTGAGTTTGTAAGACTTAGAAAGATCCTCACCATTGTCGTTGGCGTAAATTAATGAGCGCTCTGTATGTGGCCAGACCCCACACTACTAAGCACGTGTTATGAGTGATCCCATTTATCCCATTCAGAACAATTCTGTGAAGTTATTAATATTATACCCATTTTACTGATAAAGAAGCAGAGGCTTAGAGAAGAAGGGCCAGGCTGGATTTTGAACCAAGACCGCTTGACTTCAGTTTCATGCTCTTTTACCACTGCACAGTATAGCCTGTAGATTACATCATCAATGTCCACATTTGCTTTTAGAGCTCGACATTAGCCAGTATTTGGACTTTAGCCTCTCCCCATGCCCCTTAAAAAGCCCAAAACATACAAACAAATTGTTGTTAGAAACTCTTACACAGATTAATACGTGGCAGAAATTTAAAACGAGTCCATAAACAAGTTGTAATAAATGAAAGCAATATTCTGCTTCTTAAATACCCAAGGAATGTGGGAGCTGAGTATATAAAGGTCTGGGGCTCTCAGGCCAGAGGCACCCAGGCTGGCTTCCAGGTTCCAAGATAGTCCTCTGAAAATGTGGAGGTAGAGCTGGGCCTGGAACAAGCTACTGTTCTGGGATGGCTTCACCCAGGGTCGTTAGATTCAAAACCGGCTCTGGCATGAGCTGTTAACCTCCCCCTAGCCCCCCGACACACACACACACACACACACACACACACTCACACACACTATACAGGCTCCTCAGTTGTCCCCAATGGTGTGCCGGTCTGAGGTGGTCAGGGGAGACTGGATAGCACGTGCCTCAAGTTGCTTGCTGAGCAGTGGTGGTCATTTCTTTTCTATCGAGTAGAAATGTTCATTAAAGCTGGCAGAAATCAGGTTTGGATGCCTTTTGTTGTTACAGTAAGTAAGGTGTGTTCTGAAGGAAGCTAAAGAGTAAAGATCAGGGGGAAAATTCATATGCCTCCTACAGCAGCGTTTCCCAAAATGCTTTCTTCTGCTTGTAGGGATGGTAATGGGGGAGGAGGTTCCTGTGGTCAGATTAACTTATGAAATGCAAGACTAAACAAACAGTATTCTCGAGGATATAGTTTCCCAAAATGTTTGTTTGGTTGTTTTGTTTTGGGATTGTCTTATAAAATTGTTTATAAAGATCATCCTTAATCTTAACCCAGAGTCCTTACCTAATGTTGGCATTTTGGTAAATTTCCTTTATGGTCCAAGATTTTTTTTTTTTTTTTTTTAAATGGGTGAGGTGACAGCCGCAACAACTATGGTGGTCACTAACTCTGAAACAGATCTTTTAAAAAGGGGGGGTATGTATTTTCTTTGTTTTGTGTGTTTAAGTATTTCATTGTCATTGATAAGTTATAAGAATAACGTGAAAGGACTCTTTTTTTATTTGTTACCTCTACTAGATGGGAAAGTTTTTTGTTTAAGATTTTATTTATTTATTTATTTATGAGAGAGAGAGAGAGAACGGATGCACAAGTGCATGCATGGGGAGGGGCCGAGGGAGAGGGTGAGAATCTTGAGCAGACTGTGCTGAGCGTAGAGCCCAACACAGGGCTTGATCTGACAACCCTGAGATCATGACCTGAGTCAAAACCAGGAGTCTGACTGAGCCACCCAGGTGCCTCTGAAGGATTCTTCTATATCCAGTTCCCCATTTGTTAACATTTTACCATAATTTCCATATTCTCATTCTCTGTGTGTGTATTACTGCCATTACTTTTATATATTTTTTAAAATTTTTTTTATTTACTTGTCAGAGAAAGAGAGCACAAGCAGGGGGAGCTGCAGGGAAAGGGAGAGGGAGAAGAAGGCTCTCTGCTGAGCAAGGAGCCTGATATAGAACTCAATCCCAGGACCCTGGGATCTTGACTTGAGCTAAAAGCAGATACTTAACCGACTGAGCCACCCAGGCACCTCTACTTTTTTATATAAATATAATTTTTTTTTAAGATTTTATTTATTTATTTGACAGACAGAGATCACAAATAGGCTGAGAGGCAGGCAGAGAGAGAGAGGGAGGAAGCAGGCTCACTGCCGAGCAGAGAGCCCGATACGGGGCTCCATCCCAGGACCCTGGGATCATGACCTGAGCTGAAGGCAGAGGCTTTAACCCACTGAGCCACCCAGGCACCCCTACTTTTATATTCTTAATTAAATTTGAGTTATACATTCTTTAATGAACTTTATACTTATTTCTTGAAGATACTTGCAGAAACTCAGGTAAGACTAGAAATTTATGATTCCCCCCATTTCTGCCTGTTGCATTAAGACAAATCATTGCTTTGCAGGTGTGTGAAAGGTTTTCCTTAAGTTGCAAGGGGACATTTTGATAAGCCTATAGTTAGCAGTCTTTATGAGGAAAGAACTTGTCAGAACCACAGAAGGCTTCGGCTCAGGCCTACACACAGTCCTGACCAGTTTGGATTCATGAGGCTCTCTCTTGACATTGTGTGGGGATTTAACAACCATTTGCTGCATGCTTTCCATCTGCTTGGGCAGTGTTCTTTGAGGATTGGCCTTGACTACTAGCTGAAGTGGGAGCCTTGACCTGACACACCCTCCTGTCCTTTAGTTTTGGAAAGAAAGAGAGCAGTCCAGAGGTCCCAGGCTTTTCATAGAATGTCTGTACTTTAAGTGTCCTGCGGTGACTTGTCACACTTTCAGAACGTATCAACAAGGACGATTGTTTTCAACAACATCTAGTTTCAGTAGTAGTTTTGTTTAACATACATTGGACCTTCCATATCTGGGTTTTTTCCAGGCATGAAATCAAAGCTCTCTTCTTCCCTCAGATGGCTAAGGGAGTCGAGCAAACACTGCCACCTTACAAAGAGATGTATTGGTGTAAGGGGACTATGGATGTGACTTACGTAACCTCTCATGGAGTGTTTCCAAAACCATATAAGGAAGCTGGAAATAGTAACCTCTCCTTTATAATGTCAACATTGAGCTCACAAATGAGGCTGGGGCCTGTGTCTGCAAAGGAAACACAAAGAACATCAGATAGTCTTGGGAGGAGAGAGCAGGAGGCGTTTGTTCACTGGGTGGATGCAGCCCTCATGGTGGCCTTTGGACACGTGTGCCATACCTTCAAGCTGGAAGTTCCCACACCCATGGTGACTGGGTTGCACTGTGTGCACGTACGATAAGCCCATACCTAACTAGAAAAGTGCCTTGTTCGGGTACAAACTAGACTGTAGGGACTGGGGGAAAAATTTTTTTTTAATTTTTAAAAACATTTTATCATTAAAATCTTTAGATACTCAAAAGAAGAGAGACTAATACAGCCAATCCCCATATTACTTACCGCACGGTGATCAAGATTTTACCACATTTCCTTACCCTCCCCCCACCTTTGGTAAAATATTTATAACAGATCCCAGCTAGCAGCACATCATTTCATCCCTAACATACTTTCTCTTGAGTAGACATTTTCTGAGTACAGTGCCACTCTCCGAACTTGACAATTAACGAGGACCCAAATTTTGATGTGTAGTTTTTACAAAGCTCCTGCAGCTAGGTTCCCTTAAAACATAAGAATCGACAGCATCCATGCCTATACTGATTCACTGATTTCTTAAAAGAGTTTGTGGCCGGGAGTAGGGGGTGGTCCTTGCTTTCAGCTCTGAACCAGGTTATTGGGATTGGAGATGCGGGCGGGTAAGCAATTTGCACTTGTGGTTCCTGGCTTGGAATCTCAGGTATCGAGCTATGCCATTTGCTTCCTGGGCGTTTCGTAGTATCATCAATGATTGATAATCAGAACTTACAGGAATTTTTTTTTAAACAATATTTTAATTGGAAAAGGCATCTGTCAGCTGTCACGCTTCCAACTTCCACTTTTGAGAAGCAGGATGTTGAATGTGAGTAATGACACAACAGGCCTATAAAATGCGGACTAACCCTCCGATGACTCATCCAATACGATGCAGTATATTTGTCAAGGAGACTGAATCATATATGGGGGGAACCACTCTTCAAGCAGCCAGCTGGTTCTTAGGTCCGCAAGAGACCATCCATTTTTATCGGAAGCTTTATAGTAGCAATAATGCTAATACCCAGCACTCGGGCTCCACAATGTAGAGGAAATGGCATCACCCAGCAGGTATGTGCTTACTGTTTACGTGAACTTTATTTTCTCCTTGTTCTCTTCTGCCTAACCTTTCTGATAATGTGACAGTTTTTTAAGGGAGGAAACAAAAGTATTCTAATTGGAAGGCACTGAACACTGAAGTGTGTGTGCCTGTGCTCACATGCAAGGACAGATAGGGTACCACTGTTCCTTGGAAGGACAGAGGTCTTGTCCACTCCTCTCCCTCTCTGCAAACAGATTTCTCCTTAGGTATTCAGGTAAATTCATCCCTTTTATTAAGCCCTGAGTTTAAAAGGCTGCCTAGGAAACAGCTTTTGCAGAGGTGGTGTTTCTTTTGGGTGGATAGCTCAAAACTTTAATAAATGAATGAATGAAAGAGCAAGCAGAGGTGAGCTAACAGATACAGTCTAATAGTAACAATTGTATTTATTATGTTGGATTTATTTTCAATATTGTGATTTTTCTTACCTTCAAGATACACAACTTAATGCAAGAAAGCTTTAACCCTGTACTGAGTAACTGTGTCTAATTTTTGCAAATCATAATTTGTTCATACTAAATTCATGCATTAACTTTTCTAGGTGGGAGAAAGGGTAGTGGGGGTTTAGTAACAACATTTAATTATAGCTTTCACATGATCTGAAGGATTATTCTGCATAATTGGGAAGCTGTGTCGCCTGTCTGACCTCTCTTTCTTCACTTACTAAATTTAAACAATGCCTGACTTGTGAAGGCACAGATCTTGTTTATTTGAGTATATTAAACATTCCTCTTTGTGTTGACAGTCCATTCGGTATCTCCTCATATTTTTAAAAAATACTTCTTGTGTCCTACTTGTTAGGGACAGATGCTATAGTTAGTTTATAGTAGTACTATTTATGCTTTTCTAGTCTGTCTGTCCAGAATGGGTCGAGACCTATAACACAACTACCCACAAATTTGCCTAAGACTGAACATTTGTGGAACAGTCCATCGATGCGGGTAAATGCTGTTATCACTCAGAAAGCATTAAACAGATCTAGGCTTACCGAGCTGGAAATGTAGGCGGTCTTTGTTTCTCTTCCCCTTTCTTGTAAAGCCCATAATAATGACTTGTTTTCTTTGAGGGACGTGTATTCTAAACTGTCCCTAAGTGTATCAAATTTACCTATTTAAATACATTCAGAAATTCAGATAATAGGGAAAACCAGCATGAAGAGAGTTTGTTTTGTTTCTCTTCTGTAGATTAAGAGGTACACTTTTTTTAGAATGGCCAGTTTGTTTTTGAAGACAGGACCATCTCCAAATTTCATTAATTTTGCATTCTATAAATGAAAGCCACCTGTTATGCTGTAACATGCTAATTATGGTAGAGGACAATAATGAAGAAGAACAGTATTTGAAATATGTGGGGGTTTTGCTAAGAATTTTCTTGCCCACATCTGTAGTGCTTATTTTTATATGTGTATGTGTATACATGCATATATAGTGCATATTTAATAATAGCATTTGGTGGTATTAAAAAATACTTCAGATTCAAAGTAAGCCTTTTTATTCCTTCTCATTAACTTTTTTTTTTTTTTAAGTTGTAGAAGAAAGGCTACTTTAAAAATGTTGGCTTGAACTAAAGCCTGAATTTGTGATTCTCTAATAGATGAGGTTCTCTTGCTGGTTTGGTGGGGACCATTGGTTCAAGTTTCTCTTGGTCAGAAGTTACCAGAAAAATCATGGGACCTAAATATATGAACTAAAGACAGAATAGCTCATTTGCTCTGATTTCACTGGAATCTTGGGTTCCACTTTATCATTTTTTCCCCTTAATACCTCCAGAAAGTGGTTACAGGCAGGTGTATAAAAACGTTTGGTCTAAAGTTCTCGGTGAATTGGCATTGTCTTGCTTTCCCTGTGCTCTGCGTGGTTGAGACTCAAGTCCTGTCCAGATCATTTTAGGGCAGTGTATATTTCGTTCAGCTTTGGCTTTTTTACCCACTCAGAGCTCCTTGATGACTGTGATTTGGCAGTGACAGTCACCCGTAGGCTTGTGGCCGCCGCTCTCAGAGGCTCTCAGAGGCCCCTGTGCTGTTGAGCACCATGTGCTGTTGGTCCCGAGTGACCACATGGTTTTCAGATCCTTCTTTCCCTTTTGAGGGAAAAGGAATACAGAGCCATGGGCCGGTACCAAGGATATCGTTATCGTTCAATTTAGAAGTGATCAGTAGGTATTGAGTGAGATGCAGCCTGTGTTCAGAGCTATGTGCTGGATGGTGGTAAATTAAAAAATGCTTGTTATGTGGGCCCAGCCCTGTTCTTGCTCTCATTCCCTCTTCAGTGGGGATTCATCGTTATTGGTGGTAGATTCCTCCCGGGTTTTCTTTTATTCATAGATTTACTGGAGTCTATAATCTGGAGCCACTAATTGCTCTGTGTAGAAGCACCTTTTAGCTATTCCCTATTGGTTCTTCGGAATCTAACACTTCTTGGATGGCTATCGAGAAAGAACTGCCCCACTAAAAGAAATACCTTTAATAGTTTTGGAGGCCATGTTTTTGGAGCCAAGTGGACTGACAACCTCAGACGAAGGATTGATTGATTGGTTGGTTTTCCTCCTTGAGGAGAGTGGCAGTCAGGGAGAGCATTTGAATCCGCAAAACTTAGAGCGTTGAGATTTTATTGAATTGGAGCAGATCAGTATACATCAAGGACATTTTTTCCTTATGTTTGAGAGTTGAAGACCCCTGCCCACTTCAGCATCTATTAAAATTATACTTTAGGGGCGCCTGGGTGGCTCAGTGGGTTAAAGCCTCTGCCTTTGGCTCAGGTCATGATCCCAAGGTCCTGGGTCAAGCCCCACGTTGGGCTCTCTGCTCTGCAGAGAGCCTGCTTCCCTTCCTCTCTCTCTGCCTGCCTCTCTGCCTACTTGTGATCTCTCTCTGTTAAATAAATAAAGAAAATCTTTAAAAATAAATAAATAAATAAAGAATAAAATTATGCTTTAATGACTCAAAGCTATACTGAATTCAGGAACCAGTTAATAAAAACATTGTTTGTTTATTTAAAATCACCATAGACTGGGGCACCTGGCTGGCTCAGTCAGAAGAGCCTGGGACCCTTAATATCAGTGACATGAGTTTGAGCCCCATGTTGGGTGTAGAGATTACTAAAAATACGTAAATACATAAATAAAATCGCTATAGATAATCGGCATTTTAAAAACACTTACTTGTGTTTAGAGACATCTGTTTCGTGAGTTTATAATGTTTTCATGCTGTACAGGTGGATGATCTGTGGATGACTGGCAATAACTGTAGCCCCCAAGGGGAGAGCTGGGCCTGTCCATTTCCTCTTGTCTACTTCCCACTGTTCTGCAGTTAAACTGTCCTCCCTATGCCTGAGGTTATAGGGAGGACATCCTGCCTACATAGTGGGTGGAATTAATAGTACTTGTAGGTAGATCTTACGTCATTATCTGGAAATAACAGCTTTCTTGTTGTAGCTCAAAAATGCCAGAGACAAGCACAGAGCAGCCTTCTTAGTACATAAACCCCACTCTTAAGGACGCTTAAATGGGGTGAATGACCATTTTCTTATCAAACCAGCATCAACTTTTCTTAGTCCTGAGCATTCTTCCAGATATAAATTTGCTGATGGCTTGTTTGCAGTGACATCTGTGCTCAGATTGTCTTTAGGGTATATGTGGGACAATTATGGAAGCCATACCCCTTCCCAGTCAGATTCTTAATCGCCGACATTTCTTTGTAATTAATGATCACCATAGAGAAAGTGAATGCTTGAGAACCAGACTGGCACTTCAGCCCTTCCTGAAAGAGCATTTGGCTTACATGACAACTCTACCTTCCTTGCCTCACACTCTAGGAGCAGCATGGGGAGTTAGCTACGTCGTCTTCATAGCGCTTAGTATGCAAGAAACTGCAACAAGATACTATCTCTTTGCAGATTTCAACCCAAGAGGTGACTTTCAGTTTTCAGTGCTAATTCATGCGGTTGCAAAGATTTTTCACATTGGAGATGTCCAGCCTGGGTTTGGGGTTTTTTTTGTGGTTTTCTTTTAAACACATGTGCCTTGTACCCAACCAGTGAAAGAGAGGGGTTGCCTGCCCTTGCTCTAGCCCCACGAGGCCTGCTGTTTGACTGGGCCTCTTGAATTCCATGAAATGGAGCGCAGACAGCATGTGTCATAAAGGCTGCTTGGGAAGGGTGAAGAGCAAAATTAGTGCCTGTGGGTGGGCATGTGTTCTCATCACATCGCCAAAGAACTGCAGTGTGCAAAATCTGGCAGGAACTTGTTCCAAAGAAAAATAAAACAGCCCCTTTTTTCCTGCTTTGAGAAATATTAAAAAACATCACTAACCCTCATGTTGAAGAAATGGAACTGTTAGAAAATCTTTGTGATTGTGTGCGTGTGTTTTAATAATCTTAGAAGGTTAGTAAAAGGGACTAATCATAAATATTTTTTAGGGATTCTGTAACTTTTATTGTAAACATCATAAGCCTTCTATTCGAATATAATCAGTTAAGGATGAGGGAGGGGAATTTGTTAGAGCTAACAATTAGGGAAAAGTCCATTATATTTAACTTTCTTCTGTCCTTTGATGTGATTTTGTAAGAAGAACTGTTTTTATCTCAGTAAAACCAATTACAAAGGAAATGCTTGTGTTTTTCATATATGTGATTTGCCTTGTATCCAAAAGAACAAAGCATAGGCCACATTTACATTTATATTTGAGGCACAAGATCTTCCTTTTATAGTTACTTTGTGAAGGTCTTGCAAATTTGTTCTTAGTTCCTCATAGTGTAGAAGAATATTTCATAGCTTAAAGGCTGCTCATGATGTATATTTTGCACAATGGACATATGTTGACTTGATAATGGAGGGGGGATTTTGTTGATTTTGTTTTGTTTTAAAGATTTTATTTTTCAGTAATCTCTATACCCAACATGGGGCACGCTTACGACCCTGATATCAAGAGTCTCGTTTTGGGGCGCCTGGGTGGCTCAGTGGGTTAAAGCCTCTGCCTTTGGCTCAGGTCATGATCCCAGGGTCCTAGGATCGAGCCCCGCATCGGGCTACCTGCTCAGCGGGGAGCCTGCTTCCTCCTCTCTCTCTGCTTCCCTCTCTGCCTACTTGTGATCTCTGTCAAATAAACAAATTAAAAAATCTTTTAAAAAAAAAAAGAGAGAGAGAGAGAGAGTCTCGTTTTGTACTGACTGAGCCAGCCAGGTGCCCCTGGTGTTTTTTTTTTTTTTTTTAAGATTTTTGGCGTTGAGGGGAGTTATTTATTTATTTGACAGACAGAGATCACAAGTAGGCAGAGAGAGAAGAGGAAGAAGGCTCCTTGCTGAGCAGAGAACCTGATTCAGGGCTCGATCCCAGAACCCTGGGATCATGACCCAAGCCGAAGACAGAGGCTTCAACCCACTGAGCCACCCAGGCACCCCTTGTTTTGTTTAAGTGCCAATGTTTCTTTCTTTCTTTTTTTTTTTTTTTTTTTAAGATTTTATTTATTTATCAGAGTGGGGGGGGAGAGAGCGAGCACAGGCAGACAGAATGGCAGGCAGAGGCAGAGGGAGAAGCAGGCTCCCTGCTGAGCAAGGAGCCCGATGTGGGACTCGATCCCAGGACGCTGGGATCATGACCTGAGCCGAAGGCAGCTGCTTAACCAACTGAGCCACGCGGGCGTCCCCCAATGTTTATTTCTTAAAGAGTACGGAAACTTCCTTAGCCAAAGCCCAAATTTCTTCATCTGGGGTCCTTTTTTTTTTTTTAAGATTTTATTTATTTATTTATTTATTTGACAGAGCTCACAAGTAGGCAAAGGGAGAGAGGGAAGCAGGCTCCCCGCTGAGCAGAGAACCCGATGCAGGGCTCAATCCCAGATCCCTGGGATCACGACCTGAGCAGACAGCAGAGGCCTTAACCCACTGAGCTACTACCCAGGCGCCCCGGGATCCTTCTTGAGTCAGTTTATTTCAAGTATCCTCTTTTGTTTTTCAAATTTGTTTTGTTTTGTTTTTAATTAATGATGGCCAGATAAATAGGAAAAATAGACTATCTTGGCCATTTTTGAGTATGTGGTACATTTGTGTTCATTAGACATTGTTGTACAACTGATCTTCAGAACTTCATCTTGCAAAACTAAAACTAGAGCCATTAAACAACTCTCCATTTCCCCCTCATCTTAGACCTTCACTGTCGCCATTCTACTTCTGTTTGTATGAATTGGACTACTTTAAAAAGTGGAATCACACAGTATTTGAAATTTGTGACTGGCTTATTTCACTTAGTATAATGTCCTCACAGTTCAGCCATATCATAGCAAATGACAGGATTTCTCTCTTTTTTTTAATCTGAAAAATACTGTCTGTATATATACTACATTTTCTTTATCCACTCTTCCCTTGATAGATATTTAGGTTGCTTTTGCCTCTTGGCTGTTGTGAGTAATGCTGCAGTGAACATAGATGTGAAATTAATTGCCTTTTGAGACAGGAATTGATTTTCAAGAATTGTTAATCTTCTATATGCAAACACATCAGAAAAAGTGTCATTGTGTCATGTCACTTTATGTTTACCCAGCCTTTTCAGTCCACACACGAGTTTCCGTATGCCAGGTTACTCACTGTGGGAAATTGCTGGGTAGGTGGCAATTTTTGGTCTGGGATAGTGTAGCCACAGTGCCTGCAGGGATTGTGACTTTCCTAGAGGTGACTTTAGTCTTGGGAAGTGGCACAAGCACACTGGTGAATGAAATGAGCCATGGGGAGTTCCTCTTCAATGACGTGAAGACAGGGGGCCTTTTTTTCTTCCTTCCAGTATTAAATGGCAGCCAACAGTGACAGCATGACTTCAAGGTAGTGTAATTACATCTGTTTGGCCTCCAGACTGCCACCGTGTCAGTGAAGCTTTCTGGGTGGTTGGCTGTGGCCTCTCGGTTGCCCTGCCTCAAGCAGTGGTCTTTGGCTGCCACAGAATGCGTGACCTACCACCTGCTTGGGCTCCCTGGGGCAAGCACGTCTGTGATGGTCAGCAAAGCCTCCAGGGGTCTCAGTCACCTGTGAAGGTCATGAGTCTCCAAATGAAACTACTTCCAGTCCTTCCACAAGCTGGGAGACTTTGCCATGTGGGGATAGCCCTAGAGTTCCCTGGAAGTTCGTTTTGAAGTGAAACCAGAATGAATACTCTTCCATAGATGAAATAATATTCTAAGAATATTGTGTAAAACTGTGAGCCAGAGTAGTGGCAAGTTGGCCTGCACATTATCCTTACTGCTGTGTTCTCTTCCGGCAGGAGAGTAACTTCCTAGAAGCACATGTACTGAGTGGATGACTGTTTTGTCATAACCCGGAAGGAAATTGCCCTTGTAGGTCAAATCCTGTCTCTGTTGTGGTGAAGGACTAGTCAAGAATCTGCTGCGGGGGGATTATCCTGTGAGGCCGAAGCTAGTTTTGTCCTTCTTGATTGTTCACCAACAATCACGGCCACTGGCCACCATAGAGGGAAAGAACAGATTCCTCAGTGACACTTAATTTGGAACTCTTACTAAACTATAGCACTGAAGCTGATAGCGATGTTAAATTTGTGTTTTCCTCAGTCCTTGTGAGTTTGGTTCCCCTAAGTAGGCCTGCCTTTTGGTTTGTGTGTTTGCTGTTTAGGTGAAAAGATTTCTCAGCCTAACTAGCAGGTGACCATCCAGTTGGCCCTTTTTAGGTCAAAGTCCAGGGGTCCCAGATGAAACCTAGATCAGAAGTTTAGGGATTCCTCCTTGCTTACCCCTTTACCCCCACCCCACATCAGAGGGGAACACTCTTAGCCAGAGCTGAGTGAGTAGGACTGGGTGTTCCCGCTGCAGGTGGGCCTCAAGGCTTCTGTTAAGGAGACTCGGTGAGCTGTCAAAACCATTTGGGAATATAACTGTGATTCAGGTATTTTAGGGCTTGATTAGGCTTTCGTGGAGTGGAATCCTGATGCTCAGCATTTCATGTTTTGTTTTTTCCTGTGGAAAAAATACATTCCAGTTTCAAAAAACTGATTTACAAGAAAACTTGTAGACCAGAATGTCATTGGTGACATTGAAGGAGCCTGAACCTGTTTAGAGTTGCTGTAAACAAAGGTCTATAGTGTATGTCTCTCCCCATTTTGAAGTAAGGTGCTTGCTTCCTTACCTTTTCCTAACTTTTTTTTTTCCTTTCTCTCTGAAGGTAATGAAAAGCTGGTATTGGAGTGTTGCTCTTGAGTCAGTTTATTAAAGCACATAAGATGAACTATTCTCCTCTTTGCCTGCATTTGGTCTATAGATAGTGTCTTAGAGATTTGCTTCCATGTGGCTAAAGGGAATCTTACATTTGTGGCCGGTAAACCCAGCTAGATGGCTACATTGTGACTGTTTGATTCAAAGATCTTAAGAAACTTATTAAAACTCAATTTTCATTGTTTTCTTGTTTTTTAGAAATGCTTTGATATAGACTTGTTTTGCTCCTCAGAACCTTAAAATTGCATAATGATACTTGTACCAAGAGAACAGACCTGTTAGTTTGTTGTGGCTTCGGGTCTTTGTAGTTTCTAGGGTTTTATTTTCTCCCCCAAGTCAAAATGTTTTCAGTTGCATTTTACTGCTGCAAGTTTTCTCATCTGCTTTTGTAGAGTATTTGGGTGGGTTAAGTTTGCTAAGCCCTCTGGCACAGCTGAAGGACTTTAAGCCCCCCTCCTTTTTTCTTTTTTACACAAAATTAAAAGAGGGGCCAAAGTTGAAAAGGGACCTCAAAGGTCACTGGACCCTACCCCTTGTTTTACATACGAAGAAGCTGAGTCGGGGGTGTCTCAGCCAAGAGGAAGGAGGACAAGTGCAGTAAAGGTCATGTCTGCTGACTTAGGAAACTAGCTGTACTGCCTGACTGAGAGTGAAGATTGCCGCTACTGCTGGAAGGGTTGAGTAGGGCTTCCCGACCCCTCCCCCTAGCTCTGCCATTTTGTTCACGTGGCTCTTGGTGCTACCTCCTCATTTCTCCTTACAAGTCCTTTGACAATCAGTTGCCTATACTTTAAACTTGAAGAGACGGATGAGAATAATTTATATCCTCTCGATCACCTAGGTTAAATATGGGAAACATGAGCTACAACATAGGAACCTTTAAAAAAAAAAAAAATGGGGTAGGGGTGTGGTCTGTTTACCAATCTTAGTCTTTTATCTGCCTCTAATGCCAGTGACCTAGAACAATTCCCTTCTCCTGTCTGGACTACAGATTTTCTAAGCAAGGGGTCTAGAGTAGATGGTTTCTACAATTTTTTTTTCTGACATAGAAATGTATATCTAGGGGCGCCTGGGTGGCTCAGTGGGTTAAAGCCTCTGCCTTCGGCTTAGGTCATGATCCCAGCGTCCTGGGATGGAGCCCTACATCAGGCTCTCTGCTCAGCGGGGAGCCTGCTTCCTCCTCTCTCTCTCTCTCTCTGCCTGCCTCAGCCTACTTGTGATCTCTCTCTGTGTCAAATAAATAAATAAGAAATGTATATCTAACTAGTTTGTGTGGCCCTTCACTAGTCCTGATTGGAGACCTAAACTCCACCTGCAGGCCCCACCTCTATCCCGATCTACCTGAGAAAGGAAGAGGTCCAGAATTCTTCAGTGAGAACAGATGCCTTGCAAGTGCTTTGTTTTGTTTCTTTGTGTGTTAAGCTTTTCATCTCTGTTGAAGGAGATGGCGGAAACCTGGAGGAAAGGGAACAAATGAATTGGTGATTCCTGCCATCTGAAAGGCTTCGGTGTCTACTAGATGGGTCGGGAACAAAAGCGCGGAGGCTCTTAAAATCTAGTCAACCTGTTGCCGGCTCAACATGTGGACTTACTTTCTTCTTTGTGGGTCTTCGTGTGAGAGTAGGTTTTATTAAGGACTGGTTCGTAAAGGATTTTGTAGATTTAGAATTTCATATTAACATAGTTTGGTAAAGCAATTTCCTGACCTTTTCACCATGGTTTGCTTTACAGTGGACAGTGGGAGAGTGGCGGGTTAAAAATGGGAAATGTGACCTGGACTGCTTGAGAAGCTGACTTTTTAGTACCATTATCAGCGTCTTCTAGGTTTAGTGTTGATCTCCATTTAGAATCGTGTAGCTCTATAAGTTTTCTCTCTCATCTGCTTTATGGAAGTCTTCAGTTACTGAGAAAAGTTGAAAGAAGTGTACAGTCAACACTCACTAGCTCCTGTCTCCAACTACCATTTTACTGTTTCTGCTTTATCGCCCGGGTGTCTGTGTGTCCATCCCACTCTCCATCCAGGATACCAGGTTATGTTTATGTATTTCAAAGTCGGTGCAGATATTAGTGCTTTTTTTTTTTTAAGATTTTATTTATTTAACAGAGAGAGAGAGAGAGATCACAAGTAGGCAGGGAGGCAGGCAGAGAGAAGGGGGATGCAGGCTCCCCGCTGAGCAGAGAGCATGATGAGGGGCTCGATCCCAGGACCCTGAGATCATGACCTGAGTCAAAGGCAGAGGCTTAACCCACTGAGCCACCCAGGTGCCCCTATATTAGTTTTCTCCCTAAAAACATCTCAGCATGTGGGATCATCAGGTACTCTCTCCCTTTGTTTTCTCCAATTCAGTGAGAAAGAAAGCAAAGATCTTCTGAGAAAGTCAGACTTGGAAGTTCAAGGGCTGCAATTTAAAGACCTGAATTGGAGATTATTAACTTTAAACAGCTCCCTTTGCCATTTGTGTTTTGAAGTACCAGTTTTTCTATTACATGTATACTTTAATGTGGTGAGAGTTAATTTTCTTTAGTAATCTAACATTTCCATTAGCTGGTCTTTGGGGGTTTAAATGTGGATCGTAAATACCATTTTTGGAAGGGTGTGTAAAACAGAGGGAAAGTCAAAGAAAATTATTGCTTTCGGAGTAAAAAGTAGGAGAAGAAGAAAGGGTTCTTCAGGGGTGGGTTATTTTGTTTGTTTTAAGTTGGTAATCCTTTGATCTTGATTAATTATGAACTCCACTGAACTCCAGGCTCAGCAAAGCAGCCGACAATAAAAGCAAAATCATAAACCTGGATTCAGACTTCGGCCTCTCTCCTCCCAGGACTCCCTCACCCCCACTTCCCACTGTGGGATCACCCTGCAGCTCAGCCCTTCAGAACAGAGCCATTCCAGTCTGTGAGAAGTAGACTCATTCTCTTTCAGTTTGAATAATTTTTTTTTTTTTTTTTTAAAGCAGTTTAGCCATGTCCAAGTTGTCCTGCTCTGGTGATTTTTGACAAAAGCTCAGAAATCTTCAATAGATGCCTTGAATGTTAATAAACTATTGTGATAAAAATCTTACCCTCATTTACTAAAATAGTTTGTCCATGCCTAAAATTCCCATGTTAATGCTGAGAGAATCTGTGCAGAATATGGGGGATAGAATTAACATTAAAATAAAACACACGTGTATACATGTATATGTTTATCTTGTTTCTTCAGTAACTAGCTATGGCAGATACGATTCCTTTCCTAGGCATACACATTAAAGGGACTAGGAGCGGAGGCAGACTGCTGATGTGTCCAGTTGGGTTTGGAAGCCTTGTTTGGTATAGATTTGCCTTGAAAGCAAGAGTCTGAATGTGAGTTACCCCCCTTGTGCTAGTGTAATCATCACATGTGACAGGGCAGAGAATCACTCGATGCTGGGTTTTACAAAAGCTTTTCCAAAAAATTTTCATAACTTTGTTGAATGCAATGGAATTATAATCTTTTAAAAATTTAAAAATCGTATTATACTTTACTTTTTTGTTGTTGGAGTTTAATTTCCTGGAAACCAGTGTTTTAAGACTCAGAACTTAAAATGTATTTCACAGCCTGCTATTAAGGTAATTAATTATCCACTGTATAGACACTTGACAGGTAAGGATACAGAGGTCCCAAGTGGTTGACCAGGAATCCCAGCTAGGATTTAATGGCTCATGCCCAGGGATCTCCAGTTCCCTAATTTCCCCCAGGGTGGAAATTAGGATTTCTGCTATTAGTAGGGATTAGAGCAAATAGTTTTCAAATTCCAAGAAAAATGATTACTTTCTTCACTGATTATTTATCCCCCCTTTTCCCCAATAAACTACCAGACCTGTCCTGCCCCGTTGCTTCAGGCTTGACCTTAGGAGGGCCTTTCTTCTAGCTGTATGCATTACTCACCTCAAGAGGGACTTGCTCAGAAAAGTTATGTTGACATAGGGAGAGTTGCCAAAGAGCCATTTAAAAAAATCTGTCTTGGATACAACTTCTAAAATTGCCTTTTCGGGTGCTGAAGTTAAGATTTAATTCAAACACTTCACTGTCCCGGCTTAAAACAGCCCAGTATTATGATTTTAGATTGCCTATTAGCAGAACAGCCCACATGCCTTATCTTTTTTTTTTTTTTAAGAGATTTCATTTATTTATTTGACAGAGAGATCACAAGTAGCCAGAGCAGCAGGCAGAGAGAGTGGGGGAAGCAGACTCCCTGCTGAGCAGAGTGCCTGATGCGTGGCTTGATCCCAGGACCCTGAGATAATGATCTGAGCTGAAAGCAGAGGCTTAACTCATTGAGCCACCCAGGTACCCCCCCTCATGCCTTATCTTAATCATGTCCCCGTTGTCAGCGACTCCTCATCATGGATATTAGATACTCTATATTCTTGTGGCTACTGAATTTAAATGTTGGTAGGAAAAGTCTTGTTGTTTTAAAAAAAAAAAAAACTAACAGCACTGTGTCCAAGACATGTGATATATTACATAAATAAAATCAAAAGATCTCTACAGAAGGAAAAAAAAAACCTGAGAGCAGTAGAAGTAGAATCCAGCTGAAATACTCTTTTCTCTTGTGGAGAATTCATGCGTGTTCGAGCTACAGGCAATAAAAGTCAGAGGTGAAATGAAAAAAATTTCATTTTGAGCACAGTACAGTGGAGTGAGTTTAATATAACTCTGTAAACCTTGCCGAGAAGGAAACTCCAATAATTGCCAGCACGCCCACACACCGCTGTGGGCATCCCCACCTTGTGTTCACCGACCCCAAAGGTTTGCCCCTAGAATCAGGGCTCTCACTGAGGTGGGGGAGCAGAGGCTCAGACAGTCTTGGCCGGCTGTCATGTCACTGGCCCGGCAAAACTGTCTGCAGTGCTCCCAGGCTGCAAGGATGTCAGAGGACCCCTGAGGGCCTCTGGTATTTCCTCAACTATTTCCTCAAAGGCCTCGTTAAACCACTGTAAAGCTTGTGAGTCTGATGTCCAGTCTTGATCTTTGTTCCTTTTTGTCTTTTCTTCATTTCCTTTTCTTGGCCATTAAGGGTCACAGGACACAGCAGCCAAGAAAGAGGGAGCAGAGCAGTGAGTGGCACAATGTCTGGTACCCTCCATTTGGCCAGCCCTGCAGAACGTCCATGCCTGAGGACATGCCCAGGGCAGGTGCCTTGGCCCCATGTGAGAGAGAATGTGCCAGAATGTTCAGTGCACGTGCTGCTGTGGCTCTTAGGTCCGGAAGGTGTAAATTAGCACTTGAGATTAGAAAGCGTGTCTGTTTCCAGTACACTGTAACTTGAAGATATTATAGAGGCATGTAGCAAGCCAAATCGGCCCTCTGTCTTAAATAAGGTATGGGTCTTTATTTTGAATCATAGAATCACAAGCTTATAAACCATGAGTTGGTGATAGTTTTTCTAGAGGAATATTTTTGTATTAAGATTTCAATAGGAAAATAAAAACAGTAATGGCCGTATCTAATTGACTTGTGAGGTTTGGTTTTAAAATTACTAAATGTAATAATCATTCCTATCTCAGAAACCCAGTCTTGTTGGCAGTGTCCTTCACAATAAATGGAGAAAGCAGCCCTTTCTATTATGTGCCGTAGAAAATGGTGTGTGGGTGAGTGGGTCTATTTATATGCCTCAGTGTAGCTAGGTAGCATAACAACAAAGATGCTGGGTTTATATGTGGCATTTGAGGATGAGAATGGACCTCCCCTGGATGAGGGGAGGACTCGGACATGTGGAGGGCTCTAGTGACCTCGCAGTACAGCAGAACACACTGGCTTATGTGCAAGATAGAACTGAGGATTCCTAAGACATTTTCTCATACCCTCACTCATGGATTCTGAGCCCAGCACACAATAAAAGGGGAACCTATTCACACCCCTCTGGGGCTCCCACAGGACCCCAGGCTTTGAGCTTTATTGGTTCCTGGGTGAAGTCATTGTAAGACAAGTACCCCCTAACTCCACAATCACCTTTTGGGTGCCATGTGTATGTATTGGGTTCCATTCCTGGAAACTCACTACATGCCATTTTTAAAGTACCTAAGTTGACCTTGAAGATAGAGCCTAGAACAGCTCTGTTGTAACCGTCTGGGGGGAATTACTCTGCCAAGACGAGGTGAGCTGGGGTGTCTCAGAAAAGCAGCAACACAACGATTTCCTCTCTCAGTACATCCAGGCATGCACAGACAGCTTTGACACCATGAGTTCAAAGTCATGGTGCTAGTACCTATTCAGGTACGTGGATTCTTCTACTAGCGGATACTGGGGTAGGGCAGTCCCCAGTATGACTATCCATCAAGTGTACTGCATGGCTGATTTCACAGATGTTCAGTAACTGTAGGGAAGGCTCTTTCTTACGTGATCTTAGCCTACTTCTCAGCTTCCCCAACTCCAGTATCCTGCAAACCAGTTCTCTTTAGGAAGCAAACAGTTAAGATTCAGAAAATTTCCTTCTATGCTTCATAGTGCCTGCTTACCAGCATTTGAGAGGAAAGCTGGTGCCTTTTGCCAGATCCAGCATCTTCAGTGGGCTTTTCTTGCCACTGTTTTCTATTTTATGATGGCCTAACTACACACTACACATTTTGTGGGCAGAGCCAGTGTCCTACCAGTGTCCTACCATTAGAGGCTGGTACAGAGCCGAAAATCATGGTACCACCATGCATAGAACCACATCATGTAGAAAACTCCCTTGCCTACAATTTTGGAGTACAGTTATTTTTAAGACCAGAGCAGTCCACTTTTAAAAAAGTAAGTAGTTGAGGGGCACCTGGGTGGCTCAATGGTTTAAAGCCTCTGCCTTCGGCTCAAGTCATGATCCCAGGGTCCTGGGATCGAGCCCCACATTGGGCTCTCTGCTCAGCAGGGAGCCTGCTTCCTTCTCTCTCTCTGCCTACTTGTGATCTCTGTCTGTCAAATAAGTGAATAACATCTTTAAAAAAAAAAATTAAGTAGTTGATACTTAACAAAATAACCACTCATGGAACGACCACCTGCTTGAATAGAATCTGACCATTGTCTGGCTTCAGCACACATGCCATACTTTGTATCCATGTATCATCAATGGAATCAAAGAGACCTTGTCAGTCTATAGGCACAAGGATGACTGGGGGTGGGTTGTGGGATGTGACAACAGTAAAGGTGTGCCCGTGTTATATTTGGGCTCAGCTGGTGGCTGTGCCCAGTGGAAGAGGGAACCTAAGAGGCCAGATCTTGGCTAATCCCTCTCAGGTTCTGGTGAAGCACAGAAGGGTGGAAAAGAGAGCAGGAAGGAAGGAAGCAGTGATGTTTCGTAAAATGGAGAGATACAGGAGCCTTGTGATTAGATGAGGGGGCCAGGAAGTTTGTGTGGGAGGAGTAAAAGTTCCAGTCTCCATCCCCAGAGCCAAGGGGCTAAGGGCAGGAGCACAGGACCAGTTCACAGATGGCAGATGGAATTATTTTCCTCTACAGGTGTGCCTGAAATGGAGGCTCAAACCAGGTCTTTATAAATCCGACTTGTGTTGGTAATTGCTGCAGGTCC
Source organism: Mustela erminea (assembly GCF_009829155.1). Taxonomy (NCBI): domain Eukaryota; kingdom Metazoa; phylum Chordata; class Mammalia; order Carnivora; family Mustelidae; genus Mustela; species Mustela erminea. Next base: position 84,324,704 of record NC_045620.1, on the reverse strand, counting down.
GTTTGGGATTTTCTTCTGTTGGCGAGGCCCTGACAGCCTCCCTGCAACTCTGGTCTCTGCAAGCTGGAAAGGGCCCAAAGGCCTGGAAACACACTCCTTAGAGGCCAGGGGAGCTGGTCTTTTTAGGACCTGTTTTGTCATAAAATCAGACGTTCAGCAAAAATAACGATGGCTGCAACTTACCAAACTTCTCCCTATTAAGCACTTGACCTCTGATGTAGCTTTTAACCCTCAGGACGTTCCAGCAGGGTCAGTCCTCTGTCTGTGTCTAGATCCTCTATCTGTGTCTTCTGCAGATGAGGACATCTGAAGCTCCACAAGAAGATTCTTCAGCTACTGGGTCAGGGCGCTGCCGAACCTGTCCAGCTTTGAATGACACTTCCAGATGGTGTTGCCTCATCACCATTTCCTACAGTCCCTTTGTTTACCTTGTTTACTTCTGTAATGTGGTCCAGACAGGGCCTGCTTTGAATCTGGAAGAGAGCTTAGAACGTAAAAGCCAAAGATCCAAACCCTGCCGTGCTCCTTTGGAATCAGTATCCCCAAATAAGAATCTGGTTTCGAAATTGTTCTTACCCTGCCTCCCTATCCTGCCCTATCATGTCCCCTCCCTCTTTTGCACATTCACTGATCACAGAACAAGTCTCACTTTTACAGATAAGCCCCCATGTTTGGAATGCAAAGCTTTTTCCTTAAAGAAGCCACGTTTCAGTGGCAGAGCTCCAGTTGGATTCACAGAAGCCTCTTTTGCTCATAATGCACTGAAAGGATAGGATATATTTGGGGGGTGGTAGTCAGATCCCATATGTAACGACACTGAGTCTTTGGGGCAGTTTAGCTCCAGCTCCGACACTAGATCTCCGTCCGGTTGGTGTTTGGATCTACACATGGAACTTCACCGGGTCCTTGACGAGTTATACCGGGTTAGCACTTGCCGCTTCCAGAAGCATTTTTTAAAGTTTTGTTATTTTTGACAGTAATAGCATTTTTTGAATTTCTTCTGAAGCATACCAGCACCGTTTTCTTTGCACAGATAAAAAAAACTAATCTGCCCTTGCCCTTCCTGTCCCATCCTCCCCCAAACAAACCCAACATCTGGCTTAAACATGTTGTTTAATTCTTTCCAGAAAGAGAGGGAAGGTGGGAAGGGACGTTTGCTCCCGTATACCTTTTTGGTCGTAGAGTTCACTGTCGTTTCTGTTCTGGGTGGGGTGACGTGCCTGAGTAACATAAATACACCACAGATAGGAAGCAGTTGGCCTCTGGCCATGCAGCTGGATTGGCCAGACAGCCTTCACAGTTCTCAGTGCAACACTTTATCCCCCTGCCTGGTATCAAATAGCCAGATGCCTCAGTAAATGCTGGCTTGTTGGGGTTGTGGCCAGACAAGGTGGGGCGGGGGGTTCTGTTCCCCCAGCCCCCAACATACACACCCCATCACAGAGGAGTCAGCGCTCTTGGGAAGGGACATAGGAGGAATTAGGGCAAGAAAGAGGATGTGGCAGACTGCAAGCAAAGACCAAAATTAGCAGCCCCTGTAGTCTAGAAGCCAAGGGGTGGGTATTTTTTTTAAAAATGCCAATGTCTAAATACCTTTTGGAAGTACGTTTATGGCACCAACATAAGTCATGCAAACTTCCCTTTTTCATGTCTGCTTACTCCCCTCAAAGGAGGGGAGAACAGCAGACAGCTGCAGCACATAAAAAGTAAAAAGCACGTTCTAACAAGAGTTGTGTAGTTTCAGTTACTCACCTTGGCCATTTCCTATGGGGATGAACCCTTCATACACTCACAGAAGATCTGAGAAAGCTGAGTGTTTCATAGTGGAGAGTTACAAATCCCGGGGACCCTTAGATTTTCTGTAATGAATGGGATGTGGTAAGGGTTGGGGGGGGTATATTCTCAACTTGTTTGTATGTAACTGATGTAAATAAATGTTACCAAATGTTCCTAAACTCTGTGATCTAAAGGAATATGGGTTTGAATCATGAGATGAGTGGATTAATGATAGAAACCATGTGATTATTACATTTAGTTTTCTTATTAATGAAATCCTTATCCTATGTCAACTACGCTCTTGTGGCTTCTAAGCAAATGATTATTGAATACTTTATTTTTTCTCAGATTTAGTTAGCTACAAATAACTTTTTTAAAATCTTTCTATAAATTTCATGCATGTAACCCATTCATTCCATAGCCTACCATATATAAAACAGTGCTGTAGGTTCTAGGGATGTAGCAGTGAACAAAAAGGGCAAAGGCCCTGGTTCTGTGGAGTTTACAATCTAGTTGGGCAAAGTAGGCAAACAAATAGGGCAAATGTTGTTTTAGTAGCATGTAGAAAGATAAAGAAGGATGAAAAGATAAGATTTAAGAGGATTGGCAGGTACTACTTTATGTAAAGTGGACAGAGAGTCTTCTCTGATGAATTAACCTTGGGAAGAGACCTGAAGGAAATAAAGAAATGAGCTGTTAAGTGTGGAGGAAGGAGGAGGGGATAGCAAGTGCAAAGGTCCTGAGGTCATAGTGTGCTTGATGTGGAGGACAGGGGCAATGGGACTGACGTAGAATGAGTAAGGAGGAGAATGATAAGTGCTTGGGTTTCATTTTTACTCAGAGTAACATAGGAAGCTCATTGGATGGCTTGTTTGAGTAGAATCATAATCTGACTCCCCTTTCTTAGAAAGTTGGGCGGGTGTGGAAGTAGGAAGTCCAGTTAGGAGGCGGTTGCAGTAGTCTGAGAGGTGATGGCAGCTAGGATCAGGGCAGTGACAACAGAGGTGGTAAAATGTGGATTCTGGCTATATTTTGAAGGGAGAACCAGTTGGATAAAAGAGGTATTGAGAATTAAGAGTTCATTCTGAAACATGCTAATTAAGATGCCTACCAGAAACCTAAGGAGAGAAATCACATAGGCAGTTGATTTTATGGATCTGAACCTTAGGGAAAGGGTCTGGGTAGACATGTGAATTTGGGCACTGTTAGCACCTAGAAGAATTTTAAGTGGTGTCGTTGACCCCGGCTTGGGTTATGGATGGTTTAGCCATAGTTAAGGGAGGAGAGGCAGAGAACTGGTACAGAGTCATAGGCATGCTAGTGGGCACGGGTGCAAGGTCCCTTCTGACTTTCCGATCTTCCCAGGAAAATTAAAGCAAACTCATCCATCACTTGAGAGGGACAGGGTAGGTGGACCCATGAAATAATCCTCTTGGGAACAGATCAGGGAAATGGAGCAGCCTGTGCCCACTTGAGATCAGTGACTTTAAAATTAGACCTATGAGGCACCTGGGTGGCTCAGTGGGTTAAGCCTCTGTCTTCGGCTCAGGTCATGATCCCAGGGTGCTGGGATCAAGCCCCGCATCGGGCTCTCTGCTCAGCAGGGAGCTTGCTTCCTCCTCTCTCTCTGCCTGCCTCTCTGCCTACTTGTGATCTCTCTGTCCAATAAATAAATAAAAATCTTTTAAAAAAATAAAAATAAAAAATAAAACTAGACCTATGAACAAAGTTCTGCTCAACAGCCTGGGCAGGGCATGAAGTTAAGGAGGTGGTAGAATTCCACCAGGGTTGGGGTTTCACCGGGCGTTAGAGTGGAGAAAAAGAGGGCAGCGTGTTATGTTTTTGTACAAAAACGTGTTGAGTGGACTATGGAACCTGAGTAGTGAATCAAGTGAGAACATGAAGGGGAGAGGGGAGGGGGGGTCAGAGTGATAGATGGTTGGTCCCAGTGGGGTGAAGACTTGGAGGAATGTGGAGGGAGTGAGCTGCAAAGATGGGAAGTGGCAGCTGGAGAGCAAGCTGTGTAAAATTGAGGTTAAGGAGGTGGTACAGATACCAGTAATGACAAGGTCATGGGTATGACCTAGGCCAGGATGCCTAAGGTTGGATGTAAGACAAGGGCATTGGGAAGAGTTCCAGAAACTGAGAGGCCAAGGAGTTGTACAGATCCTTTGTGTATATAAGCAGATTACCAAGAATCACAGCAGGGATCATTTTAAGAGATGGAGGACAGTGGGCCCATTTGCCACTGTCTTCCAGGAATGAGGGAAGGGCTGCATCCCAGAGGTCTGTAGTAGGTTGAAGAGGAGGGTAGTGGTGGCATGTTCAGACTTGGGAAGCCGGAGAAACCAGAGAGGGCTGCAGGAGAGAGGCAGCGGCCCGGTGTCAATGGGCCCCGGAAGCCCAGCCCCAGAGCACATTTCTATGTGGGCTCAGAAAGTGAAAGGAACTTCTGGGAGGGCCCTGGAGCAGTCAAAATCATTGAGACAGAAAGCAGAAGGGTGATTGCAGGGCCTGGGCCGAGGGGAGAGCGGTGACGGGGTTTAGTGTTTCACGGTATGGAGTTGTGACCTAGGAATATGGAAAAAAAAAGTCCTGGAGATGGATGGTGGGGAGAGTTGAAGAGCCGTGGCCGCATACTTCATGGCAAAGAATTGTACAGTTAAAATGGTATGTGTTACTACGTATTTTACTGTTTTCAAAATGAAAGGAATGATCTGAAGAAGGGATGTGGAAATAAGAGGGAGCGGGTGGGGGTGGGTAGTAGATATTGAGCCACAGGGAGTCATGGGAAATCCGGATGAGTGCGGTGAGCAGGGGTGGAGGGCAGAAGGGCGGTGTCTAAATGATCTCTGGTGGACTGGAGATGGCAGTGGCCAGGCTCTGGCTGGCGTTGGGGGTAGGGGGGTGGTGTCTTCCCTGAGTCCCAAGGAAAGGGGGAGGGTCTGTGTTACTCTACATCTTTGTTTCTCTAGAATCTGGCACAGTGCCTGGCATGTAGAAGATGTGAATATATGTTTGAATGAGTAAAAAATGAATTCTGTCCAAAGAAAGAAAACAGCAAATGAGAATTTAAATGGCCTTGCTGAAAAACCCAAATACGTTTCCCCAAAAGCGATGAAGAATGAAAAGAACTAGAGTTGGTCTCTGGAGAAGAAAGAGGATTTTTGGCAAATGTGCAAGAGAACTTATTGCGAAATTGAAGTTTAGACTGGAAAAAATAAAATCATAAACAGAAGGCTGCACATGTGTAAAGGGTACTAGAACTGAAATCTTTTCCCACCTAGACACACGATTGCATGGTGAATTTGCAATTTGGAAAGGAATTATCCTGTTCTTGTGCTAAGTCAGAAGATGATTAGCTTTATAAAATGTTAAGCCTAAGTCATTCATTGTAAACTAAGTTTTTAAGGGTTGAAACTATAATAATAAATTGCGGCAATTAGCTCATTCATTTTGTTGTTAAAACTTATATCCAGAAACTAGAGTGTTAATGCCTATATACATCTCCAGAGACTCACAAATATTTTTAAATTACTGGGTGTCTTTTTAAAAATATACTTTCACAGTATATTTAGTTTAAGTGTTTTTTGTTGAAACACCCCCCCTCCCCCAGATTTGAGAAAGACCACATTTTAAGGCTGCTACCAGGCATCGATTTTTCTTTTGACGAGTCCAGAACAGTGCCGGCTGATGTTCGTCTTGTATTGGGAAACATGTCCTGCAGCTACCAAACCATTGTCATGCCCCGTTCTTCTTGTTGTTGTCGTTTTAGTGACAGCTATATTGTGCGTGTCAAGGCTGTGGTTATGACCAGAGATGACTCCAGCGGGGGATGGTTCCCACAGGAAGGAGGCGGGATCAGTCGCGTGGGGGTCTGTAAGGTCATGCACCCCGAAGGCAATGGACGAAGCGGCTTTCTCATCCATGGTGAACGCCAGAAGGACAAACTGGTAATAGCAGACACGCAACACATGGTTAAATCCACGACAACTGATTTCTTTATTGTTTCATCGCAAGCCCTCTTCTCATAGGTTTGGTGGTGGTGGTGGTGGTGGTGGTTTTTCCCTCCCCTTATTTCTCTGACTTCAAACTGTTGTGAAAGCTTCAGAAGTTAGACCTCTGGAGCTGATGCCACATGCAGAACGTCACCCTGGCTTTCCAGCGAAGGCACTTCTACCACACACCAGACACCGCAGGTGCTTCGAAGTTGTGTGTTTGGCTGTCTTGTTGGCGTCTTTGCTTAACTGAGCTGTCTTTCTGTCCCTGTAACAAGATCTTCAAAACAAAAGTGTTTTCTTTGTTATGAATCACACAATAGTGAGCTGTGAGGTCGGGCTTATTTTTTTAATAATGTAGGGTTTGTTCATGAAGTATCCCATCAAGGTTTGGATGGTTAAAAAGTCAAATGCAAAGGCAGAATGTCACCAGACATATGGTTACTTTTAACTACTCTTCATCTAAAAGGTAGTGTAGCTTTTCTTTCAGACACTAATGAAAAGAAAACCTGTTTGGAAAAAGTAGTGGTATCACTCACCTATAATAATTGTGCATGCTTATTAAATATGTATTTTGGAGATGGGAGCATTTGTAGTTCATTACATACAGTTCCATGAAGGACCTTGGATGTCCAATTCTGAGTTAGGAAGGAATCTATGATACGGAGGAAAATTGAATGTTCCAACGTGTTTTTAATTAGTGGCCTTGAACCCCGAAGAACATTGCTCCTATCTGTCCTATTTGATCATGGAGTGTATACTCAAAAGCCATCTGTTGCTTCAGAATGTGCAGGATCATATGGGGTCTCAACAGAGAACATACAGAGACACCACAGGGAATGTCAGTGTTACATTTGAGATCCTAACAGCGAGTGTTTGTTGAGTTTTATGAGTTAAATGTACAAATTTAATCTTCTTTTGCAACCACTTCTTACTGTTTAAAAAAAGTTACCAAACAGATAAGACAGAACAATTTATAAATGTTATATATAGATTAACAGAAATGCTATTTTCACACTTGATTCATTTCGAAAAATACAGTGAATGAAAGTTTAAAGGGAGAACATTGCTCATTTTAAGAAGGGTGCCCATTCAGGAAATTCCCTACATATTAGTCCAATAATTAAAACATTCTTATTTACAAGATAATCACAATACAGGCAGTGTAACCACACTACCAATAAAAAGTAAAATAACTACCATTCACCTGATGTCTGCCATGCACTAAATAGAGTGCTAACCCTTACGGTAGCCTGTGTAATTATAACTGAAAAAAAATGAAGATTCAGAAAGACTCCTTGTTCTCAGTGACCCATCTTGAGGGCCTGGAACTAGTATTTGATACCCTGTCACTCTGACCCTAAAACTGAGCCAAAGTCACATGTGTGCAACTGCCCTTAGTCCTTTGGTGTAGTTTTTTCCCACAGGTGTGTGGTTTTATTTTTCCATAGCGCCAAGGGTGTGTATTTTTATTTTTCCATAGCGCCCAATCGGAGCTTGTCAACAATGTTGCATCTCATTTGCTTTGCCTTAACATTCTTATAAGAAATTTTCCCAATTATTGGTATCAGGTTGATGTAACATTGTTTACTTGATCTCCTTAGGGTTATTTATAAATATTAAGGTACTTTCCCACCCTCCCCCACCACCTCATATGACTACTTACATTTTTCACACTTACTATTTTCTTGTAAGAATTTAGGGGATCAAATTTTTATGACTTTGGATTCTTACACAAAGAACTGCCACCAGTATGTATGAGAATCTCCTTTAACACATGGGGGGGGGTCATATATTTAAGTCTCTACCAATTTGACAGAGTAACAATGGTATCATGTTATTGAGTACTTAATGGTATCATTGTTTTTCTGTTTGTTAAGCAGCTATAACTGAATTATCTGTCAATGTCCTTTGCTTATTTATTTGTTGGGGGCCTTATTTTTCTCCTTGCTATGTGTGCCCTCTTATATAAGAAAGATATTAATCTTCATCTGCCTTATTTACTATAAATACCCTTAAAATTTGTTGCTTACCTTTTTATTTTAGTGTTATTTTTCTAGCAAAAATTTTGATAGAATTTTTTTCACTTGTTCCCTTTTTATTTTTATTATTACTTTTGTGTTAGCAGATTATCTTGCCTGAGCAGTTAAATCTTTTTAGATCTCTTTTTTTCTTGGTATTTTCATGGTCTGTCGTAGACTATGTCAACCTAACATTGCCTTTAGATTCTCTCATCCAGCCCCTTCATTTTAGAAATACATTTATAAACTTGTATCTTACCATGGACTTGCACATAATAATTGTAAACTTTTACCATTTTGGTCAGGGCCCTTTATGTAAAGAACCTCAGCTAAATTCCTGTAACATTCTGAAGGAGGAAGATACTTGGATCTCCACTTCGCAGTGGGGAAACTCCTTGCTCCAAGAAGTGATCCATTTCCTCCATCTAGGCACGTGGTCAGTAGCAGAGCCAGCATTGGAAACCATTTCACTGTGAGGCCAAAACCTGGTTCCCCCCACACTAACTCTGCCAGGTAATAGGGCAGTCCTGGTTGTGGACGAGCTTCTGTTATTTGTTGCTATTGCACAAGGACTGTGTGCCTCATCCTCTCTTAACCACCCACCTATACCCCATCATGTTTCTCAGTCACCCCGTTTCTCTTCCTGTCCCCTCTATGTTCTGTGACTCTACACTTCTAGACTTTTATATGCCCTCGAACTGAAATCACACACCCATATACCCATTTGTGCTTCTCCATCTCTCCACCCCTCACACTCTGGGAAATTCTAGACTCTTCTTCTCGGTGGTACTTAACCCCAATCCCCTCTGTCCTGTCCCACAATACACATACACACACCGTTTGGGGATGCTGTGACTGCTCCTTGGGCCTCCAAGCTTTCATAACACAGCACTCCTGCCCCACTGGAGGGTATGGACCCTCGTAGGGAGCCTGCGGGTGGGGTAGGTTGTTGAAGGACCCCCCTCTCGCAAGTGATGGAATGGTGAGGAGAGGGTGGAGGTCATTTTTGGATGGATGGTATCAGAGTTCCTAGTATTCCAATTAGGACAAGAAATGCTTTTTCTGATAGAAAACTAGCGTTATCACTAGTTTCTCCAGTGTAGTACAGTTCCAGAATTTAGCACATTGGTTCTTGTTATTATTTGAATTATATGTTGAAGCCTGTGAATAGAGTTACCATTGTTTCCATGGGAAAAATCTGTTCCAGACATTCAATCAGAAATTGTTATTTAGATTTTTTTTTTTTAAGTTGGGGACAATGAAGTTTTCCTGAGAAATTATATGTAAATGTAAAATGTCTGAGTTGAATCATTTTAGATAAACTAGAGACGTTTACTCCTTAAATCCCATGAGAAACCACCCTACGAAGATGAACCCCATGCTGTAAAAGGTTGGTCATTCCTTGCATTGTACATGAGCAGGTCTGTGAGGTCTGTGAGCGTACGTGCCCGCTTGTGAGAGTTCCAACAGCTAACGCTCTTTGAACGGCAATTTGGCAGGGCATTCATTTTAAGTGTACATACTTCTTAACTTGTCGGTTTCATATTTAAACCCCATCCTGTAGTGATAGACTTGCACACAAAGATTTAAAGAAAGCAGTGGTTCTTAAACATTTTTGGTCTCAGGATTCCTTTACACTCAAAAAATGTATTGAGGATTGGAAAAGGCTTTTCGTTTTGTGAGTTATAGCTACTTATTTTTACCATATTGGAAATTAAAACTGAAATTTAAAAAATTATTTATGACAAGTCACCATATGATATTTTCCCGAACAAAAATAATTGGAGAAAATAGAACCATTGCTTTATATTTTTGCGAATCTCTTTAATATCTGGCTTAATAGAAAAATAACTGGATTCTAATATCTCCTCCTGCTTTCAAGCTGTTGCAGTTTGTTGTTTTGGTTGAAGTATATGGGGAGAATCCAGTTTCACACAGAGAAGTAGTTCAAAAGGGGAGAAAAATATTAATAGACTTTTCAGGTAATTGTAGATGTACTTGGATACCCCACCAAAACTCAGCTTGTAGTAGTTTCTGAAATGTGCGATCCAAATCCACATGAATGAACTTTTCATACTCTGTTAACGTTAAATCTGCTGGCTTATCTTTCACCTTGAGTGGACCTTTTACTCATTCCTAATTTTTTTTAACATCATGTCATTTGAAAAAGAATGGTTTACGGAGTTCAGCAGATCTTGGAAACGTTGATACATTTAATCCTGCAGTGTCAAAAAAAAGTCACATTTCATAACCTCACCACTAATATCATTAGAAAAGTTAAGTATTGGGAAGCTATCCAAAATTCTGATTTCACTGGAAAGTTCAGATTTTATTATTGGCAGCAAATACCTCCAGTTGTTTTCTTTGAAGTGACAGGCTTGCTGTGTTCATTTTCAAGAAAGTATTTGCCAGATTCTGGGTCCGAATAACCATAGTCCATCTGCTGGTGGTTTTTTCAAGTGAGCCTGGCGATCTGTGGAAAAGGCAGTCCGTTCAAGTCACAGCTGAAGCAGCTGAACGAGTACTTTTCCTTGAGACCGTCGTCACTCTTCCATATGCAGCAGAAGTGGACAGGCTGTGAGAAGTGTCCCTCCCTCCATCTGTGCATTTGACATTTGACATTTGACATGCACTATGACATCTCTTCATATACTTAAGCCAGAGCAACGTAGGACAGTAGATTGAAGGCAAAAGCAGATAGGAAAGTCCCGTTATATGCACATCCACTGCAGCACATGGGATGAAAGCTCTGTGTTTAAGGGGCAAGACTTAATACTTGTTAACTGCTTCATCAAGGACAGTCTGACATAAAACTGGCCTTTCCCACGTGGCCTGTGTGGCAGTGACGAAGCCAGTGATTTGTGTAGACGTTGGTGCCGCTGCACTGCCTCCGTACGTGAACGGCACACAGCACCAAGGTTTTCTGGCTGTGCCTTCTGCACCCTCATCAGAAATGGCAACACAAGGAAAAGGCAAAAACTGCCTATGTGATCATAGTTTGTTTTGTTTTGTTTTTTTAAGATTTTATTTGTTCATTTGAGAGAGAGCCAGAGTGAATGAGAGAAAACGTGTGAGAGAGGAGAGGCAGAGGGAGAAGGAGACTGACTCCCCACGGAACAGGGAGGGAGCCAGACCCAGGGCTCAATCCCAGGATCCCGAGATCATGACCTGAGCCAAAGGCAGCCGCCTAACCGACAGGCGCCCCTATGTGAAAATTGTTTTGCCACCCTGGATCCCCTGAAGTGAGGAGGGAGTAAGTGGGAGGGCTCCCAAGAGCTCGCAAAACAAAATTTGAGTACACGTATAAAGATGTTCATTGCAGCACTGTCTCTAAAAGCGACTGATCAGAAATCACCTGAACGCCCCTCAGTGCGGAAAATGGCTGAGTAATTCTAACGTATCCGTACTGAGCCATGAAATGAAACTTCTTCCTTTCCTGTATCTGTCTCTAAGATGTGTTCTCAAGGAAAATAAAAGGCAAGTTGCAGAGCCAGTTATAGATGTGGCCACATTTAAAAACACACAGAAGCTTAGGTGTGTATGTAAGGAAGCCACAGGAAGGGACCTGGCTCTGTGTCCCCCATCCTGACAGCAGCTGACTCTAGAAGTGGAGAAGCATCGAGAGTGGGGAAGGACAGGTGAGCCAGAGTGAATCCTTCATGTATTTGTGTAGATTTACTTAAATCTTTGAAAATACGCATTTCTGGTATAGATTCTTTTAAAACTTCCAATGAGAACATTTAATGACCTTTTTTTCTCCCCATGCATTTCATTTAAAAAGATAATCTGTTTAAAGCCTTTCTCAAGGTTTAAGTTAAGCCAGACTTCACTAGAGGGTTTATACCTGTGAAGATGAAAACACCTGAACTTTCTCATTGTTGTCATTAAACCTAGATATGTAGTGATGTTACTTTGTTTAACAGGACATAAAGAGATGGTACTGAGCCCTTTTCCCTCACTTATTTTAGGTAGCTGAGCTTTTCTAAGAATTTTATAACTTCTCTAAGAAAACTTGCCACTGTGAGAATCTTAAATGTGGAAAACATCAACCAAAGACTAATTTTTTTCCATCCTAAAAACATGGAGAGGGACACCTGATGGTTCAGTCCGTAGTGCACGAGACTCTTGATCTCGGGGTCATGAGTTCAAGCCACTACGTTGGAGCAAAGTTGACTTTCAAAAAATATGGAGAAACTGGAAGTCTTTGTTTTTATAAATAGTTTATTCTGAGGCTTTGAATTGAGACTATTAAATTCTAAAATAAATAACATTTGTTAGTTAAAGCCTTGGTTATTTGGATTTCCCCAATTTGGAATGGGGCTGGGCTGACATTTAATCATTGCACTATTCTTAGAGAAAAATGGCCATAATAAGCAATTTAATCATAAATAGAACTGTGCGAGGGGACCGTTGTCTTCTTTCAATACAACGGGATAAAGTGAACTGCTGTGGACTCCATTTGATATACCAATGTGACTAGCGCACTCCGTTTATTAAGTCAGAGACCAATTATTAGGCAGCACTTAATTTCTGTTTGCTTAGATGCATTCTTGAAACTTCTATGCATTTAAAGTTCTCTGATTTGAACTTACACTGATTTAGGCAGGGCTTTACTCTTGCCCTTCGCTTAATCTAAAATTAATAAGATCTTATTTTGTTAAATGTGGAGCTTTGCCAGAACAAGGTGGAAGCTATTAAAACTTAGCAGAATGATCTTGGTATAGCTAATAAAGCCATAGGAATGAATATGGTCGCTATTTTGGAGATTTTTATGAATAAAGAATGACGTCTACATTCACATGAGGGCAGTGCTGCTTTGATGGTATAATCTTAGGTCCTGGTATCTTTGTCACCAACAGTACTGTGCTGGCCATACCGTTATTTTGTAATGTATCTTGGTCTTATGCAGCCTGGTTAGGGGCACAGGGCTAACGCACATGACACTGTTAGAAAATACTGTGAAATCAAGTACCAAATTGTGAAGGTCACAGTAAGAACGGGAGTGAAAGTAGAATGTGATGGTGGGAATATCCTGGGAAAATAGTATGACCTTGTTAAGTTTCTCATTCAGTGTTTTCCAAGCACGTTGGTGTCTGTGTTATTTCCATTTTAAAGATGAAAAGACCAAGGGTCTGAAACAATCAGCTCCAAGTCACAGCTTAGTAAAAGGCACTTCTGGGACTAGATCACTAAAAACGTGTAGATTGTTTGCATAATCCAGATAAAAGTTTAATAGACTAGGGTGGGAGCAATTGAAATGAGGTGGATCTAGAAGATGTTGAAGCAAACATGGACCTGGTGGTCGATAATACAGGGTAGAGGGAAAGCACCAGAGACAGAGACAACACAGAGATTTTGAGCTGGGAGCATGAACAGAAAAGGGTTGGCATTGCTAGATGTGGGAAATTGGCAGAAATTTCAGAACAGGTTAGTTAATTTTTTCAACATGTTGCATGTGCAGTCTCTGGGAAATAGCCATCATGACAGAGGAGGGAAGGTTGAGAGCCATTAGAACAAAGGCCCTGACATAGTAGCAGTAAAGCTGAAACAGAGCAAAGCCCCAAGACCTGGACCATCAGCATAGAAACCACCTTCACCCTACCCCCACTACCCCCTCCCCATCAGGGGCGGGAGGAATTAAAATGACTGAGAACCAGGATGGTTAAGAAGTACAGTGAGGGGGCGCCTGGGTGGCTCAGTGGGTTAAAGCCTCTGCCTCCGGCTCAGGTCATGATCCCGGGGTCCTGGGATCGAGCCCCACACCAGGTTCTCTGCTCAGTGGGGAGACTGCTTCACCTCCCCCTACCCGCTCCTTGCCTCTCCCGTAACTTGAAATCTCTGTCAAATAAATAAATAAATAAATCTTAAAAAAAAAAAGAAGAAGAAGTATAGTGAGGATCACCAAAGGCCAGCCAAGCAGGGTCAACAAAGAGCAGTGGTCCATGAGGCAAGCAAAGGCTTCCTTTAAGATGGGGAGACTCATAGATACAAGAAGGCAGGGACGGAGGGTTTTCATTAGTTGCCATTAATGATGGATGTTTCCTGGTTGGGATTTTGGTAACCGGACACCATCCCAACTCCATAAGTAACCAGCCTCTGTGTTTCAATCCTTCAGGTGGTATTGGAATGCTATGTAAGAAAGGACTTGGTCTACACCAAAGCCAACCCAACCTTTCATCATTGGAAGGTCGACAATAGGAAGTTTGGACTTACTTTCCAAAGCCCAGCTGATGCTCGAGCCTTTGACAGGGGAGTGAGGAAAGCAATCGAGGACCTTATAGAAGGTATCACATCTTGTCACTGTGCTCTTAGGGGGACAGTGGGAATGTTCCGAGGCCTTTTTTATTCCAGTTGTCTGCCATCCTGTATTTGTGGTTTACCAAGTGACAATGCAGGGGAAAAGGAGATAGGTTTCAGAGTACGGGGTGATCCCAGTTGGTTTTTAGACTCTGCTCCAAAAAGGTAAGTTCTGGGCTTCCATGTCAGTGACTTTTTGACAGAGTTCACCTTTCCCTGACTGTTGAAATGGCTTTGGTGTGATCCGTGTTGACTTAGAAATGGAGAGTGACTCTAATAGGCCCTGAAGGTGCCAGGCCTTCCCACTGCCTTCCTGTAACGAGAGCTCAGGGTGTTTGCACGGAAAGGGAAGGGGATCTCCTGGAGCCCTGGTTGGGGTTAGGCCTTAAGTCTGTGGGTGAGTGGGTAGGAGACATTGGGTTGCATTTGACCATGACCTGGAAGGCTCCTGCATTCCATCCTCATAGGCTTTTCTAGGGTCCACACATGCAAACGCACAAGTTCTCCACACATTAAGTTATCCATTCAAAGAGTTAAAGGTGCCATAGCCCGGGCCCTGTTAGAAAAGAAAGAATCAAGCAAGGCATGTGTTAACCAAATTCAGAATTTGGGGAGATTGATTAATAAGAATGGGTTACTGCATTTAAGAACTAAAGTGTTCTGAAGTCCTTTTCTTCTTTGTGGGTTTGGGGGAGAGCAGAAAGCAAATCTTCCTAAGAAAACTTGGTCAACGTCAGTAGTAAGACAATTCAAGCTAGAACCTGGGTCTGTTCACTACAACCATGTGCTGTCCAAAAAGATTAAACACCAGTGTTCACATTATGGGTCTGACCTAAGGTGGCAAATGTTTAAAATGTTATCATACATAGCTTTTAAATAATTACAAAGAAAATAGCTCCAATATTATTGATAGAATTGTGTGCCATATGTCCAGATAGTCACTGAAGCTGAACACAAATGTGACTTACAATTTTTTTCTCTGTATATTATCTACTTAGCTATTTTATGTCAAATTTTCATCAAACATCAGTTGACTAGATATTGAACTAGCTCAGGAAACTCCTGAAAGATCGGTAGTAATTGAGCAGAGGACTTTTTTTTTCTCCTCCAATCCCTCATAGAAATTTAAACAGTTCTCATTCCTTTCTGTGCAGTTCTCTTAATTTCAGTTTTATGGAATAGCAAAATATTTTCTAAACGCACATTTTTAAAGATCTAACCAAGAAAAGGAGATGGAGAAGAAATTTCCCTGTTGGTATACCTAGATCACTTACACAGATTTAAATATGTTTTTCCTTCTGACCATTAACAGTATCTGTTAAGATGGGCCACCCAGTATCGGGTACTGTTAGGGGAAAAGGAAGAAGTTACGTGGATATGCATACCAGAAGGAAGAAAGAGATGAACACGTAAATAAATTGAATCCTACATGCCCAAATCATTCCATGATGGAATAAACTGGGTTTTCGGGCATGAGCCCAAATTTTAGCCTGCAGAAATGGAAACCTCACTGGTGGCCCAACATTGCAAGAGAAAACCTCTTTGTATGGGTGTCAGCTTAGAAGGCAGCTCCCCCAATCTGGTTTTTTTGAGTCTAGTGTCTGCATTTCAGAACAAGAGGTGACCATGCAAGCCATTTCATCAAACCCTCTTGTTGGCAGATGCAAAGATGGGGAAAATAAGTGCAGTTTTCGTGGAGATTGTGGTGGGTTCCCGCTGGGGTGCCACTGGCAGAGGCTGCCCGAGGTGCGCGTGCTGGCGAGCTATGGGCAGCACCCCCCCGCCATCCCCTCTGAGGTGCTGCTCTGGGTGCTGCTTCTCTAGTTGCCTGGGCAGAAGTTTGAAAGATTGAGAACAACAGTAGACAGATTTAATTTAAGGAATAACATCCTAGCTAGAGTCAGTTGAAGAGGAATAAATTAAAAACATTTAATTCCCAGGTTATATATTTCTGTTGATGACTCACATTCAAAAGAAATGGAATGTGGTTTTGTTCAAATATATTGTTTAAATGATTGACTTTGACTTCTCATCTTTGGAAATGTGTCTTACTACTTTTTTTTTTTTTTTTTTAATCTTTTTAGGCTCAACCACATCATCTTCCACCATCCATAATGAAGCAGAGCTTGGCGATGATGACGTCTTCACAGTAAGCTCCCTTTGCCCTTTGCTTTCCAGATTAGTTAGTGAATAATCGAGGGAGGCTCTGTCTAAGGGTGTAGGAGACACTTCGCAGTCTGGTATTTGCTGTCGCCATTGGGATTCCATGAGGGAGAGCTGTCCCCGATCTGTCCGAGGTTCTCATGCAGGCTTCCCTCAGATCCAGGGTCAACGACCAGTTCTCTGGTTTGCCTGAGACTTCCTACTTTTAACAGTAAGAGTCCCCCCTGGTCTGCAAGACACCTGGTCACCCTACTCAGAGTCTTGTGTTAACCCCTCCTTGGCACCCCGGGGAAAGTCAGAATAGCCTTTCTGAGTAGGAATTAAACATCTGATAAGAAAGGTCTGAAGGCTGAGTGGAGCTGAGGCCCACATATGCAAAGACAGGAAAGGGCTTGGATAGTCTGACACAGCTTGAGTTAAGGATATAACTGGAGACCTAATGATTTCTCAGCTTGCTTCTGCACTGAAGTCCTGTGCTTCTAGACATTAATTAACAAATAGTCCATTGCAGGCCTGCGGTATGCTTAGTGCAGATGGCTTAGTGCAGCAAGAAAGCTGTAGGGCAGCATTTTCAAACTCTTGGTCTTGACCCACAGTAAGAAATACATTTACATTGTAACATACGATACAAACGCACATCTGTAGACACCTGAGAGCAGATCACGTTTCATTTCCTTCCACTTTTTATTACAAGACTTCTAAAGCACCATAGGAAAATCAGAAGAAGAGCACAGTGAAAACCTAGAGTGTTGAGATATTCTTCCCCATTTGCTTTATCTGTACACATGTGTATGCACGCACACTTGTGGTTTCAGTTTTGGTTCTGGCCAATCCAGTGAAAAGTAAGTCACCTCAGGGCTTTAATTCTATTAATACTTCAGCATGCATCTTCTAGAAATAAGGCATCCTCTTACAAAGCATATCATTACTATACCTAGAAAAATAAATAGGAATGTTGTAATAATCATCTGATAGTTCCTTCCTAGTTCCTGACTTACCCCAAGAGTATCTTTCATTAGATCTTTTTATTTCATATTTTTAAATATTGGCTGCAGCCCTTTAAACATGTTTCCCAGCACGCTCATCATGAGAATACAGAGGTGTGTAAAGCATGCCTCAACCCCTCATGGAGATAACAGGATGGTTTGGATTGACCCGTGGAAGGGCCCTGACTGTGGAAAGTATTCTTGTCCAGGGTACTCTACAGGCAGGGGCCTGGGGGTCAGAGAACACCTCTAGGAGGGGAGGCTGACCTGTTTCTCAGTGGCCTCTGAACCCTACTCAGGAAGGGGCTTCAAAGCTGGGCAGCATGCGGGAAGGCAGAAGCAGGGATGTGTGTGGTGAATTGCCTGAGGGCTATGGACCCCAGCCTGAGGGGACCCGAGCATGCATAGCTAGGGGTGTCAGGAAATGAATTCAGTTGTCTTTCCATTGAGCACCTGGTGTGTGCTGGGACTCTGAACAGGCTTCCTATAGTGCTCCGGGCAGACCCTCTCAACAGTTGGCATGTTGCTTACATCTGTTCCTTTGTCACGTTTTTTCAAGAGACAAACAACAGCAGGCAGGTTAAAAGGTGGCTTCCTGTGCTCCAGAGCGAAACTGTCAATTCGCAGCTGCTTCCCAGCTACCTGCCAGAAGTGATTTATAGAATCGCGAGAGGGCAAGAGGGAAAGGGGTGATGGAAGCCAGCATCCCTCCTGGTTTCATCCCCTAATCCACAGGGGCTCGACTTGCTGCGCTAGGGTGGTGCCGGATGCACAGGAGGAGGTGTGGAAACAGCAGGGCTGTTTCCAGACACTCAGCAGAGAAGGAGCTCCAGGGAACTGCATTCCAGGCAGGCCCTGGTGTCTCTCTGCCTTCATTCCATTTGTTTACAAACAAGGGCCTATTAATAACAGCAGCTTCTTTCCCCAGGGCAGGCCTTGTCTTCAGTCCTTTGACTGTTAGGAACTCATCCCCGGGAAGGCTGGGGAGAGTTGGGAAGGCTGGGGAGGGTCGTCAGGGGCTTCCTCCCTGGGTAAGTGAAACACCCAAAAGCCGAAGCCCAGGACAGGAGCACCATGTTGACTCCTTATAGAGTCTACAGCTTCCCAAAGCTTGTTGTATTCTCAAACTTTCACTGATAGGACAGACATTTAGAATTTGGAACTCATTTATTACAGATAGAGTATACATGGCAAGAAGACCTTCTAAACAACTTACGGATGGCTCAGAACCATGAGGGCTTTCTGGGAGAAGAGCGTGTGTATGGGTCTAACCTGAGGAACCAGAAGGTTATCTCTGCTGCTAGAGCCAGGGGTTTCCCTCTGCTGCAGGGGATTCCTTGGCATAGAAAGAGCACAGGCCACTGTGGACAGTATACTGATGTGTGTTCTGTGTTGGGAAATAAAGTTGGGGAAGAGAGACCCGACTCCCCCTGGAGCCATTGGGCACTCACCAAGCGTGGGCTGTCCCTGCTCACACTTCCCCCCACTCTCCTGCTTATCCCTCAAACCAGCTTGTCCTCCTGGACAAGGATTGTGAAACCGTGCTGTAATTCCTCAGAGGAAAATTAATGTCCTGCTTGGCATGTGCATGAGTGCACACATATGTGCATACATACACGCACGCATACCCTGCCCGTGCATCTGTGGCCACTCGCCAGCGCCCTTACCCTCTCGGGGTCCCCCTGCCTCTCCGTTCCCTTCCACTGCCACCAGCATAGACTCCCGATGAGTGACTGCTCTGATTTTCTGAGTTTGGGCTGTTGATTCATTCGTGTATCCTTTTTCTCCCTCCCATCGCTTACAGCTGTTTTGTCTCCTTTAAAATTCCAAAGTACTCTGTGGATGATTTCTGGCTTGCCATTTGAAAGCTTGCCCTTTTCTGTTTTTAAATTTTTTATTTGCCGAACGAATGAACCTTCATCTAATTAAAAACAGGACATCTCACTGGTACAGTCTCAGCAACCCTGTAAAGCTTTGCTCTAAAAGGTGCTCAATAAAATGGGTGGTCTGAACCCCAGATACAGGGGCTGACAGTCATAGGTTTGCATATTTTATTCATTTGCCGTATTGTTATGGGGGGGGGCGATGCAAAGTTGGGTGATTTTGAGGGTTGCTTCATTGTTTTTCTAGCTGTGTTTTCTGCTGAGTCTACAAATGGGAGCTGAGCTCCTAGCATTGTTGCTCACTGGAAGCTTTTGACTGCTCCTGTGGCTTCTTGCCCTCCCCCTTGCAACACAGTCTCATGCTGGCCCCCTCTGCTCATGGGGACCTCAGTTAGAGTGACTGGCGCAGGTGAACACAAATCCCTACATGGCATGGCCATGCCCTGCATTAAATATGCAGGTGTGAGACCTGAGACATTTGATAAAATTTGGAAGGTGAGTAATGCAAAAAATACAAAGCAACAACAACAAAAAAGGTTAGCATTCTATTTAACAGGATTTTTTTTTTTTGGCATTGCTAAGAGCTGGCACACTCTTGTTAATGCCCCTGACAGCTTTTAGTTTCTTTCATTTCTAGGAGACTTTCATTTTTGGGGAGACTTAAAAAGGACAGAATGGAAAGACCCTTGAGTCTGTTCCTTCTGTTGTACTTTTGTCTTGCAGAGAAGACACGTGCTTTGGCATATCCTGGAGGGGAGGCCCATTGTCAGCCTGAGATAGGAACAGTTCAGCTCCGTGAATAAGCTGATCTGGTTTGCTCCCCAACTTTAGACTCACTTTCTCTGAGCTCCCTACAGTTGAAGACTGAGGCCAACGCGTTCAGAGCCTACAAGAGGAGAAGTAGGAAAAATGGACCATAGAGAACTAGAAGGGCTCTGGGTTTTATGGCCATTTAATGAAGAATTTTCCCTAGTCCATAAGGTTGGGTCCATTAAAACCCAGTGGTTTATTTACTGCTGCCAAAGCCTACAATCACTTTTTAATTGTTATTAGAATCTTCATAGATAGACAAGGATAATTTTAATGTGGTCTTGGGAGAATGCAGCTGTACGTATACATACTTCCAGAGCAGGCTGATCTAGAATCTGCGGTCAGGTGTTGCTGCTGCTTCAGCTGTCATTGTGCTGAGTGGCTGGATTCTGGCTCTAAAGCTTGGGGATTAGGGGAAATATTTGCATTATAGACAGATACTTGGGGGTGTATGAAATAGCTTAAGTCTTCTTCCATAATAAGTCCTGAAATAATATCTAAATCTGCAAATCGGGGAACGGTCGTATATAACCACATGGCATTGGAAACAATGAAGAGAGGCACCAGAAGAAGGAACCACAAGAACTGGAAGAGTATTTTCTGTCTGGTGCCCGAGCATCGATGGGGAGGGGCAAAACTGCTGCTGGAGACAGGAAATGATACATGTGTGTTGATTTTTTTAAAAGAAAGAGTGCCGGGTTTTTCTCGGAGCAGGGCCAGGGGTTCAAGGGAGAAGGCGGAATGGAGAGACACCCTAGTCCCGGCGATCCTGGTCCCCCCACATTGGGGGTTTAAAAACGTAAAGAGACACAACACACGTTGAGGTCTGCGGCTGGAGGTGTGCGTCTTTTTTCTCTGCCTGGTGCTAGGAAGCAGTGTGTCCACCGTGCAGGTAATTAGCTGGAAATGTTTGGCTTGCGGGGAGGCGAGGTTAGCTATAGACATGCCAGCTCCTTAGAATTACAGGTCTTAGAATTGGAAGGGATTTTGAGTTCCTATCACATGAGCCAGCCTGCTTCCTCTGCCAAATGAAATAGGATTCACCTCATTTTATAGCCGCAGTTGTGGAAGCGGCTGAGAGTCGACTGGGTGACTTACTGAGGATCCCAGGGCCAGTTTATAGTGGAGGAGCTGTGAACACCCTCCTCCAGCCACTCCGGGCCACCACGGCTATTTTTCTCTTCCTCTGTTGCATAATTATATTTATGATATTTCAGCTGTTCTATTTTTTCAACAACAATCAAATAGAGGCATTATATTTTGGGGTTCTCTGGGACCCAAATTGGACAGGGGAGCAAAAAGAGGATAAATATATGAGCCATGCCCTGCGTGGCCCATTCATGGGACAGACTGGGAGCCTCCTGAGTGTTGCCGCCCAGAGGTCTCCAGAATAGCAAGTCAAAGCTTAACCAGAGGAAAGCCTCCCCTATATGAGGTCTTGATTTTTTACCCCTGCCTTCTAGGTTTTTACTCCCACCACCTAGGTATTGTTTCTGGATATGGGCAGTCCTCCTCAGCAGCCCTTAGTGCCTAAAGGCATCCATCCTGTGTAATGAGATCACTCCTCCCCTGTGCACCCAGAATGGGATTAACGTGTATACCCTCGGCTTGGCCGAATGGAGAGGAGCAATCCGCATCATTTTGCTTGGGTCTGAATTCTCGCCTAGAAGCCAGCAGAAGAAGGTATTTGGATTTCGTTTGGCATTTCATCAGACTTAAGGAAGGTAGCCCTCCTTCACGGAGGAAAAATGTCCTGTCTTTTAGAACACCATCCGCTTCCAGCCATGTTTTGCCTAGACTAGAAAACTTGGTCCTTCCTCGTGCCCTACGCTTGAACCCTTGACATCCTGTTTACTACAAGCTGCATTTTATTACTTTCTGGCTATTCAGAGCAGTTGTCCCTAATGACATCTCAGGCACCGCCCAGCCACCCCAGGTGTTTTGTAAACCGTGGCTACAGCAAGTATTTGAAACCAAAGTACTAAGAAGCAATTTGTTTTGTCCTAGATGGGCTTTTGAGGATTTGCAAGTTGTGCTTGTTTTCATTCCTGAGTTAAGGAGGAAAATGATGAATTCATTGCATTTTGTAGTTACCAAGGCTTCATGGGGTGGGGGGGGGGGGGGGAGTATAGGACGCCACGTTTCCCTTTTCTTGAAGTTTTTTTCCACCTACTCCATCCCAACAGATGTTAATACTGAAGGCAAATCTAATTCTGTAGTGAGTGGGGTTCATTTACTGATCTTCTAAGACGTGGTGGGTGACCTCCGAGTGTCTGGAGTTTGGAAGCTAGGGAGAAGAGGCCTGCATTCCAGACTTACTTCTGCTAGTAGTAAACTCTGATCGCAGAATCTCGTGAAGGCAAATGTATTTCCTCCGAGCCTCTGTTTGCCACCCCTGGGGAGGGGAAGGAGAGGTGCCGTGGTGTGGGGCTGCCCCTGGCACGGGCCCTGGGTTTTCACGTATGTGACCGCACGCAGGCCTCACAGCCACCCGCCCTGTGAGCCACATAGTGACGCTTCTTTGTCTGCAGAGAAAATCAGCGAGGCTCCCTACCCTGCCCACCCAGAAAGCAAACTTCCCATCTGCCTGCTGCCTTTCAGAGAGTTTTAAGAAAAGGAAATGTTTATTCCCTAAGTTTCTACCTACTAGATAAGCCAGATTCCCTTCATTGCAAAGTAGGTTCCTAACAAATAGCCTCTCCCAGGAGTGCCTGAGCTCCAGACTACTTCACTAAGGCCTGAGGTTCCCGGCATCTCTGCTGGGAAGCCCCTGTCTCTCTTAGGTGATAAGTGACCCAAATGTTTTCTGTTGTCTCTTCCTTTGCAGTCAGGGGATTGGGCAGAGTGAGATGGAGAGAGGCTTTGGAAAAGAGAAAATAGGTTCAGAATGTTAGCTACTTCTATAGAGCTTAGCCAGTGAAGCTGATGAGTATGGTGGCTGATTAAGAAGAGCACAAATGTGGTGGAGGGGCATCTGTGTGCTATGTGGTCGACCCCAGGAAGTGGCGTCCCAAACTGCTGCTGGCCAAGGCCCAGCCCTATATGGGGTGGCTGAAAGGTCTCAGAAGATGGGTGGGAGTCACTTTGTCTTCTAAATGAGAAGAAGTATCAAGCTCACACTGCGTAGTAAGGGGAGGATCTTTTTATTCCACACGAACTACCTACAGTGGCTAAATTAAAGCAATTAATACACCCGAGGCTCAAACAAAAGCTTTGAAATGCTCTCGGTTTCAGGAAGCCCAAAGGCATTTTGCTAGCCCTCCCACTTGTGTCTGTTTTCATTTACATGCGTCTCCGCTCATCTTTTTAAGCTGTGGCTGGCAGGACACTAGTCTTTCCATTTTCTTCCTTCCCATAGAGCACATATTCAGGGATACCTGAAACCCCACCTCCCTGCTCCCAGCCCCTTGGCCCTTCCCAGGAAGCCAAGCTGGGGGTATATCAGAGTCCTTTCCTTTTATAGCAAAATTTCACCTAACTTGAGAATTTAGAGACCTAAGACTTTTTTTTTCAATGAGTGGGAATTTGGTTTTTGTTGTTTTCCTCAAAATGAGAGAATGCCCACTTTATCCTCTGGGTCCCAGAGAGCAGAATGTCCTAGAGTCTAGGGACAAAGTTGGCTCTTTCCCCTGTTCCTGCAGCTGCCTCGTAGACCCACACTGCCTGCTGGCTGGGGCCATGTAAGAGCCCGTGTATGTACATACTTTAAAAAAAAAAAAAAAAAAGGAGAAAAGCCCTTGCAATGGAAAGAAGGTCAAATATTGCGTTGGTTGCATCAGCTGTTGAGATCTATTTTGGTGGCGGATTGCAGTAAAAATAATACAAATTGTGGTCATAACTACTAGGTAGCCTCCTTTAAAAATGTAAAGTAGCAGCATCTGCAGACAAGGCAGGAATTCTACTTAATCAATCTGAAGGAATCCTGTGGCGCCCCCCCCTTCCATCCCCCCGCCCCCTGCAATCAGGGAGGCAACAGTCTTGGTCAAACCCCTTGGACGGCTAATGTTCTTAAGAGGAGAGGGGAGGGTTACACATGCCCCCCCCCCCCCAGCTCCCTCAGACCTTGGAGATCACGCAGTGCTTCTCCCTTGTTTTACACACAAGGAAACTGAGGCCTTGGGAAGTTAAACAGCTTGTGCAAGACACCTGGCCTAACCTGGCATCACTTCTCTTTATATGGTGCAGTTGGTGTTGAATGGCGCTATGTGATTTCTGGGTGAGACAGCCTGGCTCCTTAAGCACTTCTTACCTTTATTTTTCTAGGCCTCGCTTAAAACACATTGGCCTCTTAACCTCCTGGCGTTGTCCCTCCTTGCGCTTGGCTCCTTACAGTGTGTGTTTCCTTCTATCAGCTTGTGTGTGTCTTGGGACACAGGGATGATGAAGTGACTATCCTTGTTTGCCTTCCTTTTTTTTCTTTTTTTAAGATTTTATTTATGTATTTGACAGAGAGAGCGGGGCGTGGGGGGGAGCGGCAGAGGAAGAGGGAGAAGCAGGCTCCCCGTTGAGGAGGGAGCCCGAAGAGGGGCTTGATCCCAGGACCCTGAGATCATGACCTGAGCCGAAGGCAGATGCTTAATGACTGAGCCACCCAGGCGCCTTTGTCTGCCTTCCTGAAGGTGGGGTTCATCCCATTTGTTTCTCTCCCAAGACAGAGAAGGAAATTGCCAGTTGCCAGCCTCCTCTCGGTCTCAGATATGGAGTAGAATGCTCCAGGTGCCTCTTTAGTAGTTCCAAGTGTCCTTGAAAGAACAGCCCGGGGCACATCTGTCCTCTCCGTCCTCTCCCATAAGCAGCGTTTACTGCTGCTGCTGCCTCTGCCTTTGTCCGTCCTTTTGGAAGAACAGAGAACCAACAGGAAAACTCAAGGGGAGCTGAAGGGATGCACAGAGCCTTGAAAACACTTGTTTCACTTTGAAATGCAGAGTCTGACCCACCCTGAATGCCCCAAAAAGCCGTCGGTCAACAGCCAGGATTCCATCCCAGGATGGGTCATTGAAGCAGACTGCCTCCTCAGCTGCTCTGGCTTCTTGGTGCTTTCCCTCCTCCCTTCCTTGAGCTTCCCTTGATCAAAGAGGTCAGCCTTCCAAATGAAGAAGGCTCTTTCCAGACCCAGGGCGTGCGAACAGATGCGTATGCTTCAGGAACTTCCAGATAAACCCAAGAAAAGGGAAGAATGGCTGAGGTTCCAAGACTGAGAAATGCTGTCTTATAAAATATGCCCGTGCAGAAGGGAGCCAGCCATAGGTTTAAAGTGAGACTTGGCTCTTCTCTCCTTTTCCCGTTCATTCTGGTTTCCACGCAAACCAGGCAGCCTCAGTGAAGTATCTTTTGTACTTTGGATTGTGATTATTGTCAGATAGCGGGACATTAAAGTCACTTAGAAGAAAAGTTCTGTATCAAGTTTTGAAGCTCTGATATGTTTCTCTCCTTCGTTGTTAAATTCTAGGGAATTACAAGAAATATCTGAACTCTCAAAATAAGTACAGTTTATGTCTGCAGAGTCTGGCCCTTGGAAGCTTGCTCTTTCCGAAGAATTTTATTAGATGTTCACTGGTAACCTTGCACCTCCTTTTCTCTTCATCTGAGGCTTGGTCTGGGTTTCCCACCCATCTGGGATGGAAACCACGGGGCCTTGCCCCCTCCACATCACCCTGCATGTCTGAGCCCACATCCCACCAAGCACCCAGCCCAAACCCGGGGAAGGAATGAGTGCCATAATCCAAGTGCATTCTATCAGGCCACTCGTGTCTCTATTTTCTTAATTCTCAGGTTGGCAGTGGCCACTTTTCCGTCTTCGTACCCTCTGATCCTTGCTCCCACCCTCCCCTCACTCCTTCTCTCACCTTCCTGTTGCGTCTAGGCTCTTCTTAACCAAAGTCTTGTCTCAGCGTTCTCCCCTGTTAGAGGGTTTCAGCACCAGGCCAGAGCTTGTTACCTTCAACAGAATCACACAACTTTTAATTAGAGGATGATTTCCTGAGCTGAGACCTTGTCATTTCGCATTAGAACACTCTGTCGAGTTTCTGTTGTTCAATGCCCCCTGTCAGCTTGCAAACTTCTCCACTGGACAGCTTTTGAATAATGGGCATGGACATTGAGCCAGAGTCCAGCCCAAAGCCAGAGGCAAGATTTTTCAGAAGCAAATCTGTAGGTGGTGCGGTTCTGCTTGCTGAGTCCCATCACACAGGAGCTTCCGCCAGGCAGCAGCCAAGCTGGCCCTCGCCGTCCACGGGGGTGCAGTGCTGAAGGCTCCCTGTCCCTGGATGTGGGGAGGCCTGTTGCAGAAGCCTCTGCCTCTGTTCTGCTTGAGTACAACCCCTGCAGAGCACAGGGAGTTTAAAACACAGCCAGAGTATTTTCAAGGTGAAGGTGACACTGTCAGATTGGTTGGTCGGTTGATGTCATTCACTTGTGCACGCATATAACAGACGTTCAGAATCTGGCGTGTGTGTGTGTGTGTGTGTGTGTGTGTGGCGCTTTGGTGGGCTGCTTTTCTCCAGCATGTGTGGAAACCATAAGCAGAGTTGTGGGAGAGTCAGTTCTGCAGGACCTGTGGAGAGGGTGCCTGGCTGGCCCAGTCTGTAGAGCCTGTGACTCTTGATCTCAGGATCATGAGTTTGAGCCCCGCATTGGGCATCAAGATTACTTAATTTAAATTAAAAAAAAAAAAAAAGGTACATGTGGATAAAAGGTTTTTCCCCCTTGTTTCTTGGAGGTGCCCTGAAAGTACATTGCTTTTGTTTGTAGGTCACACTCACTGCCTGCAAGGGCTGATACTCTAGATCTGGAATAAGCCACGGCTGTAGGGCAGACTGTCTCGTGCTCTTCTTGCCAGAGTCCAGACAGACCCCCAGCAGTCCGGGCACGGACTTCAGCTCTGCCTGCAGGAGGCCGTGAACTGTGGACATGCTTCAAAGCTTTCTGGCCCTCTTGCTCCCTGTACAAATCTGTCATTAGACGAGGAGATACTCATCTAATGAGCTCTGCTCAATCTCACGTTTTCTGATAGTGTCCAGGGAGCTTTGCACTGGAGTGTGCAGCGGGCAGAGGCTGCTCAGGGTTCGGGAGGTAGAACGGCTGCATCAGAGGTGGCACTGCTGGTTGGCTGATGAGCACCAGGAAAACACGGTGTGCCTCATGGCTCAGAATGACTTTCTCCACATTGTTAACCTGGACATAGGTCACAGGAAATAGGGTGGAGGAGGGCGAACAGATGATTAACACGGAGCTGGCCGCGATGCAGAGTGCATATCACAGTGTTCCGTACACATGTAGCTTCTGTCCAGAGCGAGGACTGCCATGTGTGGTGCTGCTTAAGAGTTTAACCCTTGAGATTTGACTCACGCTGAAGGGCCCCCACCTACTCACTCAGGAAGTATTTATTGAGATCTTTAGAAACCTCTGTATCATGACACGTCATCCCCTTATCTCCTAGGTTTGCCTAAAGCAGGGTGCACCTTTTTACTTGGAGGGATTGTGCTTAAGTTAATCTCAGCAAAACCCCTCTGAGGGCGGGCATCGGAAAGGGCTGGTAGGGGCTAGAAGCAGCAGTGCTGTGTATGGACTCCCCGCACCCACCCCCCTCCCCGAGCATGATTAGGGCTGCATTTCCATCCAGCTCTGCAGTGGCTGCCTGCCCTGGTCGGGTCGGCAGGACCCTGCCTGGCTTGGAGTCTGTCGTCCTATGTGTGAATCGGAGCCAGCACTCTGCCTGCGTCTGCGTACCAGCCCCTTACCCACCCCCACCCCCGAACAAGCCGGGGCCTGGCAGACAGCCAGATAGGGACGAACTCTTGGCTTAATTCTGTCTGATCTACAACCACCCATGTGTGAAAAGAGGGAGGTAGTCAGTACCTCTGAAGATGGGAAGAAAGAGCAGGTGAGAGGTGGGAAGACAGGACAGAGTTTGGGAGAAGGTAAGCATTCCTGTGTATCCATTTGGTTGCTTTCAGTTATTGGGATTTGAGGGGTAAATAGCAATTCTTCCCTAAGTCCTGAAGTACTGAGGGGGAGAAAAGAAAGGAAATGCATGAAGAGTGATGATACCTGTCCTGGCCCACATCTGCAGGAAGCAGACAGCTCAGGTGGGAAGACACAACGATTGGACAGACCCGCCCTGCCAAAGCGCAGGGGCGCTGATCTCCACAGCCTCCCACAATGGGGTGGGCTCTTGGCCTCCAAGAGGACCACACCGTCCCCAGAGTGGATGCCGGCATGTGCTGTTTGCCAGTTGGGTGGCTCCCGAGAGGCCGAGAAGTAGCAAACTCTGTGTGCCCAGTTCCACTGCACTACTGTGGAGAGGAATGAGGAGAGGCAGAGTATGCTGTGGGCAGGACTGCCAAGGCGGGGGAGAGCAGAAGTGAGGGGGAAGTGTGCCCCAGTGATGAAGCCAACGCATTCTGGCTGAAGTTCCCAAGGCAATATGCTTACACCTTGGGGACAGCCTAAGGTAGATCAGGATTCAGGCTTGACGAGATCCAGAAGCTCAAATGGCGTCTATGGGGGCGGCTGCCCTGGTTTGGCTTCACATCCTCCTCAGAAGGTTCTTTCCTTGTGCCCTCACCAGGATTCCAGGCTTCTAGGACCCTTAGATCTTAACTGCCAAGATTAAGACAGTATCTTTTCTGACCTCTCCATGAAAAATCTTTGTATTACGTCAGGAAGGACTATGAAGGGGTGCCTGGGTGGCTCAGTGGATTGGGCCTCTCTGCCTTCGGCTCGGGTCGTTGTCTCAGGGTCCTGGGATTGAGCCCCGCATTGGGCTCTCTGCTCAGCGGTGAGCCTGCTTCCCGCTCTCTCTGCCTGCCTCTCTGCCTGCTTGTGATCTCTCTCTCTCTGTCAAATGAATGAATAAAATCTTTTTAAAAAAAGAAAGGACCATGAATCCTTATCTGAATTAGTCACTCTGGATTGAGGGATCAGAAACAGCATCAGCTCTGTATCACTTGGACCAAACAGGATTAGAGGGAAAAAATCTGAAGGGTTGAGTCTCCAAAGAGGTGTTACACATGTCCACCAAGTTTTAAAAATTAACAGTCATTAAGTTGCATAATGGGAATATGGTTATCTTTGTCCTAAATACTGGTCCCATTTTTCTGGGCAGGTATTACTTTCTAAGTTGGGAGTGAGGATATAAAAATAATTTTCATAAGTCTGTTTTAACCTTGTCCCCAAAAAGATATACAACGCTAATAAAAAACATGTAAGATAAAGAGATAAATAAGCAAATGAGGCAAGGGAATTTAGACATTGAGAAGCAAGAGCCATGGAGGAGTTCTTGATTTTTGCCGAAATAGGACAGCTAGATACAAGAAATAACTTTCCATTGATTTGGGAGAGAAAAGGATCTGTGACTCTGAGGAGCCAGGGGAGGAGGGAATTCTGAGGATTCCTGGCTTTCAAGGTGGGGGCCACAGTCCATCCCAATATGTGATCACCTTCCAAAGACACTCACCGAGCCTCCAGTCTGAACCCATCACCTCTGCTGGGGGAGCAGCTCTCACCACCGACAGACAGGGGCCTTCGTTCTCCGTGCAATCTCCTCTCTCTTTCTCTCCCTCCCCTCCACTGGCTTACAGTGACCACCCCCCCAAGGCTTGCCTTCAACCCCAAATTACAAAATTTCTTCCAGGAAAGCCAATGCCCGCGATACCCTTGAGGTATCTTTATTGCTGAGACTTTCGCAGGCTGGGATTAGCTCCACACAGAAACATTTGGATTTTATTTTTTGCCCATTTGCATCTTCCCTGCGCACCAGAGTCCCATGCAACCAGGGCTACAAGTGAGGCGACCATTTTTGATCAAACTGGGACACACTCACAGGAGGCCTGATGAAGCGAGCCCTTTCCCCAAAGCCTGGTAACTGCTCCCACATTTGAGAAAACAAACCCAGCTTTCCAGGGTTGGGTGGTTGGCTTTCTCTGCCCTTTGAGCCAGCCACATCGTGTTTAGACAATCTGGCCCTTTAGGGGTCCTTCTGCCTCCCACAGCCAAGATAAACTCCAGATTTCGGGAAGTCCAGCAAGACACCACAAGTGGGGGTAGATGGCGTGTTCGGTTTGGGTATGTGGGTTTGGTTTTTGTTTTTGTTTTAATTAACTCTGGGTTACCTCCCTCTAAACAGACAGCTACAGACAGTTCTTCTAATTCCTCCCAGAAGAGGGAACAACCTACTCGGACAATCTCTTCTCCCACATCCTGTGAGCACAGGAGGATTTATACCCTGGGCCACCTCCACGACTCATACCCCACGGACCACTGTCACCTTGAACAGGTGAGCAACCCTCTGGTTCCTCCGAGAGCACGGGGTGGGCAGCTGCTGATTCTGGGACAGCCCCCTTCCCCTTCCATGTGACCCAAAGCTCATGGCCAGGCACCCTCTGTTCTCCATATTGACGGTGGTGGTGGCAGCTCATGCCTACTTAGCTTTCTGTGTGCGAGACCCCGTGCTAAACTTTTCCTCTGCTTAAACTTGTCGAATCCTCACAAATGACCCCACGAGGCACGTCCTCGGCATCCCCAGTTTATAGAGGAGAAGGCTTAGGAGAGTCCTTGATA